>NC_081432.1:10973999-11273999 GCF_949786415.1 Peromyscus eremicus | reverse complement strand
GCCACGTGGCAAGGTATAGATTTATAGAAATGGATTAATTTAAGATATAAGAACAGTTAGCAAGAAGCCTGCCATGGCCATACAGTTTGTAACCAATATAAGTCTGTGTGTTTACTTGGTTGGGTCTGAGCGGCTGTGGGACTGGCGGGTGGTAGAGATTTGTCCTGACTGTGGGCCAGGTAGGAAAACTAGCTACAAACACCCATACACAAAAGAAGGGAAAGAAGAAAGTTAACCATCTCATTCTCAGAGTCACACACTCTCTGTGCCTGGCTTAGCTGCCAACTGCTGAAGCTCTGTCTCCACCTGAGCAGACAGACACCCACCCACAGGTGCACTGGCTGGCTTCAGGAAGACCTGCTATCCATGATGCTACAACACGTTGGCAGCGTCAAGAACTCTTCCACCTGCTGCATCTGGGCTGGCTCTCCTCCATCTTTCATGTGCCTCTGAGAACAGGTCACAGTTCCTAAGTCCTGATTAGATAAAGGTTCATATCACATACCCCTTAAGGGGCATGACCCCAATTCTACCACAGTAGCCATGCCACGGGGTTTTGAATAAGTTACCTCCAGCTCAAAGTCAGACAACTTTACATTCTGGAAAATGAGTACCGATCCCTGAAGTGGCACAGAGAAAGCTCGCCCTGCCAGCTTTCAGAGCCCGCTGTTTGCCAAGGAACGGGTGGAACTAGGTTCTCTGGGCCATTTTACCCAAAGTCTTAAGCCATTTTGCTGATGACTGGCCAATGAGGAGCTACAGTAGCCAAACAAGGGGACAATACTCCTACAAGACACAACTAACGCACTCTGCATTGGCAGTCTGTTCTCTGTAAATTCTTCCACTTCCATACATTATTGAAATGTCTCTTTGCTTATTCCTAATGTGAATTTTTTTTTCACCTAATAACTGTTTGAGGAATAATGTCTATAGCCAAATGTGATTTCTATTTTTTTTTCTCACTCCCTCGAAAGTATTTCCAGGAAGCCTGGAGTATGTTAAAACAACAACAACAACAACAAGGGACAGGAATAACTCCTGGGAGGTCAGGGGTCAAGGCACACTGGGAGACTCTGCCAAGGCTCTGTATCTTGGGTTTTGGTTCTGTGACACAAGGTGGTTAGATTTGACAGTCTCTGGTTTTTCAGGACCTAGTGTTCTAAAGCCCTAGATTTTTTTTTTTTTTTTTTTTTTTTTTAAACAGAAAGCAGTATTCCCTGGGAGGTGTGCCTGTGCCCACCATCACCATGGCTCACCCTGTGCCATGCAGGCCTGGTACAGCAACTCTGCAGACATCCAAAAGGCTTAGGACTATAGGTCTGGGGATATTAGTGGTCAGGGGCCTTCCTTGCTCCTGTGGCTTAGAGATGATAGGATGTCAATACTGGGGGAAATGCAGTAGGAAGAGAAGGCACCCTGGTCATTCTCCAGCCTTTTAGGGAGGCATTTTCACTCTCTTTATGATGAAGAGGAGGAATGAGGTTGAAAGATCAGGTGACTTGCCAACGGTCACACATCAATGCACTGGGCCATCCCATCATCGGATCTCAGGGTGTCACAAAAGAAACAAAACCTCATGAATTTCAGGGGGCAGAAGCTCAGAGGCGGCTTCCAAGAACAAGAGTAACTTGGGTCCATTCCCACCATCTCCCCTAGGATAGAGAGCTAATGGCAAGGCCACTGAACCCCTCACCCTACTGGGGTGTCTAAGGGCACTGCTACCTACACTCTGGGAGTACCTAGAATCTCATTCCTCTTAAGGAGGCTCACACCTCACATCTGGTCAATGCAGCCTGAGCACAGCATCTCATTCACATAGTTGTTAGAATATGCTCTGTGACTTGGACTCTGTTCTGGAGGTATTGTATGGTCTCAGTAAAGAATACTGTCACCATCAGCCACACCTGGAGGCTGATTTTGTCTCCCATCATCCCCCATATCTATAGTCAATACTTCTACAAAACCTATAGCGAGCACCATATTCAAGATCACTCAGCCAGCTGCTCTCACCTTGCACTACACGTCAGTAGCTTCCTCACCCCAGCCTGGGAAATATGCTAACATACAAGGGAGATCAAAAGGTCTCCAAGGTAGAGTCTCCAAGGTAGAGCTCTGAATGAGAGGCCCTAACAGGGCCGCTTACCTACAGGAGGCCTAGGCAAATACCACTGGAAACTAACTTTATTAGCTTACAGAATAAAAAACTTAATGTGATGTTTTATTCGTGTCTAAAGATGAGGATGACCAACCATCTAACTATGCAGGGGTGTCTGTGGGTTACAAGCTGTAAGCTCTGCATAGACCACAGGGAAGGGAAGAGATGGAGACATCCTTTGGCCTCCTCATCCCACCTGTAGAGTCTGAAATACAAAGCCACATAGAAGGGGAGTGGAAACAGCAGCTGTTCTGTTTCTAGTGGAAGGAATAACATCTCCATACTTGGCATGCTAGCAGATATGACATTTCCCCCATTGGGCATGGCTTCTGCAAAGTGCACAGCTCCAGTGAGATATCAACAAGAGTCGGGGTACACAGTGAAATCCCAGGGATGGTCCCTGGATTGCAGCCAGCCTTATTCTCCAGGCCCAGCTCAGCAGTCAACAGTGATAGCCCAGACCAAGGTGAAGATCCTCTTTACATCAGGCCAAACCAGATGTTCTCATGTCCCCAATGGTCTGCACATGGGTGTAGAAAGCAGGCCTTCCAGGCCAAACCCTCCACCCCCGATTTCAGCAAAATTCAAACAGCAGCCCCATGAACAGGAAACACCCCATCCTTTGCCCTCATGAACAAATCACATTCTCCTGAGTGTCCAGGATGCCAAAGAGCCGAATACAGAAGCAAAGAAGTTATGTTGGGATTATGTCCTCTTCATTTATTTAATTTCATATTTATTCATGAGGTTCGGGAAGGGGGAAAAAGTATGCAGTGAAACTACAGCGAAGCCATATATGCACAAGAAGTATTTGGCAGTGGTAACTACCGGGCCACAACTCTGTCCGGAGGTCTCTCTAGAAGGGCTCTGGACAGGCTCAGCAGATGCCCTGGATTCTTTGTTTCAATCACAGAAACGTCATGACAGTCCCTTTCTTTCCAATCTGCCAGGGCTCCAATGGGAAGAAGCGGATAATTATCCTTTAGGGAGCAAAAAAAAAAGAGATGTCAGCTCCTTGGCAAACTCCTCATCTGCCAAGGTCCCTTAGACATGCCCAGGTAAGATGTCAGGCCAGCCCATATCAGCCCGCAGGGTATTTTACCAGTCTGTCCACCCCAATTAATGATCCTTGCACCAACACAGTCAGGTGCAAGATGATGGCTATGCATAGGCCCAGGACAGACATAACACAGTGGTACGCATACATTAAGTATTCTGTGCACACTTGCATATGTCAGGCTGGATACAGTCCTCCTATTTCTAACTGCAGGCTCCTGTGGGCATGCCCAGTGCTCAGGCCATTTAGTTTTTAATCAAAGCCCAGCTCAAAGCCAGGCAAAGGTCAACCCTGATTCAAATCTGTGGAATAAATGATTCATCAATCACAGAGATAAAAAGAAGTGCCTAGTGACAGTCTGGCACCAGGGGGGTGGAGGGGTGCCGTGCGCAGGGCTGAAGCCTAGGTTCCCATCTGTAAAGTTGGTCTAATACAGTTTATCTACTTCAAGAAGATACCAGATCTGTACATGAAGACCCTGGAAAGCTCTTGCAAGGATCAAATGGGATGATGGGTGTAGAGATCCTGACCCATGCTGAGCATGAGAATGGTACTGTCAAAAAGTAGTGTGTCTCCTAGACTTCAGGACGGAATTTGAGCAGCCACCACAAACAGCCATTACCAACTTTCCTGAGCCAAAAAAGGATTCCATTCTGGAAGGTTCTTTCAAAATTATCCTCTTAGGTCCTCACAGGCATGGAGTAGGCCCAGAAATATGAGACTCTAACCCTGCCTCAGAGTGTAAGGGTTTTTTTTTGGGGGGGGGGCACCTTCTTGTGAGGGAGGGAGGTCATTTAGCCTGACCCACTACTTTTATGGAAGAGAAGGTTACATATTGGAAATAGTTTGTGTCCAGGTTTACCTGGGATCTTTCAGCTGTGGTAACCCTCAAATCAAGGTGTTTAGTTAGCTATCTGGGCCAATGGTCTTTCGGCTACCCCATGACTCTCCCAGAGACTTATCTAGTCCAAAGATCTTTGCCTCAGGACATAACCAGATTCCCTCCGGAAAAGTTCTCCCTGAAAACCAGACACTCTGGTTCAGAGGCAGAGCAGAGGCCATCATCGAAGTGGTTCTGAGCTAAGCACATTCTCAGTACACACACACACACACACACACACACACACACACACACACACAGAAACACTGGGGGTTTTCCAAGCCATCCTTACTCGGGGCTTACAGGGATGGCTGGAGATCTTCAAAAGAATCAAAATCTTGCCACCATTCTGATCACAGACCCACGGTTCCAGTGCCTAACTGAGCAGATGCATCTCCTTGCACTAGGTCCCGGGGTGCTTTCTAAAATCAGCAAATAATGTATTTTACTCCCAACCTCATACAACGGACCCGGAGTCAGGATCACTGCTCTGGAGGCACAGCAGTCCCAAATAAGTTCCCTGACTAGCCTTACATACCTGTCCTGGTCCAGAGCCAGCTCCTTGGTCAGGAACTCGAAGAAGCCGGAACTATGGTTGCGGTTCTGCTCTGCAGTGCCCACCACACCGATGGAAGAGACCAGAAGCTGGACGCAGGGCTCTGTGGATCCGTTCATCAATAAGGTCATGCCAGGCTTTAACGTAACACTCACGCGCTGCAGGAAACACAAAAGTTAAATCCTGAATCTTGGGCAGGCCAGGCTGGCCTCCGGGAGCGGGCGCGCCAAAGTCTTAACGTGGGGGTCTGAGGGATTAGGGTTTGGGGCACTGGCTAGGAACCTTGGAAGTCAGTCACACCAGGGTCACGCTGGAAAGGGTGACCAGGAAGGGACCTGGGGAGGGCGGATGGGACACGGAAGGTCAGAAGTTAGCAGGCGGGTGGGGCCTCTGGGGATAATAGTAAGGGTCATGGGGAGGTCTGACCCACCCCCCACCCCCCCCAGCCCACAACTTCCGCGCACCCAGGGCTCCCCGACCCTAGCTCACGTCTTCAGGTTTGTCCAGGATGGTGGCGGTGGCCGCACACAGCCGCTTCTCTAGCCCGGCAGGTACGCGGCTAGCGGGCAAGTTCGTTTCCAACTCAATGAATGGCATGTTGGGCGGCGAGAGGGATCGCAAAACAGCAACTGCACGGAGAGCCGCGGGGGTTCCAGCAAGGGGGCGCGGGGCGGGGTTTGGGGGGGGGAGGGCCACAGCTAAGCTTCTCATTGGCCAGGCAGCGACGGCGCTCCTGGATTGGCTACCAGGGCTACTCCTCTTCTGCAATCATGCGCGCTGGCTCCAAATTACCGAAGTCCTAGCTTCAGGGCCTCTGGCCCTCCTAGTCAGCAGGGGGCGCTGTTTCAACCTCCGCGTCCCAGCTAAACACCCTCGACGCATACGTTTCTATAGGGCACTTCACACTGCCAGGCTGGCTGGCTTAAAGTTACTTGAGTGATGATGATAATTTCAAATTCAATATGGGAACCACACTTCTTTTGAACAATCTTGAAACCAGGTATTGAAAGGGAAAAATCAGTAGCCATCTTGAGAGACGCTTCCCTCTCCTCTCTTCCAAAGGTATTTGCTGACCAGCAGTTTTAGAAGTGACTAGCTGAGACAATAAATCTATGTATCCTGGACTTGACAAAACAAAATATGGGGAGTAATGGGCTCAACTGACCTCGGAGGAGAGTAGGACTGGAACAATAAATCTGAACGTATATATATCCTGGGTTCAACAAAAGCAGGACATAGGGAGTAACAAATTTATGTCTCTGTAGATACCATGAATCCTGTTAGCCATCAGTAACCTCATGCTTATAGTTCAGCCAGTAACTTCAAAGAACTGCCTCACCCTTAACCCCCTCGTCAAACCCCAAGCTGCATGTAAACTTTTCCTATATAAACCCCTTAAAGTGAGTGCTCGGGACCGGTCTCCGCTGTGTCGGATGGTGGATGGTGGACCAAGCTTGCTTGTTTTGTAATTAAAAATCTCGGGGTTGGGGATTTAGCTCAGTGGTAGAGTGCTTGCCTAGCAAGCGCAAGGCCCTGGGTCGGTCCTCAGCTCTGGAAAAAAAAAAAAGACAAAACAACAAAAATCTCTGTGTGTTTGCATTGGATATTGGCTCTGTGGTGGTCTTGCTTGGGGGTCTTGAGACCTGGGCACAACAGGATGAGGTGTGCCTGGGCAGGACCCTAGGGCAAGGGCATCTCTCCCTGGTCCCTATGAATTTGTAGCCTCTTCTGTGATGAACCATTGTCCACCAGAGGGTAGCAAAGCCATTTAAAACAAGGCAATCTGAGCGGGGGCGGTGATGCCATACGCCTTTAATCCCAGCACCTAGGAGGCAGAGGCAGGCGGATCTCTGTGAGTTCGAGGCCAGCCTGGCCTATAGAGGGAGTTCTAGGGCAGCCAGGGCTATGCAGAGAAACCCTGTCTTGAAAAAAACCAAAACCCAAAAAACAAAAAAGGCGATCTAAGTGTGCATACTAAAGGAAACAGAGGGGCTGGAGAGATGGCTCAGAGGTTAAGAACACTGGCTGTTCTTCCAGAGGTCCTGAGTTCAATTCCCAGCACACATATGGTGGCTCACAACTATCTGTAATGAGATCTGGCTCCCTCTTCTGGCCTGCAGGGATACGTGCAAACAGAACACTGTATACATAATAAATAAATAAATCTTAAAAAAAAAAAAAGAAAAAGAAATAGGTGTTCTTTAAAATAAATAAATAAATAAAAAATAAAGGAAACAGAAACAAATGGGTGGAGAGACTCAACCATCACTCTTGTCGTTCTGTTAGCAATTTATTTATTAGGTAATGCACATGCCAGAGGCCCTACGGCACAAGATTACGTAGCTTGACAATTTGGAGCTAGAGACATGCAGAAGACAGCAGTCAGGGTTAGAAGACTTGGAGCAAACAACACTGCTTGGAAGCATTTGGAAAAGAACATTGCCAGAAACTTCCACCCCTGCAAGGAACATCATGAGCCAGGCCTGCACCCCGTCTATGGCAGGCAGCATCACCCCAGAGGGAAGAGAAAGACCCAGAGGACAAAGGCCTTTCCCTAGACACTCTCCATCTGTGACATGTGCTCAACCCAGGGGTCACAGATGCTGCCTGCTAAAACTGAGGAAGGGAAGGACAGGGAATGGGGAGCCCAGAGGGGTCACACGGTGCCAAATGTCAAAAAATACAGGAAGGACACTAGGCAAAGAACACAGGGGCACAGGGAGGGCGAGGGGGGGGGGCGGGGATGGGGGGGCAGCGTGCGTGTGTCCATGTGAGAGCAGGAGAGGGACTAAAATGAATGCAGTCAGAAAGGTATGGCTTGGAGGGTGGGGCAAGGTTACACGTTCAATGGTTTGTAAAGTTTCAAAAGAGGAGCATGGGCTGGTAAGCAGTTCCCCAGTGTTTGC
Source organism: Peromyscus eremicus (assembly GCF_949786415.1). Taxonomy (NCBI): domain Eukaryota; kingdom Metazoa; phylum Chordata; class Mammalia; order Rodentia; family Cricetidae; genus Peromyscus; species Peromyscus eremicus. The sequence goes on along the minus strand of NC_081432.1, from coordinate 11,266,445 downwards.
CTGTAGCTCTCTCCAGAGGTCAGGTAAAAGCTAATGTCACAGCACAAAGCGAGCTGGGGACACAGAAGGAACACATCACTGTCTAAAGGAAACGGTGGACCAGAGACTTCATGTCCCGGTGGCAGCCAAAGAGACATTCTGTCTCATCTCTTCAATTGCATAACCCAGTGTTTCCCTTGACGGTGCCACGGTTCGGGCTACTCCCTCAGTGAAACAGACACTGCACCGAGAGCTTCAGTTTCTCCTTCAAGGTGGGGTCCTTCAATGGAGGCATATCCTTGGCCTTCAAGACAACCGCATGGGCCTCCTGGAAGAGGTTCTCCCCCACCGCAGCTTCCACACGCTGACGCCATGCCGCCAGTTTGGGTCGGCTCTCAAAGATTTTGCAGCCAGCACTGACAGGCTGTAGGGAGCAGAAGCCAAGGAGAGGGGCTAAGTTCCACCATCTACAAGGCAGCATGGCCGGTTTCGGTGTTCCCCCACTACATCGTCCCTCCTCCACCACCACCACCACCACCACCACCACCACCACCACCACCACCACGTGCGAGGCCCCTCTCAATGCCTCCAAGAAAGAATTTCTAGGGGCTGGAGAGATGGCTCAGTGGTTAAGAGCACCAACTGCTCTTCCAGAGGTCCTGAGTTCAATTCCCAGCAACCACATGGTGGCTCACAACCACTTGTAATGAAATCTGGTGCCCTCTTCTGGCCTGCAGGGACACATGCAGGCAGAATACTGTATACATAATAAATAAATAAATCTTTAAAAAAAAAAAAAAAGAATTTCTAAGGATTTACTGGATGCTAAGAATCAGTGATGGTCAAAAGCTCAGTCATAAATCAGGCATTTCATGTCACCCCTCCCAATACTAGGGGAAGGAGTCACATAGAACACTGACTTCCAGGAATGGAATAGCATAGCATTTGCATATGGGGCCCATTAGCATCCTGTTATGGAGCGATGATGGACACTTGGGGTCTCACCCCTCTCTGAGGATAATGGTTGTTGGGAGAGGGAGACATTTTCTTCAGTGGCCACTGGTAAGGTGCCCATGCTTTGTAAACAAATCCTCACCCATCCACCTGTAAGCCACCTTGAAACTCACACACACACACACACACACACACACACACACACACACACACATACACCAACATGATGGTAAAATGGAAGCTAGTGAGAGACAGATCAGCAGGAGGAGGACAGAGATGGCTGAGGGGTAAATATGATCCAAATATATTATGTACATGTATGAAAGTGTCGTCATGAAACCCATTGTTATGCGCAGTAAATATATGCTAATAAAACATTTTAAAATTCACTTTCTAGATGAAGACGACTAAGGCTCAGAGGGAGAAGTGACTTATCCAGGGCCCCACAGCCAGAGAGTCGGCATGAGCAAGGGCTCCCTCCCAGGACCCACCATCATTCAGCAGGTCACCCTACTCCACAGCACTCACATGCATCAGCTCTGTGATGGCCATCAAGTCAGCCACAGAGATGTGGGATCCTGTAAGGAAGGCCTGGTCCCGCAAGAACTTGTCCTCCAGCATCTGCAGGCATCTGTCCAGTTCAGCCAAAGTGGATGCCAACATCTCTGGGGGGACCGGCTGTCCCAGGTACACAGGGAACATCATCTGGTGGACCAGCAGAAAGATTTGGCTCTGCCCAACGCTCATCTGTTGTTGCCCTCTTATCCATCCATCTCAGCTCCTAGGACCTCTCCTTGCCCTTTTCCTGCATAAAGTCACTCCTGGCTCTCAGGACCAAGACCTCAACACAAAGCCCTCCCCGGTGTAGCAGCTATCTTCCTGTCCCTAAATCCCCTTTCACTTCAAGAGGGACCTCTCAACAGAGACAGGGTAGTTGATACACTGTTGAGGGAATTACTGGGCTAAAGCCAGTACTCAGGAGGGCCACTAGCATGAAACTCTTGACATCCCATGCTGGAATTCTAAGATCCCCACGTTTAAAAGTTTAAACAGAACATTTCATTTAAAATGTATATTTATTTATTTATCTGTTTGTTTGTTTCGAGTGAGTGCACACACGCTCTCACACACGCATGTGCGTGCCTCCCTCACCACAGCATGCTTGTGGAGGTCAGAAGTCAACTTGCAGAAACTGGTCCTCTCCTTCTACTCTGTGGATCACAGGGATTGAACTCAGGATGTCAGGCTTGTTGACAACTGCCTTTACACCCACTGAGGCATACCACCGGGCCAAGAGCTTTCATGTTTAACCGGGAGCACCATCTCCGATGCATCCCGAGAGGTACCCCTGCCCTTTGTCCCTGTGGCTCACCTTTTGCCACATGGCCCTGGTGCAACCATCTCGAAGGGTTGTATGCTGCCACGACAGGTACTCATCCACTCGAGCTCGAGCCTGAAGGTCCTGAGGATACCAGTGGTCAGGGGCCTTGTACTTCCTACTCAGATACAGCAAGATGGCCACACTGGAGGAATGCAGAGAGGAGGAGAACACGCCCTGGTCATTGCTTAAGTCACCTATGTCTAGGGCCAGAGTGTGTTGTACCTGAATCTCCACATGCCTTCTGATCCAGCCTGGGGACCCTTTCAAACACAAGGGGGATGGGAGCTCGCCACGGCTCAGATTCTCCTGAGGCCCTTCCTGTCTACAGGAAAGGTCAAAGCCTTTCCCTATTCACCACCTCCCTCCACGGCTGTGCTTGCTTCCTCCACCCCGGCAGTGCTGGCCACAGCCCTTCGGCCTGTACAACTGCATGGTCCAATGACACGGCCTTCACCTTGGTCCCTCCAGCAAGAACTCACTTCCCACATCCCTGGCACATCAGTACTGGAAGTTCCTGCTTGCTTACCACCTCGGAAGCAGGCTTCCCTCCTAACCTCTTACCTGAAATCACACCCCCAACCTGCCTCCTCTCCAGTGCCCTCTCCACCTGCCATGTTCCTGTCACTCCTCCCTCCAAAATATGAGTTCCCTGCAGGCCCAGATGATGTTCTGTTCAAGCTCCAAGGATGGACAGTGACCTGGTGCTCCTGGGTGCTCAGCAGAAGAGAACTAAGTTCAATGGGTGATCCTTTGGCTTCAAGGGAAGCAGCGCCGCCCCCGCCCCACGCGCCCCCAGGATATGTGGTAGATGTGGTATTTGCAGGGCCTGGCACAGCCACTCTCTCTGGCACTGTCCTTCCTCCTGAGGGCTGGGCTAACAGAGAGGGGCTAGGAAGCAGCCTACCTATATCCCAGGCTCACTTTCCTCATGCATAAAATGCAGAGGGAGGGAGGGAGGCATACCATGTCTTCAAAAGCCCCATCTCAAGCCCAGGTACCTGTTTAAGTTTGATCTGACCATCTACCCCTTGGGGCTGACACAGAAGCCACAGTCCATGTTGTTGGCCGTGGGCCCAGACAGGTGGCCTGCCTCACACAGCTTGGCTGCAGGCCAGGAGCCCATTACCTCTCTGCCAGGATGAAGTCCCCATCCTTCAAAGCTGGAACCTTCCTCAAGGGGTTCACCTGCGCAAAGTCATCCGTGTAGTGCTGGCCTGCAGAGAGACCAGAGAGGTCAGGGAAGAGGACTCCGAGGCTCTTCGAGGTCTGCCTACAGCCTTCCCGACATTCAGGCACCAGTTTCCCACAAGAAGCCTCAGGAAAGAGCAAGTTACCATGATGGCCAGTGGATCACAGATATTGATTCTATCACAAATATTGATCCTACAAATCCATTTGCCTTCACCTCTGTGAAGCCTGGGTGTACACTTGAGTCTGGGAAGGAGGTGATTCTGTGCAGTTATGGCTTACCGTCATCCTTATGCAGACACCTAGTCTTATTCCTGGGCTCCGATCCATCTTCCTATCCTAGGCAACAACTCGGCGGGTTCTTCTGACCAGACTAGGTGACCCGTGCACATCCCTAGAGCTCCAGCCCTTTCTAATCTCAGTTCTCAGCTCAAAACTTGCCAGGACCAAGTGCCCCATTCAGCCATCTGGCCTCTAGAAGCTCACTTCTTCCTCTTCTGTGCCAAGCCCTCAGAGCTCCCTCCTCACTTGTGGTTCCCAGACCAAACTCACTGCCTCTCTCCCAACCACCGTGCCTAAGCCAGATCTGATGATAACAAGCGAGGTTGCCCAGTCAATGTGAGTAGAGTCAGGGAGCATTTGGTGAAGCCAGGTTCTAGATCCATCTGTGGGCCTCTCTCTCCTTCCACTGAATGGATTGTATCACTTTTGTCCACTTCTTCCACAAACTGCCCATGAGCAGCCCCTGTCCTGTGGCCCAAGTGGAAAGCGGGAGGACTCAGCTGAACAGGAAGTTCGAGATTCTCTGCCTGTCCCCTTGTGACTGTGTCCAGCAGTAGCCCTGCCTCCACTGAGTTCTGCTTCAGAGGCTGGTTTTCCCTTTTGGGTTTGTTTGTTTTGTTTTTCAGGCTAACCAGAGCAACATTCCAGCTTCAGTGAGACTGAGTGCTGGCCTCTCCCACTGTCCCTTCACACAGCCCTCTAGCTGACTGGAAACCCCCATAAAGCAAACTTCTAGAAGGGGAGGTGGGATGTGAATCGGCCTGGCTAAGAGTGAGTGCTATGCCTGGACATGTCAGCAACTCTGTCTCAAAATGATAAGTAGAAAGAGGGCTGAGAGTATAATAGTTCAATGGGAGCATGTATGATAGATATGTTAGTTTGGTCCCCAGTAAAACACACACTATACACACACACAAACACACACACACACACACACTCTACACACACTACACACAACACTACACACAACACCACACACACACTACACAAACACACTACACAAACACACTACACACACACACTAAACACACTACACACACACACACACACACACTAAAGGAGACACACAAGAATCGTAAGTGGAAGATCACACACTCAAGTAAAACAACTCTTTTCTGTCCCAGAATGCAGAAATGCAAGATGGAGATCCTCCACTTAGAAAATGAGTTAGTTCAACTTTTTTTCTCCAATGCCAGGAGGAGGTATTTTCATGCCCTGGCTCTTCCCCCACACCACCACCACCCACCACCACTCCTCACCCCACCCCCCACCCCCGCCTCCTCCCAAGAGCTTCTACTGCGACTTTGCACCTGGCATTTGTAAGGTTGTTATTCAGCAGGCAAAGGTTCTTTAAAAATTCACAGTTGAGGGGACTAGAGAGAAGGCTAACTGGTTAAGAGTGCTTGCTGCTCTTTCAGAGGACCTGCATTCGGATCCCAGCATACACGTCAGGTGGCTCACAGTCACCTAGAACTCCAGCTCCAAAGGACCTCTTCTGGCCTTCTGGGGTACCCGTACACACACGCATACATACATACATACATACATACATACACACATACATAAAACATCCACAGCTGATAACTGATACAACCGCTTCCTTCGGGGAGCGAATGGCGTTTCCTCTGGTTTGCACACCTGGCCTGACCGTTCACGGGCTGCTGAGGTGCACTGTACACAAGGCTGCAGACTACCTAGCCCTCTAACCCGGCCCACCTTTGAGCAGCTCTATGGTACGCAGCTGGAAGGGAATGTTGTTCTTCTTGGCGAAGATGTAGACAGCACGGCAGGGCTGGGACATCAGGTCCAGGTAGAGCTCCAGGCCCATGACGGAGGCTGTAGGAGTGGCCGCTGGCAAACCTGGCAGTCTGATCGCGCGGGAACTGCCTCTGGGGACAGAGTTGGAAGCAGCAGCAACGGCGTGCAGGAACGGCTGGGCCCGGACCCTCAGGGCTTCTTATCCTATACCACAGAGCCCGATCACAGCCGTTCCTCCCATTGGATGCTCATGAGAACTTCGGGCCAATCAGAGGCGGGCTGCCCATTAAGTCCTGCACAAATCAACCTGAACTGTGTACTTGGGTCTTGCTTTTGGGCCAAACTCCTCCCCGTACCTCGGGACATGAAGGGCGTTTCCATCGGTGAAGGTAGGGGCAAAAGAGCTGTGCTGTCTGCCTGCCTGCAGTTCACTTTCTCTCCCTCCACTCAGGGAGAGGGCTGAGAGACGTGTGGCATCAAAGATCCTTTTGACACAGAAAAAGAAGAAGGAAGTGGAACCGCCTCCTCACCCAGTTCCCCGGGGCCCAGGACTCAGGATGGGCATGGTCTTTGGCCAAGCGTGCAGAGGCTAGGCCAACGCCCTGTGAGGAAATGATCTGGCCCTCTCCGTTCTTATTTGACCCCAGCTAATCCTCTTCTAGAAGCTAGGGGGAGGGAGGACTGCAGATGTGCCTGGGATTGGATAAAAAACTTCTCCACCCAGTGCAAAAAGTGGCACTCGGGGCACCTAAGGCCTATATGACATCACCATTTCCCAAGAGAAACTCCCAGTTTCCCAAAGGACAAGTCCAGAAAATGCGTCGTGGCACAATAGGACACTGGGATAGTTGAGAATATCTTTGTCATCGTAGTTCCAAATGTTCCCCTTTAAGGAAGACCTATCCCCACCCCCACCCCCAGGAAAGTGTCTTCTTGTCACAGCGGAAGGTGACCTCTCTAGACTGGGGGGGGCAGTCCCCGTTTTCCCACCTCTTCCCTTTGGTGCTTCACAGTTCTCCACAAGCTGCCTTTGTCTCCCCACCTCCCCCCACCCCTAACTACAGCAACCTCCAGTCTCTCACGCTCCCTTCCTGGCTGCCTTCTAGTCCACACCCCCACACCCCAAAGCTAGAATATTATCCCAGAATGCACTCTGAGCCCCTCATTCCTGCTTACAGTTTGTACCCAAGAGTTTGAGCATGACCTTTGACCAGGAGAGCAGCTGTGGGAGTATTTTCTCCTCTTGACCAATTCTGTAGGTCAGGAAGAGTTAATGATCCTATGAACAGGCCATGTCCAAAGGCTGGCCTGGCCAAGTGATGGATTTCCATGCCTTCAGCTCAGGCACCTGTTGACCCCATTCTCCAAGAACCAGAAGCCTGAAAGGCATTTGTGATGTAGCTTGCTCGGTTTTTGTTGTTGTTTTCTTTGTTGTTGAGATACAGTCTCACACTGTATCCCAGGCTGGAATGGATCTCAATGTGTAGCCCAGACTGGCCTTGAACTCTCGGTGATCCTCGTGCCTCATCCTTCTGAGGGCTGGATTACAGGCATGAGTTACCATGCCCATCTGTGATTTCATTCTTGGCAACCATGACGGGGGAAATGACTCTCAAAGCCTGGGAAATGGAGTTGTCTTTTGGAAAGATAACTGGGCCAGAATAGAGGAGGAGCAAATAAACAACACAGAGAAGCTAAGGCTCAGGTCGAGCCTGGGTTTATTATCCAATTATAGTTATGGTCATGTGTGGCTATCGTGGAAAAAGCGTGAAGATGGAGCCTGGCCTAAAAACCATTATGCTGTGAGGCTAGGATGCATCACTAGAGCAATAAAACCGCTTAGTGAACTGCTAGAGTCGGTGCAGGGATGAGGCTTCTGGACTCATTGGATCATGGCCAGCACTCCAGGCATCATCTTCTGCTTTATGATGGGGTTGGCAGGTGGAGAGTCCTTAACCTTCAGGATGACCTCATGGGCCTCATGGAAGAGCTCCTTTCCCACCGCTGCCTCCACTCGATGGTACCACGCAGCCAGCTTGGGGTGCCCTTCAAAGACTGGACAGCCACCACCTACAGGCTATATCAAGAAAGGAACAGAATGTGAGTGGGTGAGTTCGTGGCTAATTGTGGTTGATAACTTGACATACGTGGAAAAGAGAGAACTCAACTAAGGAGTTGTCTCCATCAGATTGGCTTGTAGGAATGTCTGCATGGTGTTTTCTTGATTGTTGACTGATGTGAGAGGACCTAGTCCACTGTGGATGATGTCACCCCTGGGAAGGTGGGCTTGGGTTATATAAGATAGCCGAATGCGAGCCTGGGGAGCAAGCCAGGGTGGCTTCTGTGGTCTCTTTGTTTCTGTTCCTGCCTTCAAATTCCTTCCTTGAGCTCCCTCCCCTGGTTTCCCTTGATGATGGACTGTAACCGATAAACTGAAATAAATTCTTTCTCCTCCAAGTAGTTTTCATTCTTTGTCATGATATTTATCACAGCAACAGAAAAGCAGACCAGAATAAAAATTGGTGCCAGAAGTGGAGTGTTTCTGTAATGGACCTGACCATGTTGGTTTTGGGGCGGAGGATTATGGAAGCATTTGGAACTATGGGCCCAAAAAATCATTGAGTAGTTAGAGATGAATGAGCTGTGCTATGGTAGTTTGAAAGAAACAAATGTTGAAAGAAATACAGATGATGGAGACCTGGTTTGTAAGGTTTCAAATGGAAGTTTAGAGTCTCTCAAAGACTCTATCAGGGTCACTGGTATGATATATTGGCAAATTCTAATTGGTCTTAATAATAAAAACCCAGAGCCAGATATTGGGGTAAATGCTGAAAGATCAGAGAGGTAAAGGAGCAGCCAAAGTCACCTCTTACCTCCATGACTCCTCAGACCAAAAAGGGCAGAGCTCCTGTCTCTGCCAGCCTTATATTCCTCTCTCTGCCCAGCCATATCACTTCCTGTCTCCTGTCTATACAGACCTCCAGACCTCTATGGTTAACTAATGGCTAGCTCCACACTCTGATCTTCAGGCAAACTTTTTGTTACAGCACAAACAAAATATACTGTATATACCACAATATACTAATAGTCTGTGGAAGTAAAGCATTGGGACAATGGATGCTGGTTAGCTAGGGCTGAAAACTCAGGTGTCATTAATAAGACCAGCAACACTGAGGTAACATCTGGGAAGTATTTTCCTCAGGGTCAGTACACTGAAGTTTTGGTCCAATAGTGGGGTAGGCCAAGGATGCATATCAAACTGGCAGCAGGGTTTGGCAGACGATGTGTAAGAGTCTCCCACATGGTACTGGATTTGAAGGCATGAAGGAGTCATGGAGAGCAACTAAGGTTTGGCACTGTATGAAGCCAGGAGAGGCCATTGGTAACGTTGCAGACTCAGTTTTAGTGGAAACTCCAGAAGGCTGGATATGCCAGGACTATGAGGTGACCACCGAGGACAGTGGCAGGTGTGACATGAGTCCAGCCTGAGCCAACAAGACAACCTGTGTGTTACAGATGGCGAAGCAGGAGAACTACAACTGCCCAAGCCCTTTGGAGCCCAGTAGATCATGGATGAGTCACAGATGTCAGACACTGAACTGTTCATGCTATAGGACTTTAGTTTTGCATTGGTCTGATTGTAACTCTGCCCTTGTTCTTCCCTTGTGAAACAAGTTCCCTCGGTGAACAAGGAATTATGTAACTTTTTTTTGGATTTTACAGATTCCCACAGTTAAGAGACTTTGGGTTTTTTTGTTGTTGTTGTTGTTGTTGTCTGTTTTGTTTTGTTTTGTTTTTTGTTTGTTTTGAGACAGTTTCTCTGTCTAGCCTTGGCTGTCCTGGAACTTGCTCTGTAGACCAGGCTGGCCTTGAATTCACAGAGATCCTCCTGCCTCTGCCTCCTGATTGCTGGGACTAAAGGCATGTGCCACCACCACCTGGTGGCAAGACTTTGGATTTTTAAAGAGAACTTGTGCTTTTTAAACCATTGGGCTTTTAAAAAGACTATGAGATATTTAAAATTGTATTGTGCTCTGTGATACTAACATGAAATCTTGTGGACAAAGAAATGAAAGATGATGTCTAGCAGTGATGTGTTTGTGTGTCAGGCAGACAAGGAGTACATTGCGCTGGCTAGTTTTTTCCCACTTGACACAAACCTAGCTATACCTAGGAAGAAAGAATTTCCACTGAGGAATTGTCTCCATCAGATTGGCCTGTGGGGATGTCTGTGGGGGTGTTTTCTTGATTGCTAATTGATGTAGAAGGGCTCAATAAACAGTGCATGGTGCCATCCCTGGGTGATGGGCCTGAGCTGTGTAAGAAAGGTAGCTGAGCAAGCCACGGGGTACAAGCCAGTAAGCAGTATTCCTCCATGAGTACTGCTTCTGCCTTGAGTATCTGCCTTGGTTTCCCTCCATGATGCAATATAACCTGTAAGTCAAATGAACCCTTTCCTCCCCAAGTTGTTTTGGGGTTAGTGTTTTACTCAGCCCCAGAGAAGCTAACTAGAATGGCCAAGGACAAACATTATAAATCTGGAAGGAGCGTCTGCACATAGGAACAGATCAACTTAGTGAGGGTTAACAAAACTGGGACTTCTGTAACTAGCCAGTACTCCCTGTGTCTTATGGGCCCACTCCTTTTAGAGCACTCACGTGCATCAGCTCTGTGACAGCGACCAAGTCAGCCAGGGAGATGTGAGACCCAACAAGGAAGGCCTTGTCCTGGAGGAACTTGTCCTCGAGTACCCGTAGGTTCACATCCAATTCTGCCAATGTGGCTGCCAGTGTCTCAGAAGGTACTTGCTCACCCAGGAAAACAGGGAACATCACCTGGTGGGTAGGTAGACAAAATAAGGAATTGGAGCCAGCTGAGCTTTGGGGGGTAGGAAGTCATGTCTCCGAACTTTGGAGCTGCCTTTTAGTTCTATGCTTCTTCCTTTATGGCCTGCCCAGACCTGCACAGAAATGTCACCCAAGTGACATTTTTGTTTACAAATAAATAGTCCTGCTTCCACTATCTCTGGTTGGCTGAAAAAAAAAAAAAAAGAAAAAGAAATAGAACTAATATTTTTGAGGAAAGAAGCAGGTTAGGAACCACGGTCATGTGTCACTCATGGTCGAGAATAAAGTGGTTAAAAAATATCGCATACTTTCACAACATGAATAATGTAGATCAGTCACTCAGACAGCCTCTTCATACAACCAAGGGACAAGGTAAACGGAAGTCCATATGGAAGCACAGAAGACCTTAACTACAGCAATTCTAAGCAGAAGAGCAATACGGAAGGTATCGCAGTACCTGTTCTCAAACTAACCTACAGAGCTACAGTAACAAAAACAGCATGGCACTGGTACAAAAGCAGTCATATATGCCAGTGTAATAAAAGAGAGAACCCAGAAACAAACCTACACAGCCACAGCCTCCTGATCCTTCATGGGAGGGTTAAAAACATAGATAGGAGAAAAAGGCACCCCCACAAACAGTGGTGAGGAAAGCAGATACCCGTTTGTAAAAAGGCGAAACTGGATCCATATCTTTTACCCTGTACAAAAGTAAATTCCAGCATGGCTCGAAGACATTGATATAAAGACCTCAGATATTGAAACTGGCAGAGGAAAAGAAAAAAAAAATCATGAGTAAAACACTTCAAGATCTGGGCACAGACACAGACTTTCCGAGGGCTCCAGTAGCCTAAGAATAATCCTAAAACTTGACAAATGGGGTGACGAGAAAGTATAAGTTTCTATGAAGCAAGGAAAACCATCACTAGAGTAGACAGACAGTCCACAGAACGGAAGAAAATCTTTGTCAGCTACACACCAGACAGAGGAGTAACGTCTAGAGTCTAAAATAATACAACACCCAACCAATCAGTGGGCCAGGGAACTGAATACACAGTCCTCCACAGAAGAACCACAAATGGCCAGTTCCCACTTGGAAAGTGAAGCCAGTAGATGGTAGGATATCCATGCACACACAGGCAGCATTAAATGGACTCAGTGGGCTTAACAAAAACAAACAAACAAACAAACAAAAAGCACATGAATTTGGGAGGGAAAAGTGTTGGGGGGTGAACGGGAAGAATTGGAAAGGAGGAAATGGGGATGGATTTGATCAAAACACATTGTATGCATTATAAAATTCTCAATAAAAAAAACAGGAAAAACAAACAGCTTGACAGCCTTAACAATCAGGGAAATATAAAGATGCTTTGAGATTCCATCTCAACCCCAGTCAGAACGGCTATCATCCAAAAAAAAAAAAAAAAAAAAAAGACAGGGTCAGGAGAAACTGCTCAGTTGGTAAAGTGACTTCAGATCCTCAGCACCCACATAAAAAAGATGGTGAGCTCCAGGTTCAGTGAGAGACCCTGTCTCAGAAAGTAGGTAGAATCTCTAGTGGAAGACACCCAATGCTCACCTCTTTTTCTATACACATGAACCCACAAATGTAATATACACACACAAATGCATTGAATAAATTAAAAAAAAGCAGAAACCAAATGGCCATAAATGCTGCTAAGGATGTAGAGAAAGATATACACATGTAAATGCATTAAATAAATGAAGACAAATGAAATCCAAACAGCCATAAATGCTACTGAGGATGTAGGGAAAGATATGCACACACAAATGCATTAAATAAATTAAAACAAACAGAAGGCAAATGGCCATAAATGCTGCTGAGGATGTAGGGAAAGACTTCTCATATGCTGCTAGTGGGAATGTAGCCTCCTACAGCCATTACGGAAGTCAGTGTGGAGGTACCTTAGAAAATTGAAAATAGAGTTATCGCAGGACCCAGCTACAGCACTCCTGCAGGACCCAGCTACAGCACTCCTGGGGATTTTATCAGCTATAAGGAAGAACAAAGTCATAACATTAGTTAGAAAATGGATGTAACTGAAAGACATTATTTTAAGCAAAATAAACCAAACTCAGAAACACAAATATTGTGTGTGTGTGTGTGTGTGTGTGTGTGTGTGTATGCATGCATGCCCATTCATGTTGTTCATAAAATTTAGAAAGAGGGCCATGATAGGAGAAGAAATCTTAAAGAAATCGGAGTAAGGAAAAACAAGAGTAATGAGATGTACATGATAAGAAAGAAAACAAACAAACAAACCAAAAACCAAAAACCAAACCAAAACAAAACAAAACAAAAAAAAAAAAACAGGGTGTGGGGGGGGGGAACTAAGGGGTGGTGCAATGGCTTGGTAGGTAAAGGCACTTGCTGCCAAGATTGATGGCCTGAGTTTGGCCCCTAAGACCTACATAGTAGGAAAAATCCAACTCCCCAAAGCCCTCCTCTGACCCCCACACATGCACCATGGCACACACCACCCTCCCACGTGCATGTGCATGTACACACACCAGCAAGAGTAGAGAAAGAAGATAAGAGGAGAAGGGGAGGAGGGGGTAAGTAAAAACAAGTGGGTATGAAAAGCCAAAATGAAATCCATTACTTTGTGTATAAGTTAAAAAAAAAAATGGCCAGTTTGGTCACACAAGCTCAAGGACTGAACTTTGAACAGATGGAACCAGCTAGATAAGAAATTTTAGTAGCCTCATTGATATTGCCCCACTAGTATTATTCCATAAAATTCATTTTTTCCCCTCATAGCTTAATGGATCAAATCATACACAATAACTAACAGCTGGAATTTCATGGGGTCTGGTGGGACATATTTTATTTGACCCAAGCCAGAGGTTTGGCTTTTGTTTTTATTTTGAGACAGAGCCTTGTGTAGCCCAGGCTATGTGTATAGCTGAGCCTGGTCCTTGAACTTCAGAACCTTCTGTGTTTGCCTCTGCCTCTATCTCCCAAGAGTTTCGTGAGGTGTGGGGCTCCAAAGCAAAGTCCTTTCTTACCATGACAAAATAACTTATCTTCAGCTTCTGATGCCCAATTTTGTGCATCTTTAGTAACTGTCCTAAGATTTCCCTCCCCTGCATCTCCATTTAAGATAGGGTCTTACTATGTAGCCCAGGCTATCCACAATCTTCCTACCTCCACCTCTCAAGTGCTGGGATTGCAGGCATCACTGAACTCAGCTAAAATCATCTTTGGAATGTATCTCCAACTGGGTCATGACAAAGTCTTGATCATTGGGTCTGAAAGGACACTACACTCAGCAGTTATTACTGGCAAACTGGTTTTCTCTAGCCTCCATGGGTCTGATTTCAAACAGTCCAAAATCTCAATTGTTGAGAGCTGGACCAACTGATCCAAGCCTTTCTCAGAGGCCCCGATGAAAGGACAAAAGGAACCTACTTTTGTGTCTTGCCCAGGAGCAGACTTGGCCAGTTTGGGGCTGGGGATAAGACCTCGAAGGAGTTAAGGTTTCAGTTCCTGGGAAACTTGGCTTTTTCCCATGAAAAGACTCGAGTTATCGGTCCCAAGGCCGCTATGGGCTCCGTCTGCAATGCTCTTGCAATATCCTGTATTTCCTTTGTGCAACATTGCTTGACTTTGTCCCATTGTATGACAGTTTCTGCTTGACTCTGTTCCGTTTCGCCCCTGGAAACAGCTGTACTCCTTAAGAAGCTTGCTTGACATAAGATGTAGCTTGTGCAAGACCTCGTGACCCCAGCTTTCCTCTCTATCTTCTTTACTTTCTCATCTCCTGGCTGAAAGGGAAAAATCAGGAACCATCTTGAGGGACGCTTCCCCCTCCCCTCCTCCAAAGGTATTTGCTGACCAGAAGTTTTAGAAGGGACCAAAAATTGAACTTATAAGGCTGGGATAATAAATCTATGTATCCTGGACTTGGCAAAACAAGATATGGGGAGTAATGGACTTAACTGACCAGAAGTTGACCTTAGAGGAGAGTAGGACTGGAACAATAAATATGAACATATATATCCTGGGTTCAACAAAAGCAGGACATAGGGAGTAAAACATTTATGTCTCTGAAGATACCCTGAATCCTATTAGCCATCAGTAACCTCATGCTTATAGTTCAGCCAGTAACTTCAAAGAATTGCCTCACCCCTAACCCCCTTGTCCAATCCCAAGCTGCATGTAAACCTTTCCTTAAACCTTAAAGTGAGTGCTCGGGGCCGTTCTCCTCCACCCACTGTGTTGGATGTTGGACTGAGAACCAAGCTTGCTTGTTCTGTTATTAAAAACCTCTGTGTACTTGCATCGGATATTGGCTCGGTGGTGGTCTTGCTCAGGGTTCTTGCGACGTGGGCACAACACTGGCCACCTCCCACTTCCAACCCTGCCGCTGGTCCAGGTCACTCAACAGACAAAGTCACAGGCAGCTAAATGGCATCTGTCTGATTTTTCCCTGGTGCTGTGATAGAACACGCTCACAAAAGGAACTTAAGGGAGCCAGGCTCACAGTTCTGGGATACGGCTGTCATGATTCAGAAGTCGTGGGACCAGGAACTCAAGGGAGCTCATTGCATCCACACAGAGAGTGATGATTGTGCAATACAGAGGGTACAAGAGGAAGTCGGTCAAATCCTCCGAACTGCAACAGCCACCTGGGTGCTGGAAACCCAACTGGAAGAGCAGCTCGTGCTCTTAACCACTGAGCTATCCCTTAGAGCTTCATTTTTCTCTTTTTTAATACAACTCCAGCCCAGGAAACAGTGCTGCCCACAGTGGGGAGTCTTCTCTCCTCAATTAACCTAGTCAAGATAATCCCCCTTCAGATGTTAACAGATGTTCCTCTCTCAAATGATTCTAGATTCTATCAAGTTGACCGTAGTGGGTAGCTGTTCCAGCTTTGACCTGGAAGTACTACCCCCACTGAGGCTTCTCGTAACTGTCATGCCTATGAGGCGGGGCCGAGAGAGGCACCCTTAAAACCTGAGATCTGGATGTGCCGGCTCTCTTGGTTCCCGGATCCTGGACGCTGGAGGTAGACTGAGCAGAGTTCTCCAGAGAACATCACTGGACTGCACTTCACCTCTCCTGGACCCTGTAACCTATCCCTTCACTTGTAAGTCACTCCACAAAATAAACCTCCCTTGTAACTACGTGGAGCTGCCTTAAGACTTCCACCAATAGCTGACAACTAAGATTAACCACCGTAAAACCTGTTACAGGAGGGCCATTCAGTTTTTTTGTTTGTTTTGGTTTCGTTTTTTGTTTCCACTGAAGTGAGGAAACCACTTTTTCTGTAGTATCCTCAAATCACAAACAACTCCAAATGTGTATTTACTTCCTATGTAGAGGCTAGAAAGCTTTCCTTTAGCTTGTCAGGCTGAGGGGGAGATGGCACTGTCTCTCAGGCTTGGACCACTAAAGCTAAGAGGTTGCTTTGCAGCCTGGAAACGCTTGGGCTACCCTGTAACTGGCACAAGACTGATCAATACAGGTTCCCTGTCAGTCCCGCAGGGAATCAAAAGTGACATGTTAAAGCCGTAACATTTGGCATCTTATCTCCTGTAAGGGGAGAGGAAAGAGGGCGGCAGGATTAAGGCCGTTACAGGAGAGGATGATGTGGGCACCAGGCAGGGTTGAGATGCGGTCCCAGCACCTGGGAAGCAAGAACTCTTGCTTTTCCGCCATCAATTATGGGTCACATTTTCCTGGGTAGCCTGGGCGACATAGAGTTCATAATAAAAAGCTGTCTCCAAAAGCTAAGCACTGAGGATAAATAGCTCAGTGTGAGCACATGGCTAAGGAAAAAGAGATAAGGGAAGGGAGGAAGGGGAGGAGAGGGAGAGGGAAGAGGATAAGATGGAGATGATGACGATGATGATGACGATGATGATGATGATGACGATGATAAAAAATTATCTGGGGCACAGGCTGACCTCAAGCTTACGTCTGTTCTCCTGCCTCAGTCCCGAACACTGGGATTACAGGCTTCTGCCACTCTACCCAGCTCATGAAGGCTCCTTTTTTCACAGCCTCTGCCAACTTCAGTTTGTTTGACTTTGAGAGCAGCCGCTCCACAGTTCACAGGATGTATTTCAAAGCACACAGTTCAGTGTGCAACACTAAGTGTGCTCACAGTGCTGTGTAACCATCACTACTGTCCATCTCCATCCTGTACCCGTTAAACACTTTCCTCCCCTGGCTCCCTTTAGCACTCCCACAAGGATACCTGTTGAGGACGCCCTCTGAAAGATTTTGTGGTTAAATACATGGAATTTCTAAAAATGAAAAAAAAAAACATATCTTAAAAAAAATCATTAAATGAGTAACAATAACAATAACCTAGACACATCAAAGAATTAGTGAAGCCAAAGGTAAGACCGTGGAAAACACCAGAACTGAAAAGAAGAACTTGATGTCGTCTGAGCCCTTTGGGGTGATTGATGTCCTTACCCTTCTTCTCATCCCCTGCATCACCAGCCTGCTTTTTTTTTAAAATGTGCATTGGTGTTTTGTCTGTGTATCTGTCTGTGTGAGCATGTTGGATCCCCTGGAACTAGAGTTACAGACAGTTGTGAGTTGCCATGTGGGTGCTGGAAATTGAACCCAGGTCCCCTGGAAGAGCAGCCAGTGCTCTTAGCCACTGAGCCATCTCTCCGGCCCCAGTCTACTTTCTTTTATTATTTATTTATTTATTTATTTATTTATTTATTTATTTATTTATTATGTATACAATATTCTGTCTGCACGTATCCCTGCAGGCCAGAAGAGGGCACCAGATCTCATTATAGATGGTTGTCAGCCACCATGTGGTTGCTGGGAATTGAACTCAGGACCTTTGGAAGAGCAAGCAGTGCTCTTAACCTCTGAGCCATCTCTCCAGCCCCCCAGTCTACTTTCTATGCTTAGATTCCAAAGGCCTGCTGGAGAGAGTCAGTGACCCAATCCTACCTTCAAGATATAGGTGCTCTTTGACCTTCTTTAAAAAAAAAAAAAAAAAAAAAAGATTCCTTTGTATTATTTTCAGCTGTGCTAGCATGCAAGCTATGGCATGGCACAGTAACTTCCGAAACATGTGAGGCAGGAGGAAAATGGGACACATAGTCAAGAGCAGAAAAAACAACCAGTAGAAACAGACCCACAGAAGACCTGGGTGTTGAAATAACAAACTAACAAATGACACATACATTCACACACATGCACGCACGCACACTCACACACACCCCACTCACACATACACCAGGTGCACACACACACACACACACACACACACAAGCTCACATATCCCCACACTCACACATACACACACACACACACACACACACACACACACACACACACCCCAGGAGTTGAGATTTGAACCTAAGACACTGTGCTTGTTACACAACTGCTCTACCACTAAGCTACATTACCAGCCAACTGAAGAGGATGTTTAAGTAATTAATGGTAATAGAGTCTGGGAGATGTCCTAGGCAGGCAAGCCTGACAACCCTGACCACCTCAGTTCAATTCTCCAGAACCCACATAAAAATCCAGGTGTGCTGGAACCCCAGCTTCGTACAGTGAGAGGGAAGGCAGAGACAAGGAAAACCGCCTGAGACAGAAGCTCAGAGGTCAGAGGTCAGGTAGTACGGAGTACCCAGCACAGCAGCAGAGACAAAGGACAGTCTGCCTCACCAAGGTGGAAGGTGAGAACTGACTTCCCAAAGCTGCCCTCTGACTTCCATATGCACAAGGTGGCTCCTGGCACACATACACAACAAATAAATTACGAAGCAGTAACAAATCTATTAAAAATTTTCAAATAGAAAGATAACCAAAGTGGGTGAACAGATGGTAAATTTTGGCTGAGAAGTGTAACTCTACGAAAATGACTAAATGGCATTTCTACAAATAAAAAATAGATGTCTCAAATAAAGATGGTATTGAATAACAAACAACCTGGGCACAATAGGATTAGCTAAGCTGAAGGCAAGACATTAGAAAATACCAAACAAAAAATAATTCGCCATGGCAAATCTTCCCTCCTCTCCCTTTGCTCATATTTCCTCTCCTCTCCCCCACATGTCCAGTCTCACCTTATGCCACAGAGCCCGGAGGCAGCTTCTCCGAAGGGCTGTATGCTGCCACGCCAGGTATTCGTCCACACGAGCACGGGCCTGCAGGTCTTGGGGGTACCAGTGGTCAGGGACCTTGAACTTGCGTGTTAAGTAGAGCAGGATGGCCACACTGTGTAAGCAGAGGAGCAAGGCGGCTAGTCAAACACCACAGGGTTGACTCAACGTCCAGAACCTTTTATAACTTTTTCTTTTCCGTTTGTTTTTAAGATTTATTTTTTTATGGATTTTATGTCAGTGAGTACTCTGACTGCATGTACGCCTGCATGCCAGAGAGGGCGTCTGATCTCATTACAGATGGTTGTGAGTAGCCATATGGTTTGCTGGGAATTGAACTCAGGACCCAGTGCTCTTAACTGCTGAGCCATCTCTCTCTAGCCCCTACCTTTTCTGGTCTTTCTGACAATTTGCCAGTCTCAGCCTTTTTTTCAGAACACGGAAAGTAGGCTCCGAATAGGAAAGAGCCTTGTCCCCAGGGGAAGAGAGCTCTTAGTGCCAGAATTGAATCTTGTCTTCCAACACCCAAGACTATTCTACCACCAGGCAGAATCTCACCCCTGAGGGTCCTGCCAAGGGTTCCGTTTCTGAGCATAGGGCCAGAGAGCTTCCTGGAGGAGGGACATCCAAGCAGAGCTTTGAGGAAGCTTTTTTTCAGGCTACATCCACTCTCATCCTTCAGCATTCAGACAGCCTCAGATGGCCTGATGGTTCAAAAAGGCTTTCTCAACTCTCCCTTTGTTCTTTGAGACAGCCTAGGCTAGCCTCAAATCCATAATCCTCTTGCTTCAGCCTCTGGAGTGCTAGGGTGGGGGGCATGAGCCATATACCTGGCCTCTGTTCCTTATGCCACTCCATGTGCTAAGGGTCAGCTTGGTTCTTTAAAATCTTACTCAAACACTCGGGGCACTGTAAGATCCTGGAACCACAGAACAGACAAGGCTCCCTGGAACTCTTTTTCCTGCCTTGGGTTATGCCAACTACTGTAGAGATGGACTCTAAAGGACACTTGAAGATTTCAGTCAGGAAACTCTGGTATTGGGTTATAGTTACTGGGAAGAGTGGGATGTACACACATTGTGTAACAGTTTCCCCCAAGTTCAAGACACTCTGTCCTGTAGGGATGCCCCTTGAAGGAAGTCCCTGAAACTGAGCAGATTCACTAGGCCTTTCTCCCCGAAGTAAACAATAAAGACTACTGAGAGTCTCTGTCAGACAAGCCAAGCAGCAAAGAAGACTCTGAGACCAGCTGCCTAGAAGAAGCAGAAACCAGCTGAGCGGCCTGGAGGAAGTTTAGACCAACTGAGTCACTTAGAAAGGACACTCTCTAACCTGTCAAGCTGCCGGCAGGCTGTGCAGTGTGCTGCAGGTTCCCAGCTATGCTAGGGTGGCCTTAGGTGGTGCAGCTGTCTTTGAGCCATTTCTGCTCCTGTAAGTCACCCCTCACCCTTACTCCTATATGAAACCCCAATACAACTCACGAATTTCCCAAGTCGGACTTTGGTGATGAAGGGACTCTGGCTGGTCTGGACCTCACACAATGGCACTGGCAGGCCTTGCTCTTCCCCCTTCCCCGTCTCCCCTTTCCCCTTCCCTTTCCCTTGTAAACCATAGATTACATCCCTAAACCTAGCCACCAAGGGCTGTTCTCTTATTTGGATACTGTCTTATGCCCAACTCATTCCTGAGGATGAGTACCCAAGTCCAGCAGTCAAAAGCCCCCTTTGATTCACCTAATTAACATGCCCAAAATATCCTGCCACATCCTAGCCCATTCTAACACAGAGCTCCCCGTTTTTTCTTCTCTTAAAAAAATCACATCCGCAAGGTCATTTGCTGTTGTTTTTCTGCCTGAATCAGAAAGCAGACACTTTAACTTTCTTCCCCGTTTAGTAAAGGATCTCTCTGCAAAAACAAGTGTTTGGGTGTGGTTTGTGCCTCATCCAGGGTCTGGGAGGAAACCCCTGCTGTGCGTGCAGAGGGAGGGAGGCGGTGGTTCTCCTTCAGGTGGTATCCATACTTTGTCTGTCATGGGCTCCCTGTCTGGAGTGAATAGATGTGTGTACAGTGTCTCCACAGGAAACGTTACATCACACGACATAAATTCACAGCACACAAGAGGAAGAGGCAGGCAAACAAGTAGGGAGAAGTACAATGTTGAGACCTGACTAAGCTATCTAGTAAGGCCTTGTCTAAGACATAGACCTGTGTCCACAGCCGAGCTTAATGCCTCAGTTTCCCAAGTAGGACAAGCTCGTTGTGCTGTAGCTAAGTGTTCAAATTACCTCTGAGGAGGGCTGCAGGAGGTCACACACCTCCCCAGGGTGACGATGGCATGCAGGGGGACATGCAGAGGTTGCAAACTGCACCTGGTTGGCACCTGATAGGGTGCAATTCTCTGCAAACTAAAGGTCCAGGACAGCAGGAGCAACAGGAAGAGAGAATGGCGGTGTCTTGGTTGGACTACATCGATCACGACAGATCAGAAATGAGCTCAAAGCATACCCTTTAGAGTCCCTCTGCTACGGGGTAGGTGACTTGTGTGACGAAAAAGGGCAGAACTAAGAAAAAGGTTTAGCTTCTCTGAAGAGGGGAGTTTTACCATCTTGGGACCTGCTAGGATATAAAAACATCCTTACTTCATAGGGAAGACTCATGCAAGGGAACCCCAGGGACCCTCGTACTTGAGGCACTGGGAAGCCCAGATGCCACAGGATCCTCTCTACAGCTGCTGGGCTGGTGGGGTAAGCTTCCCACCTTCCCTGCCCCAGGGGTATTTTAATCAACAACCACAGCCTGGTAGAGAAGTCAAGTAGATGCATTATCTTCCCCCAAAATCAGCTCAGTGAACTGGGCAGTGGGTAGGCAGGGTCCCGGGTTCCAGCCCCAACTCTGTAGGATATGGAGCACAGCAGTCCTTTGCCTCTAGGGCAGAGGTTCTCAACATGCAGGTCACAACCCCATTTGGGGTAGAACAACCCTTTCGTAAGGGTTGCCTAAAACCATCAGAAATATCAGATATTTACATTATAATTCATAACAGTAGCTAAATTGCAGTTATGAAGTAGCAATGAAAATAATTTTATGGTTGAGGGTCACCACAGCATGAGGAACAGTATTAAAGGGTCACAGCATTAGGAAGGTTGAGAACCAGTGCTCTAGGGAGTTAAGGTTCCTAGTGTGTGTCTACATGAGTTTACGTGCCCACAAATACTAGAGGGCAATGGATCCCTAGAACTAGAGTTATAAGTGGTTGTGAGCTGCCTCTTGTGAGTGTGGGGGGCAAATCCAGGTTCTCTGCAAGAGCAGTAAATACTCTTAAGCACTGAACCATCCCTCCAGCTCCAGCTTCATAGTTTATAACATGGAGGGTTACAACAGGCTGATCCCAGCAAAGCTTGGCAAAAGCCCCCAGGGCCCCATTACCTCTCGCTCAAGGTGAAGTCATTGTCCTTCATGGCTGGTACCTTCTTCATGGGGTTCACCTGGGCAAACGCATCACTGAGGTGCTCACCTGCAGATAGTCCAGCATGAGGGGGAGGTGAGTAGAAAGCTGGGCCCAGGTCCTAGCATGCCAAACACTAAATTCATGCTTCTTCTTGGAACTAGGCTGCCTACCCTCCATGGGAAGTGCAGGCAGGGCGGGCTGCCATGAGAGGAGAGAAGACTGCCCCTTGACCTTGATAAACAGACTTCACACTCTATTGGCAGGTCCTCTGGGACTTGCCCCACTGGCAGCCCTGAAAAGTGCCCCCAATGTCCCTTGGAACCCTGGTCTCTGCTTGAATTAACCTAGATTGGTTTTCCTCCTGTTGATGCAGCCAGACAAACGTTCCTACCATCGTCTCCTTGCTGCTTTGCCCAACAGATTTCAGCGGTTCCCGCTGCCCTAGATCAGACGGAGGGTTGTCACCTCCCCTTCTTCTCCTGGTGGAAATCTGTCTCCCTCTGCACCCTTAGTTTTGACAGCCAACTCGACCGTCCCTTTGTCGGTCCCCCACCCCACAACACCCTACATCAGACTCTGCGGGAGCAGCGCCTGTGGGGGTTAAGTGCACTGTCCGCAGAGGCGATGGTGAAGAGGCGAAGTTCCAGACGGAGAGACAAGCGGTGGGACAGTACGGAGGTGACCAAAGACGCCTTAAGCAACACCTTCTGCTACAACCCTGTCTTGCCAGGGTGAGGGCCTCCCTCAGCAGCCAGCAGGGACCCTGGAGGCGAGGCTCCTCCCCACACAGCAGCCTCTCCCCCCTGCGCAAGCAAGAGAAGCAGAGAGCGATGGGAGGCAAAAGAAGACAGGAAGAGGAAGGGCAAAAGGGACTCCAGCAGACAGACCAGGGTGGTGGAGAGAGGCTGGTGGAAAGGCAGGTCCCTGCAATAGAGGTTCTTCGTGACACTGCCTAGCTCAGCACTGGAGAAAACGAGAGGGTAACTCTCCAGATCTCCACATTCACTCTCCTAGCCCTCTCTCCAGCCCCGCTCCTCGGGAGGTCCCTGTCGATAGGCCCAAACTACACCCATTTCTATTGGCAGGTGCCTGCCTGCTGTTCGGTTTCAGCAGGTCCTGGCCGTCTATTCCACGGGACAGCAGAGTTTGCGGGAGTCCTGAACCGTGGATCTCCCTGGTGGCTCTTTTCTCGCTTGGTCACTAAACCAGAAAAAAGCCCAGGACAGTACAGAAAGGAATCCCCTAAGCTGGGCTTGCCTCTCCCCATCTCTCAGCTCCCCAAAGCCGAGGCCCTGCCCACCCTTGCGCAGCTCCACCGTATGCATCTGGAACGGGATGCCGTTTTTCTTGGCGAAGATATAAATGGCGCGACAGGGCTGGGACAGCAGGTCCAGGTAAAGCTCCAAGACCATGGCACCGGCGGCAGGAACCAATTCCGTAAGGGGCCAGATTCTGAAAAAAAAACAAAAACAAAAAACTCAGGCTCGACGTCAGAGGTCAGGTCAAGACCTAGTGTTGCCACGCCTCCAATGGGCGGAGCCTGGAGCCTGGCCCTGCGGTCTAAAAGGAGAGCCGACCTGAGCTCGGGTTCCAAGAGACAGGCAGAGTCTAGCACAGGGTGAGACAGAAAGGACTGCTGGCCTCCCCTGAGTGGGCAGTGGGGTGCAAAGGGGCCGGCTCCTAGTCCTTCTGTGACTGGTTTATTTGATGGCAAAATGTCTTCAAAGGCCTCCTCGCCCTGTCTAGTGTGTTCGAATTTCCAATCATCCCCGTTTCCCAAACGGGAAACCTAAGGTATTACTTGATAGACACAAAAAGTCTACCCCCAGCAGGTTTCTCCTAGGCCTGCAAACCAAAGATATGGATGCCAGCAAGCAGTAAAGGTTCCGGCTATGCTCAGCATGCTGCAGTCCCCGGTGACATTCCAATGGCAGCCCCGGCATTTGACAAAGTTAGCCTTCCTGCTTCTGAGAGCGCTAGGTTCTCCATTCCTCCGGCATCTTAGCCCCCTTTGGACTGCTATAGCAAAGTAACCTTAGTCAAGGCTCCTGCAGACTCCGTGTCTAGTGAAGGTTAGCTATCTGCTTTTTTTGTTGTTGTTTTTTGTTTGTTTGTTTGTTTGTTTTTGTTTTTCGAGACAGGGTTTCTCCGTGTAGTTTTGGCGCCTGTCCTGGAGCTCACTCTGTAGACCAGGCTGACCTCGAACTCACAGAGATCCACCTAGCTCTGCCTCCCAAGTGCTGGGATTAAAGGTGTACACCACCACTGCCCCTCAGCTCTTTGCTTTAAGGTGGGCAACTCTTTGCTGCACCCACACATAGTGGAAGGGACATACAGATCCCTTTCATGAAAGGTAGACTCCCCAGATTTAATCCCTTCCCCAAAGGCCCCAACTCTTATTCCCAGCAAATGAATTTAGGGGTATCAATATTCAAACCACCACACTGGGTTTGTGTCTTCCTTCCTTTCAGCCTCAGTTTCTCCATCTTTAAAATGATTGGCAGGTTAGATCCCTTGAAAGCCCAGCACTCGGGACTCACCTGCTGAAGCACAAGCCCTTGGACTGCACCTTGTCATTAAAGGACCCCCCTCTCCCCACATCCTACCTCCCATCTGGGCAAATGGTACCAGTGTTACCTGTTATCTTAAGGTCCCAGCAAAATTGTCAGCAGGAACATAACGTTTTCTACATCAAAAGAAACATCTCTCCTGGGCTGAAAGAATGACTCAGCCGTTAAGAATGTTTGTTGCTGTTGAGAGGACCAGAATTCAGTCCCCAGCACTCACACTGGATGGCTCACAACTCCCCAAAATTTCAGCTTCGGGGATCCGAGATCCTCTGGCCTCTTGCAGGTACCCGCATGCATATGGGCAAACACACATAGACACACACGCACACACAAACACGTAAATAAAAATAAATATTTTTGAAGAAACTAAAAAAGAATATTTATGCAAAGAGAGTGGAAATTAGTAATAATTTTGGGGGGTATGCTTTTCAACTCCTTAGCTAGTACTCCAGGCTCTTCCTGGTTCCTTTTTTTTCTCTTTCTTAGTTTTCCCGAGACAGGGTTTCTCTGTGTAGTTTTGGAGCTGTCCTGGAGCTCTGTCTCCAAGAGCTAGGATTAAAGGCATGCACTGCCACCACTGCCCAGCCCCCGGCTCCTGTTCTAAAGCTGCCCTCCTGACCCTGTGGCTCCCTGCTGCCAAGTGGCTGACTGCATGCCACCTGGTCTCAAGTGCCATGACATTTGTTCTTCTCCATTCTCCTCCCTTCCAGGCAGCTGTGAGACTTAGAGCTAGTCCACCCCAGGGCTTTCTTTTTAAATTCTAATCAATGGTCCTGAGAGCTAAAGTGATGGATCAGAGGTTAAGAGCACTGGTTGCCACCGGGCAGTGGTGGCTCATGCCTTTAATCCCAGCACTCGGGAGACAGAGCCAGGCGGATCTCTGTGAGTTCGAAGCCAGCCTGGTCTATAGAGCGAGATCCAGGACAGGCACCAAAACTACATAGAGAAACCCTGTCTCCAAAAAACAAAAAACAAACAAAAAAAGAGCACTGGCTGCCTTTCCAGAGGATCTGAGTTCAATTCTCAGCATGTCACAGCTCACAACTGCCTGTATCTACAGTTGCAGGGGACTCCAGGCCCTCTTCTGACTCCTCTGGGTACCAGGCACACATGCAGTACACAGATATACAGATATACATGCAGGCAAAACACCAACAAACACAAAGTAAAATAAATTTTAAAAATGGTCCTTAAAATTCTGAGTCTGTTCTTTATCCTCAAGCATATTAATGAGACTGGAGATATCATGTCTCTGCAGGGACTCCCCACGCCTCCTAGTAACACTTCTCTCCTGGCTTTTAGTTATTTAATTGGCAGAGAAAAGGAACCCATTCCTGGACCCCTAGACACTATCACTTTATGGGCTCATCCGAGAAGTCTCAAGGCCAATCCTTTCCTAGCCAGACCAAGAGGGACTTGAGAGAACAATGGTCGATTTGCCAGTGTCTTCCTGGAGATATACTTGAAAGGGGGTGCCCCCAAGCATGGCTAGCATGCATGGAACCCCGGGCTGGTCTTCTTTTTTCCCCTCTTCTCTGTGTGAGCTCCTGTCCTTGGGAAGATGACTGGAAGAATTCACTGTCCCTGTAAGAGCTGGACAGCTTTCGTCGGGGATATCTGGGCTCAAACAATAACCCTTGTGGCTAATTTCCTTTTTACACATTTATATGCTCCTAAACTCCCTTGCTCCTTCTGCCCCCCTGACTTGAAATTGGCTTAAGCGCTGGGAGACATGACCTTGAGGACCTCATAGCCTTGTCTGGGCCACTTGGGCTATCATGTCCCCAATCTTCCAGCAAGGCTGTTGAGCTTATGAATGGAAAGGAATCAGGGACATTTCTGGGAAGAAGCCATCTCCTCCACTTGCTGTGTGAGGTCTATCGGGGCCCAGCTCCCTCTAGTCTGGCACATAGTTACGCACTGGTCTTTCTAAAGCCAGATAGTCTATGAGTCATGTCCTATTCAAGCCAGGGAGCACAAGAAAAAGTCCCTCTCTTGTGAAGTTGTGCCTCTTCACCCTTACATAATCATTGTGCAAAAGGTTAGGGAGAAATTACTTCTGTTTGTAACACAGGCGTCTTGAATACAAGCAAAAGCATTAGGGGTGGGAACTAGGGGCCATAATAAGTATGGTTCAATCCCATCATCTGGGAATAATCCCTGAGGGGCACTACCGGACACCATGTCTGGCACTGCTCCAGGACTGGATAGGAAAGGAATAAAGAAAAGGTCATGCACAGAAAAAAAAAAAAAAAAAACTGATATTGGGTGGTTTGAGCTCTTGATGGAGAAGCCACCACAGCCTAGGAGCTCAGGGTGTTTATTGTGTACAGCTGAACAAGGAGACAGGTTCGGCTAATCTTGGTAGATCAGGCTCTGCAGGGGAGCAGTCTTCAGGCCGTAAACATCTGGGTGGAAAAAGCTGTGGTGGACATCTTCTGCACACATTGTCACCATTCAGAGGAGGCTCTGTCATCCCTCTGAGACTTCTCAGGGGGATGGGGAAGGGGAGGGAGATTCCCCATAGGTCTGAGACTTTGGTCCTCTGATATGGCTGGCTCATGTCAACAACATGCACCCACTCAGGATTTCACAGACTCATGACTTCCTCTGCTCCCCACACTGGACTATGCAAGCTCCACCGTTCCTAGACTGGAGACATCCCTCTGGGTAGAGGGATGAGGGTGAAGAGGAGAACGGGGTAGCTTCCACTAAAACGCTCCCATGTTACTTTCATTTACAGATAGAAGGAGTTGGTCCAAGATTTCTGTTGGCATTCTGCTATCCTACCTCCTGAAAAAAGTGGAATCAATTGGACCAACAAGGTTTCTGAGACCCTCCCAAACTCATATAATCATTAAAAATTGGCTGCTTTCCAGAATTTTATGGATGGTGGGTCCCACATAGGCAGGGTAAGATTAACTAGGCAAAACGTAGATAAGATTCACAAAGATCACAAGATATTACAGTTTTCTCCTTTCTTTATCATCACTAAATGAAAGAAGACAAGGTTGAGGAAACTCTGGTCTCCCTCAAGAAAAGAAGCCACTGGTCCCCAACAGGCCAATCTTTCCGTGTTGTTACTCACAAGGAGAGGATAAAGACAAGTGCCCTGACTTGTATTAAGACCCAGACCTTAAGAAAGAAATACTTGATGTTTTGTGCACTCCAGCCTGGCCTACAGTTAGAAAAGTGGCCTCTAATGGGAAAATACCAACCAAAGGGTCATATTATCCCACATCTTGATCTCTTTGTAAGAGAGAGGGTAGTTACTAATTTTTCAGATTGTCTGACTCCACTGACAGACACGGCTAACTGATGTGGGTACAGGACTTACCTGCTGCTTAAAGACTCTCAATTTGAACACCCTAAAGGGGGAAAATGCTTTCTGCCCCTTGGCGGCCCCAAAGCATGATTCAACAGCTAAGACTCAGCTGGATGACTCTAGGCAGGTTCTAAGGAGGACAGACACTTTGGGTCCAGCTTGAGCATCACTGAACTCAATAGCAGCATGGGATTTCATCTCTCTCCTCTGATCCTTCTGAAAGTAAGCTCTGGCTGTCTTCAGTTTGACAAAGGGCTGAGTTATTCTGGTAAATCGCCAGGTGCTATTGGACCTCATTGAGAAGCTGACTCTGAAGATGGGATTTGTCCCTCCCACTTCTGAGCCAAGCATGTCCATCTCAAAGTGTCCTCCAAAGCCTCTGTCCTGGGTCAGGATGGCCCCTGACACTGCAACAAGGAACTAGAACAGAATAGCTCAAGGATAAACAGCGTGTCCTTGAGAACAGCTAAGGAATAAATTGTTTCCAATAGAGGTCACTATTACTTATGTCATGATAGTAAGATGCCCATGTGGGGACAGCTAATGGGACGCTCATTGAAAAATCTCTCAGTCACTCCAATATTGTAGTTTTAACATGGCTTCCTCAGCTAATTTCTGCTAGAGGTTTTAAACATCAGTTTAATGATATTTTGCTATATATCTTCTGCCTTTCTCTGTGTTCTTACACTCAACCAAAATGAAAAGTACAGAGCTGAGGCTGGGAAGATGGCTCAGAGGTTAAGAACACTGGCTGTTCTTTCAGAGGTCCTTAGTTCAATTCCCAGCACCCACATGGTGGCTCACAACCATCTGTAATGAGATCTTGTGCCTTCTTCTGGCATGCAGGCATACATGTAGACAGAACACTATATACATAATAATAATTTTTTTAAAAAAAAAAATCAAAGAAAGAAAAAGAAAAGCACAGAGCTACTCTTGCAGAGGACCTGGGTTTGGTGGCTAGCACCCACATGGTGACTCACAACCATCCATAACTCCAGCTCCCAGGAATCAGATGATCTCTTCTGACCTCTGAGAGCCCTGGGCATGCATGTTGTGCACATACACACATGCAGACAAAATACTCACACACCTAAAATTAAAATTTTAAATCCTAAAAAAACCCAAACACCCAACAAATAAAGAGGATAGCAATGGTAGATCATCCTCTGGACTGTACCAACTACAATATAAAGGTGGGGGGACCCTGGAAGCAGAAGCCGGGGACCCTGGAAGCAGAAGCTAGGGAAGCAGATCACTAAAAAGAAAAGCAGAAATAGAGAGACCCAACAGTCCCTCTCAGTCCCTGTTCTGGTCTCAGAGAACAACCAAAATAATGTTGGAAAGAAAAAAGAAAGAAAGAAAGAAAGAAAGAAAGAAAGAAAGAAAGAAAGAAAGGAAGGAAGAAAGAAAGAAAGAAAAAGGCTGCTAAAAAACCAAGATGATTATTAAAATATTATAAATATCAAAAACAAAACAGAATACTTCAAGAGAGAATGTCCAAAGTGTTAAAAAAAATACGAGGGACACATAAAATAATTCCCCTCATAACTTCTGATGAGGATTAAGGGAGCTGGAGGTTTTTTCCCAATGGGTCCCACCAGGAACAATGGATAGCGTTGAGAATAAAGAGAAAAAAAATGACTGTTTTAGTGACTGTGCGGCACTTGGCTCCTCTCTAGCCTGGCAAGACATGGGAATAAGTATCTTTTGCAGTTCCCAGGTTAACATGTAAGGAGATTGGCTGTGGTGCTTCATTTTCTGCCTCTTCTTCTCCTCCTCAGGGAGTAGTCCCTCACTTCGAGGTCATTTGAGAAATGCAACAATAAACTCATTAGTTTTTCCATGGTGAGATGGAACTTTGATTTGTCTTTGGGACTTTCTGAAGAAGGGATGGATATTGCATAGTCCCTGCTCCCACCCCCAGGAGAAAAGTCTCACAACAGAGAGTACATTGGTTAATGTTACTACTGTGCTTCATGGTATTAATAGGGGAAAGGGGCCAAAAGGAGAAAAGTCTCACAACAGAGAGTACATTGGTTAATGTTACTACTGTGCTTCACGGTATTAATAGGGGAAAGGGGCCAAAAGGTGTAAAGATGGATTTATTTTATTTTATTTTGGTTTTTCGAGACAGGGTTTCTCTGTGTAGTCCTAGCTATCCTAGAACTTACTCTGTAAACCTCAAACTCACAGAGATCCATCTGCCTCTGCCTCCTGTGTGCTGAGATTAAAGGTGTGTGCCACTGGTGGAAATATTTTTTTTTATGAAGAATTTGTATATAAAGATTAAGATGGCTGGACGTTTACAAATAGAAATAATTTTGGAAAGCTTATACAAGTTAAAAAGGTCTGAATATGTTATTTAAGGTATGTAAAAAGTAAGACTTAGAGAGATGCTATAAAGGATATTAAAATTTCTTTCTTTCTTTCTTCTTTTTTTTTTCTAGGGTTTCTCTATGTAGCTTTGGGACCTGACCTAGAACTCTCTCTGTAGACCAAGTTGGCCTTGAACTCACAGAGATCTGCCTGCCTCTGCCTGCCTCTGCCTCCCAAGTGCTGGGATTAAAGATGTGAGCCACCACCACTTGGCCTAATTATTCTTGGCAACAGTTACAAGTATAGGCTTCACAAAACAAAAGTATATGTCTAATCAGGGTTAATTTAAGTGCACGGTCAACTAGATCCCTGAGACTATGATTCATCCTCAAAATGCCCTTTATCCCTGGAGGGTCATGTGTTCTTTTGTTCAGGGAGGCCATGGAGACACCACTGGGCAGATTCTAACGAGTGCCCAATCCACCAAGAGGAGGGTCAACACTGAGAAAAAGAATTCCTCCTTCCAAGCAAAGCTACAGTCAAGCAAGGCTTTTGGCTTACCTTTGCACAGATGGAACAATTGGTAAAAAAAATAAAACAGGTTAATACCCAACGGGAAGGAATAACCAGTGATGAAAATGATCAGTATGGTTCTCCAAATCATCCAAAGCATCACATCCTTCAGACATTAGGCTTAACTATAGGAGAAGTTGTTTATCCAACTGTTTCTCACTAATGACTTTCTTCTTGATTAAAAAAAAAAAAATGCTACCCAGATAAGATGATAGGATAACACCACAGACTCACTAATATTTCAACCTAAAAATCAAATGATGGCTAAATTTCACACTGTGAATCCAGCTACTCCAACAGTCATCAATGTGCCTAAACACACATCCTTGGTTCATACTCTAGAGTCCTGTCTTGGAGACCAAAGAAAAAATGGGGAGGAACTCACTGCATGGATGCTCTTGTGAGCCCACTGAGAGATCCCAAAGGAGTTTGAATTAAACATTTTGGAAATATCTTCTGATCTGGCTCCTCCAGTCTCTCTGCTTAGGAACACAATAATAATGGCTCTTCCCTTCCCTTCACATCTGTATCCAGGTGCCAGTAAAAGGCTTCCTGTCCTCCTACACCTGGCTGTTATACAAACGGAACTGTTGATGTGATTTGGGGTTCTCCTAGATAAGTGTTAGGTCCAAATTGCCAGCCCCCCTGACACATACACACAATGGCAGAGCTAATGACAATGTCCTCAACAGAAGGACTTTGATTGTGTAAACAGAAGCCTGAAGTCAGGTCTCTGTTTACCAGGAACTTTCTTTGGTCCATTCCCAAATAGCAAGACAAAGGTCGGGTGAGGACATCTAGCTCCAGGTCAGTCCTAACAGTATCAGATCAAAGACTCCAACCCTGTTGACTGTCATAAAATCTGCTTGCTTTTCTGACATTGTGCTTCTCTCTGAACACACACACACACACACACACACACACACACAAAGAGATAACTGCAGCAGTTTGATCCCCAATAAACCATTCTTTCTACCCGTGGGGTGGTCCAGTTCAGTGGTTTTCACTGCGCCCTCACTTACAATAAGTACACTGGAGAGGCACCTCCCTGCCTCATCTGACAACCCCACTCAGTAGGAAGAAGTCAAATTTGGTTGTCATCCAAAGTCCCTAAGTGGCATTTGGGGTGACCTCTTCAGAGGAGGAAAAATGAAAACAAGCAGTAGAGACAGAAAAGAAAGGTCAGGGCAGGGGCCCAAAAGTGTCCTTGAGTCTCTAACAAGAAATGCCAAAAGGATCTCTAGGCTCTCATCTCCTCCTGAACGAACATCCCTGCCTAGAGAATATATATGATAAAAGCTAAAACTCGGGCCCAAACATTAATCCCTTTTGGTGAACGACTTTGGAACCAGATCTCTAGATTTTCATGATAAAAACAGGTTAGAGCTAGTTCCCAATTCCAAGCCATCTCCTACACATTTGTAGGGACACCTCTTCGGGTGTGGGAGGTGGATATAAAGATGGAATCTACCCCTAGGCAGAGACAAGCTCCTGTCTCCTCCTTTAAGGGTTAATCCAATGGAACAGGTCAGGACCCTGGCTAGGGACCCACTCCTCTGAAGACAAGTTCACCTCAAGAGAACACGCTTTTCCTTCCAGAATTTCCATCCTCTACTGCAGCCCCTGCCAGCTGAGACACCATGAGATTCAGCTTGGTCCGGGTCTGCCCACTGTTTTTGAGGCCTGATTATTTTCTTTTCTTCACATCTGCTTTCCTTTGGATGCTGGTCAAAGTCTACATTTGCTTTTCAGCTCCCTAGCTAGTACTCCGGGCTCTTCCTGGCTCCTTTTCTAAAGTTGCCCTCCTGACCCTGTGGCTCCCTGCTGCCAAGTGGCTGACTGCATGCCACCTGGTCTCAAGTGCCATGACATTTGTTCTTCTCCATTCTCCTCCCTTCCAGGCAGCTGTGAGACTTAGAGCAAGCCCCTACCCCACCATACACACACACACACACACACACACACACACACACATACACACACACACACATACACACACACATACATACACACACACACACACACACACACACACACACACACACACACCGGGGGTGGGTGGGTTCTTTTTAAACTCTAATCGATGGTCCTGAGGCTTCTGCCTGAGTCTGTTCTTTGTCCCTAAACTTTTTTGTTTGTGACCATTCTTAAATTCTTTTATTAATGAAACTGAGGGTCCCAAGAGGGGACCCTGATTTCCTAGTTATCCCATTATGTCTCTGCAAGGACTCCCCAAGAGTCCCAGTAACACTTCTTTTCTGTCTTTTAATTATTTAATTGACAGAGAAAATGGACCTATTCCTGTAGTGATATATAAAGTAAAGCCTTTATGTCTGGCTTTAAGTAAAATGTATAGTAAGGCCTTTGTGTCTGGCTTTGAGAGAAATGTTTCAGCAAAGCCTTCACATTGTTTGGGTTATTTATTAGAGGCTGAGAAATTATTTTTAGACTGTTTAAACCTTGAAGAAATGTTTTTTCTGGAGAATCTGCCCTTGGTGCTATGTGAGATCTTGCAGCTGCTGCGACCTTGGTCCTAAGACGCTCCTGGCAAACCTGGAGTTCTTACTTTTGGTTATGGCCATAATCAGAAGGGACTGAGATTTGTGTGGGTTGTCTGCTCTCACAGACAGCAAGAGAAAGATAACTTTGGCAGTTGGAACCTTTCCCAGCCCCTATTAACTTTGCATATGTTTGAATAAAGTAACTGGAGTGAGCTAGTTGGGTGTCAGTCTTTTCTAAGAAGGCTGAACCTCTCTGCTCCTTTGGGAAAGCGAAGGCTAGCATCTTGGGGAGCTTCTCTCTCCACTGCGTTGACTGACATCCAACAACACATTCCTGCATCCCTTTCAAGGCCGGGGTATTAGCAGGCCTAGAGAAGGACCATGTTCTTCACTTAATCTTTGCTGTTGCCGTATTGAAGTTGTTCTTTCTGTGGGCAGAGGGTCTCAGGATGCAGGCCAGGCTGGTCTCAAAGTCACAGTGTACCTCCTGGCTTGGTCTCCCAAGTGTTGGGACTATAAGTCACCTGGAGAAAGAAGCCTGGGCTTTCATTTTCTCACTGTAGCCCCCTATGTTGGCAGGGAAGGGTGGGATCTGGCTACTGGAGCTTACTCTTCTATGCTTTCTGGTCCTTGGTCTTTTCCCCATTTGGAGTCCTCCAATTTTTAGTTAAGAAACTCTGATGGTTAATATGGCAACCCGACAAGGTCTAGAGTCACCTAGGAAACAAACTTCCGGACGTGTCTAAGAGGGACTTTCCAGGTTGGGTTCATTGAAGTGGGGAGATCCACGCTAACAGCAGGCTGCGCTTTGGCAATAAAAGGGGAGAACCAGCTGAGCACTAGGGTTCACTTCTGTTTCCTGACAGCAGATGCAGTGTGAGCAGCTGCCTCCCACTCACACTGCCGTGCTTTCTCCACCTTCAAACGGAAACAAAATAAGCTCTGTCTCTTGTTTGCCTCTATAGCAAGAAAAGCAACTCACCCAGGACTGCACTGACCAGTGCTCCAAACTCACATTTTTCTTTGGCTCCGGTTGGTGTGTTGTTTAGGAATGATCAGAAAGTGTGGCTTTATTGGAGGAGGGTGTGTGGAGATGATCCATTCAAGACTCTTACTGACAACCATACAGATTAAGCCAATTAAAAATTTTGAGTTCTTAGCTGCGTGGTGGTGGCACACGCCTTTAATCCCAGCACTCGGGAGGCAGAGCCAGGCGGATCTCTGTGAGTTCGAGGCCAGCCTGGACTACCAAGTGAGTCCCAAGAAAGGCGCAAAGCTACACAGAGAAACCCTGTCTCGAAAAACCAAAAAAAAAAAAAAAAAATTGAGTTCTTATTAATGGGCAGACCAAACGTGGGCTCACAGCTACGGAAAGTCACATGCCCAAGCTCAGAGGTACACTGTTTTTAAAGACAAAATGATAATTACGTGAGCGCCTAAAGCTGGGCACATTAGTGGGGGATTTGGAGTTGCCTAGTAACATCTGCTTTCCTTGCAAGGCTCAGTGGTGTCTTCCAGACACTACATAACATGCTCGGACCATGGTCAAGGTTATGGACCATCCCAGAAGCATCACCAAGGTGAATGTGGATGTTGAGGTTGGATGACTGAGAAGTGACCAGGTAGGTACAAAATAACCTTGCTCAGGGCTTTAGGGTTGGAGTCTGAGAATCTAATCTGCTCATCTCTGCACCAATCACTAATTCAACTGCTCTTACAGTGGCCAGTCAGCTGGAGTAGTAAAAGACCACCGGATATAAAACAGCCAGCTCCAAAGTCCTAAATGTGGGGATGGACCATTCCCAGGAAGGGCTTAGATGGCTACAGCCTGTTCTAGTACCTGGACCTGCATCCGTTTGCAGGGTATGAGGAGACACTTTACAAACCATGGTGTACCGAAGGACGTTTTCCTCCTATGTTAGAATAGAATAGATAGAATATACACGTGTATTAAAAGAATTTCCTAAATCAGCTTACATCGAAATAGTAACCACAATTGTCTCATACCTGGCAGTCGCCTGGCCCTTGAAGCCTGATGCCTCAGCAGTGGGAGCAGTCCCACAGTGGCTGTCTGACACTGGAGAAGCTAACCCAGTAGTCCCTCAGTCCACCGGTCCCAACATGTAACCAAAAATTTTGAGGGTTCCTGGAGAGCCACTGGTCCTCAGTCAATGATAGAAGCCTGGAAATGCTGTTGGTGATATCATCTAAGGTTTCAGCATCAGCAGTAACCCCGTAAGTAAATCAATTAATTCAGCAAGAAGAGGGAAGGCAGAGCAAGCAAAGGAGAATGCTACCACGCCCTTTTAAATCTGGGTTGCGGGCCACAATTGGGGTGGGTCTTCCCACATCCACTGGGGTGATCAGGGCAGTTCTTCAAGTGAGACTTCTTACTCAGGTGATTCTAATTTGTGGGAAAATTGAAATTAAAACCAACCATCACGCCTCTGGTCTCCCAACTAAGGTAACTCATAACATTTTGTTGTTGTTTTGTTTTTGAGACAGGGTCTTACTGTGTAGCTCTGGCTGTCCTGGATCTCACTATGTAGACCAGCTTGGCCTCAAACTTACAGAGATCCACATGATTCTACCTCCCAAGTGCTGAGATAAAAGGTGTGCACCACTAAACCTGGCTCACTCATAATTTTTATATATGTTTATCTTTATTTTTCTTTATTGTGATCACAGCATTTAACACAAAATTACTGGGTTTTTGGGTGTATCACAATGTCCTGTGACAGATCCCTACAACTCACTCATCCCACAAAACTGAAACTTTGCACTCATTAAGCACTGCCCCTGGGGGGTGGTGTGTGTGGCTCAGTGGTTAGGGAAGCTAAATTGATCTTTCAGGGGACCGGAGTTGGGTTCCCAGCACCCACACCAGGTGGCTCATAACTACCTGTAATCCAGCTCCTGGGGATCTGACACCTTCTTCTGGACTCCGCAGGTTACCCACAACACACCTGTGCACATTCCCACAAACAAATGCACACAGAGACATATAATTAAAAACATTAACTTTCCCCATTCCTCAAGACATCAATAGATTCTATGAATGTGACCGTTTCAGACATATGTGGGGTCATATAGGATCTGTCCTTCCGCCGCTGCCCGATTCCCCAGAGCCATCTCTCCAGCCCCAGATCATGCCTTTTTAATGGATGTCTTTACAGCTATCCATTTTCTGCTTGTCTTTGCTTCTTCTGTGTTCCCTAAGTTTTGGTATGTTCTTTCATTTTATTTGTCTAAGGTATTAATTTCCCTGTGATTTCTTCTTTGGTCAGTGTCTGTGTTAAGAGCATTGTTTAAAATCCTACAGAATTGTAAACTTTCTGCTTTTCTTTCTGGTTTTTTTTTTTTTTTGTGTGTGTGTATGCACATGTGTGTTCACGTGCACATGCATGTATGTGTATAAAGGTCAACGTTGGGTGTCTTCTTCAAGCCCTCCCTCTTATTTTTTGAGACAGGCCTCTCTCACTGAATCTGAAGCTTGTCAGTTCAACCAGACTAGTTGACCAGGGAGCCCCATTGATCCTCCTGTCGCTGGCCCACAGCACAGCCCCGCCACACCCAGCTTCTGTGTTGGATGATGGGGATCTGAACCGAGGTTCTCATGTCTGCATGAGACCTGACCCCCATGTACACACACTGAGTCTTCCTTCTGTTACAACAAGTCTTCCTTCTGTTTCGGATTCCTTTATTTCATGTGTGTACATTCCCGTGTGTGTGTGTGTGTGTGTGTGTGTGTGAAGATCAGAGGGCAGCTTTTGAGAGTTGGTTCTCTCCTTCAACCCTGGGGGACTCAGGGATTGAATCTGGGTCATCAGGTTTGGCAGCAGGCTCCTTTATCTGCGGCACTAACCAAAGTTTTTCGGGTGCTTGACCCGAAGAACTTTCTCCCAGAGTCCCCAGAAGAATCTACAACCAGCTGGGAAATCTACTTATCTATGAATAAATCTACTTATCTGAGGGTATACCAATAAATCTACACACGGTGCTCTTTCAGCCCATCACTTTATTGTTCTGTGTAAGCTTCAACTCTGCCTTTGATCTCTCTACTGTTCTCTTTGTTCTGCCGCTTCTCCAAATCTACAACTTCTTTTCAGCTCTCATTCTTAGCTCCTCTCTTGCCTGACTCCTTACATTTCTCACAGGAGACTCCTTGAAATCCTGAGAAAAGTTTCAAAACCCTCAAGGTCATAGCACATTCCTAGAATAGATGATAAGGAGCAGAGCCATTACCATAGTAACACAAGGTTCCAAGGTCTCAGGACCAGAGGGAGGGGGCACAGTGCCCAGTGCCACAAACTCTGAGACATAGCTTTTTATCAGCAGACTTGGCAAGCAAAGAGTTGGCAGGCTTTTCTTGGGGTGTTTTGTGTTAGTAGCCTTGGTAGACACCTGTGACTCTGACCTTGTGCATAACTGTAAAGTTTTAAACTTATGATCTATTTACAAAGGCCTTTAGTCTAGTTTGAACTTGCTCTGAGGTAAAAATGAGCTAAATGTGTGCAGTTTATGTTAGACTGAGGAGAGATTATTATTTTGTGTGTTAGTCTGAGCAAAAGGAACAAAGCAGGCTTTAAGTGTCTACAGTCTCGTGGGACGATGGACCTGGCTATGAAGCATATCCTAGTATATTTTCCGTATATCAAAATTATACAGCTAAATGAAAAATCATCTTCCTGACCACCCACAGATATATGTGCCCATTAGACTGAGATGTAATCATGAGATTACATATATACATTTTATGAAAATGCATGGTGATGGGGAGATATTATAGCTGTAACTGCACGAATAGTTTACAACAAGAAACAGCCAATTCATTCAAAAGACAATAACTCCAACATTCCTTGAGTGATGACTTAGTCCTCTACCAGAACCTTTGGTTCTGATAGATTGACCTTTTGAACACTAGTTGTCCCCTACATGGCCTTTGGCTACCAGCAGCTCTCAATACTACACCATCCCACGGGCCCTGTTAATAATTTCTAATTTCATTCAATTTTTATTCAGAAAATACAGTTTTCATGACTCAATCTTCTTAAAGTTGAGACTTATTTATAATGAGTTTATATAGCGTCTGGTGATGAATATTCCACGTGACGTTGAGACAAGTATTTACTCCACTCTTGTGGGGAAAGTTCTAGTAAATCCACTCAGTTTTATCTCACTGTTTCTTCCTAGTCTTCTGTTTAGTTATTCTATTCTGTTGTTGAAAGGAGATATTGAAGTTGCTGACTATTATTAATGAAAATGGAATCATCTACAGTCTTTGACTTTCACATTCTTTTGTGTATGTGTTGTATGCACTTGTGGGTAGGTGCACCTTATGGAGCCCAGATGTTAATGTTGGAGTCTTACTCTTTTGCTTTTCCCCTTGTTTTTGAGCTAGCATCTTTCCTGTTGAACTTGGGGCTTGCCATTTCAGCTGGACTGGGTGTTTAGTGAGCTCTGGGAATGGTACTTGTACCTATTTTTTTGTGTGTGTGGATAGTAGAAATATGAATTAAGACAGTGTGGTGGTTTGAATATAATTGGCTCCCATAAGCTCATAGGGAGCGACACTATTAGGAGGTGTGGCTTTGTTGGAGTGAGTATGGCCTTGTTGGAGGAAGTGTGTCACTGTGGAGGTGGGCTTTGAGGTTTCCTATGCTCAAGATACAGCCCAGTGTCACAGACACTTCCTGTTGCCTTCTGATCAAGATGTGGCCAGCACAATGTCTATCTTCATGCTGCCACGTCCCATCATGATGATAATGGATTGAACCTCTGAAAATATAAGCAAGCAACCCCAGTTAAATGTTTTCATTTATAAGAGTTGCTGTGGTCACCAGGTGGTGGTGGCATACGCCTTTAATCCAGCACTCAGGAGGCAGAGGCAGGCGGATCTCTGTAAATTCAAGGTCAGCCTGGTCTACAGAGCGAGTTCCAGGACAGCCAGGGCTGTTACACAGAGAAACCCTGTCTCAAAAACTCAAAAGGAAAAAGAAAAAAAAGTTGCTGTGGCCATGGTGTCTCCTCCCAGCAATAGAAACCCTAACTAAGACAGACAGCAAGCACTTTACCCACTGGGCCATTTCCCCAGACTCTTATATTCTTTTTGGAATCCAAGATGACTTGTGACTACCACCTGCTCCCATACCAGGCTCCTTGCTGACACCAACTGTCCCCATAACAGCCATGGCAACTCTTCCAGTTTTTGGTTTTCATTTTTAATTGGGTAAAGGAACAGAGTGTTTCTTAGTGTCTTCCCTAAGAGAAGAGGCTCAGAAGGCTGAGACAGCCAGACCCTGCAGAATGAACTGCCTCCAGGGTCACTTATACTTCTGCAGATACTCAGATATCTTGACCTTGGTCATGGGGTTCAGTGTTG
Organism: Peromyscus eremicus; assembly: GCF_949786415.1. NCBI lineage: Eukaryota > Metazoa > Chordata > Mammalia > Rodentia > Cricetidae > Peromyscus > Peromyscus eremicus. The sequence goes on along the minus strand of NC_081432.1, from coordinate 11,226,826 downwards.
AACAGTCCCACTCCGGTAACTTCGACAGTCGTTCATGAGCCTCCCAGAAGAGGGAAGAACCAATGGCTAACTCCACCCGCATTCGCCATTCAGCAAGCTTGGAGGTGAGGAAGACGTTATAGTTACTCCCCATTGGCTATGGAGAAACAACAAAGAAGACATGATCAGCATAGGCACCAGCTGCACTTGGGTCTTCTAGAGCCTCAAGTGTTATCGGCACCTGCCTCTACAAAGAGGGAGTCATCTGCTGCCCTGGATGAGTTCTTCCTGTCGAGGTGTCAAAACCATTCAGTCTATATGAAACAGGCGTAGAGGATCCTGGTCCAAGATGGTAACTCCTGACTCAAGAATGGAGGTCAATTGTCCCCTTTCCCCCCATGTTGGGCCTCCTCCTGTGATCAGGACAAGGGCAATAAGAGGATGCTTATTATGCAGTTAGCTTAGCAGTTTAGCTGCCTCATGAAGAAATATGCACGCAGGGCGGTAGTGGCACACACCTTTAATTCCAGCACTTAGGAGGCAGAGGCAGGCAGATCTCTGTGAGTTCGAGGACAGCCTGCTTGGTGCAGGTCAGAATGGGTTTCCTCATGCTGTTTATTCTACACTACACCTTGGCCAAGGACTAAAGTCACCACTTTGCATACTGGCCGGAAACTATGATGGCCTCTCAAGACACTGGCCAATGGGCTGGTCACGTGGCTCAGTAGACAGAGTGCTTACATAGCATGCACAAAGTACTGGGCTCAACCTCCAGCACACCCCAAACCAGGCATTGTGTTATACACCTCTAATTCCCACACTGGAGGGGTGGTGGCAAGAGCGTATCAAAAGTTGGACACATGAGACCCTATCCTAAAAAAAAAGAAAGAAGGAAAGAAAGAAAGAAAGAAAGAAAGAAAGAAAGAAAGAAAGAAAGAAAGAAAGAAAGAAAGAAAGAAGAAAGGAAGGGAGAGGGGGGAGAGAGAGGGAGAGAAAGGAAGAAAGAAAGAAAGAAAGAAAGAAAGAAAGAAAGAAAGAAAGAAAGAAAGAAAGGAAGGAAGGAAGAGAGAGAAAGAAAGAAAAGGACGTTGGAAGTGTCTAAATTGGCTATCCTGCACACACCTGCTAGCTCACATCAACTGAGCACACATGTAAAACACATGAAAAGCCTGCATTCTTCCAGGTTTGCCTCCAATGCACAGTAGTGTCCACTGCTCAGACCCAGGGTTGGGAGAGCTGTCTCAATGTTGTTGTCTCTGGAGCTCTGGAAAAGAGACACCAGGAATCTCTGCATACTTCCTGGAGAGTCCAGCGGGAGGAGTGGGCATCTGGGATGTTAGCTGGTATACCATGGTTTTTCTCTGCATCCCTGGTGATCTTAGCTGGTATACCATGGGTTTCTCTATGGCTCTCCCACTGGCTCCTCCACATGCCATGGAATCTTACCAAGTTCCGTGATCATGATACTCCCTGATTCAAAACCTCTGGGTTCTTTCCTGTCACTTCCAGGGGGGTCCAGGCACCCAGACCTGGCTCCCACAACCCTCAGGGTGGTCACGCCTGCCTCTCTTGGTCTATCCTCAGACTCTGGTCCTTAGTCACAGAAACATCTTCCCTCCTCCCAGACTTGCCCCCACACCCCCATACCTGCATCATCTCCACCAGGGCCACCAGGTCAGCCAGGGAGATGGTGTCTCCTGTGATGAACATCTTGTCCTGCAGAAACTTCTCCTCAAATTGCTGTAGGTTTTTCTTCACCTCATTCACTATCTGGTCCACCTTCTCAGCAGGAACCGTCTCACCGGTGATCAATGGGATTAGCAACTGGGCAGGGAGGGAAGAGGACAGATATAGAGGCAGGACTCCAGCCCCATCCCCCTGCCAAGCTTCTGGATCCCTGTCTGTTAAATAGAGCTTGGACAGTCCCAAGGATGTCAAGTAATTTCACCTTTTGGGCCATTCTCAAGTGGCAGTTAGCAAGGGCCATGTGTTCAGATGGATTTGGAGGCCTGGATGACAGTGAGTCCTGTGGTTTGAGTGTGTCTCACTCACCAAAGGTTGATGTGTTGGGAATCCAGTCCTTGTGGTGAAATGACATGGCTGGAATCTTTAAAACATGGAGTCTAACTGGGGGCACTGCCTCCAGAAGGGATTGAGGTGGATGCAGTTAGTGGTACGTTAGAAAGAGAGCGAGCCGACACTAAAGAGCGAGAGTGGTGCCCCGCCCTAGCTCTGGCTTCCTGTCTTAGCAGGCCACCTGGCTTGCATTTGATTCTACTTTGATAGCATCTGCTATGAGGCCCTCTCTGGAGCCGGTGCCATGCTGGTTAGACTTCTTGTTTCCAAAACTGTGAGCAAATAACCCTCTTTTCTTCATAAGTTACCCAGCCTGGAGCATTTTATTACAGTAATGGAAAGTGGACTGAAAACACAAGCAGAGAATTGGAAGTAGTGTGCTGGTTGTCACTTTGAGTTTACGGATATTCTCTAATTGAGAACGAAGTTTCCAGAGTCCTGTCTTAGTCCCTTCTAGTTGCCCTTTGCCTTTGTCCAATTGTCTCCTACTTAACAGCTCATCCCACACTCTCAGTAGGCATGATCAAGGAAAAAGAGGCTCAGGCACCAGGACCAGGACTGGACTTCAGGCTCTCAGACTGTTTTGTTCTCCTGTTCCTGAGCCCCAGGCTTGGCTGCTCACCTTGATCCACAGTATCTTGTTCATGGGCAGCTGAATGGCTGTATGCTGCCAGGCCATGAACTCATCCACACGGGCGCGCATGTGCAGGTCTGGCGGGTACCAGTGGGAAGGTGCGCTGTACTTGCGGCATAGATAGAAGAGGATGGCCACACTACAGAGAGGGCAAGACAGGGGCACTGGCTGTACCTTCCTGTACCACCCCAGCATGGCCTGTGGCCATAGGCAGGCCCTGGGTGTTAAGTTCCTGCAGGGGAAGGGGGAACCCGAAGGGCTCCGGGAAGCCTACCCCAAGCTGTCATGTCATAATCAGCAAGACGCGGAAGGCCTGAAGGGTACTCAAGAGTTGATGAATAGTATATGAAAGGGCAATGCTGACAGGGAGCACGGAACGGAGGAGATTCCAGAGGGAATGGGGAACATCTGGAGAGGTTTGGGTGGAGATGTGGCTGGAGGGATGACTTGGGTGATGGGAGAGGAGGACTGCCAGAGATACTGCGGGGATGACTTTGGACTTAATTATTTTTTAACTAATTTAGTTTTTGTGTAGGAGTGTTTTGCCTGTGTGTACGTCTGTGAACCTCTGTGTGTCGGGAGCCCTCACAGGCTGGAAGAAGTTTGATCCCCCAAAACTAGAGTTACACACTCTATGAAACACTCACATGTGACTGCTGGGAGCCTGAGTCCTTTGGAAGACCAGCTAGTGCTATGAGCTGTGGGCCCATCACTCCAGCCCCTAGACTTATAATCTTTAAGGTTTTGATGGATGAGGTCAAATAAATCCCAGGGAAGCCAAGATGGAGGCCCACGAAATAACCCATCAAGAGGTATTGGTCTCTTGGGATGGGGTGGTGACCAAGGGATTCAGGAGAGAGGTTAGACCTGAGCCATGCTTTGCAGGGAGGGATCATGGCCCAGGCTTGCTAAATGATGTTAGTGTGTGTAGGAAATGCCACGGGACAGAAGAGCAGGTGTTCATCGTCAACAACAAGCACACAAAGAGGCCAGTCAAAAACAAACCACAGTGAAATAAAACCACAGGGGTTGAAAAGGTTTGCGAGTTCCACTAAAGCTCAGATTGGCATTGAATTCCCACCAGCTAAGGGTGGTGGGGTCAAGAGGGCAGGTGGGTTCACGCATGGCTAAAATGATTAATAGATTACCAGGTTGGCACAAGTGGCTGTTATTAACTCTCCCCACCCCCACCCCCGCAGGCCCCTGGTTCACTTGCTTGCTCACCATGTTGTAATCTCTGTGTTGCTAAGAACGAAAGGGAAGGGCAGGTGCTCAGCAGGTACCAGTCCCACTCTCGTGGGCTTTGCAGCCCCTAGACCATGAGCTGAAAGTCAGCTCTTTATAATCACCCACACTGCCATACTCAGTCACAGCAATTCAAAACGGACTAGGACAGGGAACACAGACAAAGAAGGACTTAAGGGGGGACTGGAGAGGAGGCTCAGTGGTTAGGAGCACTTGTTGCTCTCCCAGAGGACCCTGGGCTGGTTCCTAGCACCCACATGGTGACTCAGAACCATCTATAACTCGAGTCCCAAGAGATTTGGTGAGCTCTTCTGGTCTCCCAGGCACCAGGCATGCACACGGTGCACGTGCATACATGTAGGAAAAATACTCAAGTATGTAAATATGGGAGGAGGAGAAAGAAAGAGAGAAGAATGGGGGGGGGAGAGGGGAGAGGGAGAGAGAGAGAGAGAGAGAGAGAGAGAGAGAGAGAGAGAGAGAGAGAGAGAGAGAACCAAGAAAATACTTATGAGAAAATCAGGAACTTGAATATGAGCTGCCTAAGGATAAAAATCTGGGAAGGGTTGATAATATTACTCATGGTCATAATGGTATTGGGTGATGTACGTTTTAGAATTTTCATTTCTTAGTGGAGTGTTTCTAAGCATTCATGGGTAAAGTAAAGTGATGTCTGGAAGGAGGAGGCAGAGAGTGAGGTGTAGACAAGGTACAGTGGATAGCTGTAGAAGCTAGGAGATGGATGTGTGGGGTTTGTTGAACTCTTTGTTATTATTCATTCTCCTTCTGTGTGTGTGTGTGTGTGTGTGTGTGTGTGTGTGTGTGTGTGTGTGTGTGTGTGTAAAATTTTCTGTAGCTTAAAAATAAATAAATAGGCCAGGACTGGTGATGTACACCTTTAATCCTAGTACTCAGGTTATAGAGACAGATGGATCTCTTTGAGTTTGAGGCCAGCCTTGTCTAGGTAGTAAGTTCTAGGCCAGCCAAGGTTACATAGAGAGACCTTGCCTTGTCTCAGTCAATAAACAAACAAATAAATGAATAAATGCTGCCAGGTCTGATCCCATTGCATCTCCCAGGAGGGGCAGAGATGGTGGCAGTGCCCTTACCTTTCAGATAAGACGAACTTCCCGTCTCTGAGGCCGGGAAGCTTCCTCAGGGGGTTGATCTCGATGTATTCCTTGCTATGGTGATGACCTGAGGGGGCAGGGAGGGTCTGGGGCTTTGGGGACCCCAGGGAAAAGAGAACTTGGGCTTCTAGAGACAAAGGGGAGAAACTGAGGCCTCAAGTATCACATGGCTTGCCCCAGGTCACAGAGGAAAGGAGAGATATCACAGGGGCCAGGATTAAGAAAGATCCCTCCTCCCAGATTCTCACAGCCCAGCTCTTGTAACCCCCCTGTCCTAGGGATCAAGACAGCCCTTTGGTTCCCAGAAGTTAGAAGTTCAGCCTTCACCCGAAGCCTGGAGCCACAGCCCATGAATCCACTTCAGCTCTAGGGACCTAAATGCCACCGTTAGTCTTATCTCCTCTCGATCACTCTTGTCTCCCCTTTGAAGGGATTGGGCAGCTGAATCTTGCAGGTTGGGGAACCCTGCAAATGCACCCAAGGTCCCTGGATATCTACAAAGAACTCCAGAGGAAGCAGAAATACTAACCCCTCCTGACCAACCGTTTGCAAGTGAAAACCCTTCTGGGACTCCCCCAGACCTCAGCCATTTCTGCAGTTCTCACATTATTGCTAAGTCTCTTCGAGCTGAATTTTAGAGACTCCTCAATGTCTTGGATCCCGATCCACTAATCCTCACGTGGGGTGCGGGGGTCTGTGCAACATTAAGTACATTTGTTTTTCATAGTTCTTTCTTCGTTCTCCTTCTTTCCTCTTCTTATTTGTGTGTACGTGTGCCTGTGTACATGCATGAGCTGGGGATCAAACCCAGGGTTTTGCTTGTGGCATGCTAGGCAAGTACTTTATCACTGTGCCACAATCTTAATCCCAGAGTAGGTTTGAACACTGGGAGAGGTGAACACAGACTGGGGGAGGGTGGGCACAGACTGGCGGAGGGTGGGCACAGACTGGGGGAGGGTGGGCACAGACTGGGGGAGGGTGGGCACAGACTGAGGGAGGGTGGTCACAGACTGGGGGAGGGTGGGCACAGACTGGGGGAGGATGGGCACAGACTGGGGGAGGGTGGGCAACAGACTGGGGGAGGATGGGCACAGACTGGGGGAGGGTGGGCACAGACTGAGTAACATAAGCACTGTCACATGGTAGTGGGTCTGTGTCCTGCACCAGCCAGGTTGGTGGGTGCTACAGATGACAAGATGTGAAACTTCCAAAGGTGATGGCAGAAGCTCTGGCTGAGAGTCGGAGGCTCTCCTGGCATCCCTCCTTCCTTTACCCCCCAAAATCCTATTCACCCCAACAGGGAGCTTGTCATCCATGGTGACCAGTGAAGGTAGGCTAGATAGCGACGTGGCCTGAGCACCCTGACATCTGTTTCACCTCTGCTTCCCTTGCTGACCTTTGACCCTCAGAAACACTCTTCACCGGGTGCCCTGCCACCACCTCAGGACCCGGCTTCCTGGCAACCCCGAGGACTGACCTTTTAGTAGATCCACAAATTGGAAGTCAAAGGGGATGCCATTCTTCCTGGCAAAGATGTAGACGGCGCGGCAAGGAGCCGACAGCAAGTCCATGTAGAGCTCCAGGACCATGCTGAGATGCTTGCTGAGCCCCACAGGCCGCAGCAGGTGGACCACACCCGGGCTCCTGCCTAGCCTGCACTCCTAGCTCTAGCCCTTCTCCCCGCTGAGCTGAGGACCCTGCGTTCTAGAACTCACTTCCCTTGAGGCCAGGGGGCCTGGAATTCTCACAATAGCAAAGATTCTGAGGGGACTTAGGGCTGTCGAGAGAGGCCCTGCCAGAGGGCTGGGACAGGCTCCTACTGAGCATGTGCTCTGTGGCTCAGCCTCACAGGCATCTGTCTGAGAAGGGCTCATGTATGAGCATCCCCAGGGCTAGGCCTTCTCTGCAGAAGAGGACAGAAAGGAGCTTTTCAGGTCCGGGATGAGAAAAAGACAAGGACTGAGTTTGCATGGCCTGAACTAAAGACTGGGGTATCCACGGGTAAATCTCCTCTGATATGTGATTGGGAAAGGATTCGGAAGAGGTAGGGGCTACATCTTGGATTTTGAATGACCTCTGAAGGCCTTGCATTGAAGGTGTATTCCCTGTGGTGGTAGTGGGACCTTTAAAAGGTAGAGCCCGTAGAGATGGTGATAGAGCCCCGTGGTAGAGTAGTTAGGTTGTAGAAAGCCCAGGGTCCATCCTAGTGTAAAGGTAATAAAGAAAGATGAGTCCTGATAGGAGACATTGGCTCACTGATGACATTTTCTTCAAAGAGTGGAAGGTGTTGGCTCACTGGAGGACATATCCTTGAAGGGGACTGTAGAATGGTAGTCTCCTCTTTCTTCTTTTTCTTCCTGGTCATGAGGTCAACAGTTCTCTCTGCCACATGCACTCCCCACCATTTCTAACACACACACCTCTGCCCCCCAGAGACTTGAAAGCAATATGTCCACCCAGTCATGACTCAAGCTCTTTAAAATCTTAAGCCAAAATAACCTATTTTCCCTTTAAAATTTTTTAGGGGCTGGAGAGATGGCCTGGTAGTTAAAAGCATTAGCTGCTCTTCCAGGGGAGCTGGGTTCCATTCCCAGCACCCACAGGAAGGCTCATGACTGACGATCTGTAACTCCAGTTCCAGAATGTCTAATGCCCTCTTCTGGCCTCTACAGGCACCAGGCATGCATATGCACAGACATACATGCAGGCAAAACACATAAAATAAAATGTTTTTTTTTCTTATTTATTTTTATTTTGAAATTATGTATATGTGGGGGGGGAGGTATAAACATGTATGAGTGAAGATGCCCATGGAATTCAGAAGAGGGCATAGGATCTCCTGGAGCTGGAGTTACAGGTGGTTGGGAGCTGCCCGACATGGGTGCGAGGAACTGAACCCTGTTCCCCTGCAAGAGCAGTACATACCCTTAAGTGCTGAGCCATCTCTCCAGCTCCCCTTTCTTCTTTATAAGTAAACTGTATAGGGCATTTTGTTATAGTGATGGAAAGCTAACACACTGGATGAGTTCAGGGCACAAAGGGGCAACATTGAGGGGGCTCAGAGTGTGGCCCACCAGACTGTACCATGCATGAGCCCAGAAACTCCCTGGCTTTGAATAAAGAAACATAGATCACACTGTGTGCATCTGGCAGCTGTGGAAGAAGGTCACTAGAGATGCATGATGCTGTCACAGTGTGGCTTTAGACTTTATGGTTATATTAGTTAATTTCCTCTTTGCTGCAGTAAAATACTTGGCCAGATAAGATAGGGAAGGAGAGATTTATTTAGTCTCATAGTCTTATGATGATATTTTATTTGTGCTGAAATGTGATTTTATTTGTATGTTAATAAATAAAGTTGCCCGGGGGTCAGAGCTAATAGCATGCCATAGCAGAAGCCAGGTGGTGGTGGCACACACCTTTAATCCGATCACATGGCAGGCAGAATCTGTGTATTCAAGGACATAGCCAGCTTGGAGACACATGCCTTTAATCTCAATACCAACCATAGAGACCTGGAGGTCTATATAGACAGGCAGTGAAAAGGAGGTCATGTGGTTGGGTTTACAACCAATGAGAAGGCAGAACAGAAAGTCAATAAAAAGACAGACATACAGGAAGTAGGTCTCTTTCTCAGGGGAAGGATGGCAGTGGCAGCGAGTGATAAGAAGGCAGTTTTAATCTCAGCTCTTAGCTACTGCTCTGACCTCTTGGGCTTTTAACTCTGCATTTGGCTCTGTGTTTCTTATTTAATAAGACCATTACATCTACACAGTCTATCATGGTGGGAAGTCCTAGTACGGGAAGGGTCTTGAGGCAGCTGGTCACATTGCTTCTGGGGTCAGGAACAAGAGAGTGGTGAATGCAGCCACTTAGTCACATTTATTTTCTTGCTGTCTGGGACCCAAGCACCAAGAATGGTGCTACTCACTTTAAGGTGGGTCTTCCCACTTCAATGAACCCAATCAAGACAATCCCTCGCTGGCATGGCCAGAGACATGTCTCCTAGGTGACTCTAGATCTTGTCAGGTTGACAATGACAATGATCTTGGAAGATACCCTGTCCTTCTAGGGCTGGCTTCCACAGGGTAATTCGAGACTGAGGATCAAGAGATAGCTCAGAGCGTGTTTGCATAACAGACAGTCTCATGCAGGGCAGAAAGCAAGCTCCTTCCCCTTCAATGAACTCCTCCCAAAGCTGCTGTGCCATCTTCTATGCCAGTGGACAGTTGTGCCAAGCCTTATGGGTTCCCTGAGTGTTAGCTGGAGTTTTCTCCAGTCCCACCCAGGCCTGCCACGGCCCAGACTTATATTACTTATAAACTGTATGGCCATGGCAGGCTTCTTGCTATCTAGTTCTTATATCTTAAATTAACCCATTTCTATTCATCTATAGGTTGCCATGTGGCTCGTGGCTTACCAGTACTTTACATCTTACTTCTCATGGCGGCGGCGGTGGCAGCTGGCAGCATCTCCTGACTCAGCCTTCCACTTCCCAGCATTCTCCTCTCTGCTTATCCCACCTGTACTATACTTCCTGCCTGGCTACTGGCCAATCAGCATTTTATTTATCAGTCAATCATAGCAACACATTCACAGCATACAGAAAGACATCCCCAGCACCTGGGGCTACAGTATGAACTTGTGGACCTCCTGGACTGCTTCAGCTTCCAGCATCACTTTCACACGGACCTAACAGCTAACTGAGGTCAAGTTTTGGAGAGGCTATATAGCCCATGGCTGCTGGCAGGCAGGTATGAAGGCCTCTCTTACATTGGTTCCATGAGCATCATCATACCTACCAGGGAGACCTACCCAGTAGCCAGGAAGGTCCTAGCCACGGACCTAGTTGCTGCAGGTCGGAGTCAGTCTTCTCAAAGCAACTGGACCTGAGCATCACCCAAGACTTCCTCAGTGGGAGGGGCAGAAGACCCTGGGCCAGGAGAACAGCTCATCTAGGGTCCTCATAAGTCTCTTTGACCTCCTCTGCCTGTCTTCCTTGCTACCAACAAATTAGTGATGCCCACTGGGGCTCAATGTTTAGAAGGCTTCTGAGGATGCCTGGAGGAAAGAGTGCTGTGATAGATTGATGATGTCTGTTCAGGGCAATGGATTCTTGGAGGAAAGAGTGCAGTGATGGATTAATGATGTCTGTTCAGGGCAATGGAAAGGAGGCACTATATATATATATATACTGGTACCTTCTATCACTGGCAGTCCTGGCTCCTGCCCCAGTCTGCAGGATAGAGTTGAGGAGGCTTCCTTTGTACAAGTGGATATTGTTGGCAGGCAACATGGTGGTGACATTCTGTATTCCAAGTGTTCATTAATGCGTTAGGCACAGCTTGTAGATCAAGTAGCGCCATACCACTGCCTGGAACTTGTGGCCTAGGTGCAGAAAGATGGCTGTGCTATGACCAGGTATAGCAGCTATTTTTCTTGTTCTGTTTGTTTTTGAGACAGGGTCTCACTCTGTGGCACTGGCTGGCCTGGAACTTCCTATGTAGACCAGATTGTCCTCAGATTCCCAGAGATCCACCTGCCTCTGCCTCTCCACCCCACCAAGTCTGGGACTATAAGCATGTGCTGCCACCTGCCATAGTTATTATTTTTTTTTCTGTTGATTGTGGCAAAATGCCTGACCAAAGCATATTAAAGAAGGAGGAGTTAATTCTGGCTCACAGGCTGAGAGCAAAGGCCATCAAAATGGAGAAGGCATGGAGGCAAGGCAGCAGGAATATGACCTGTTGGTCTCATATCCACAGCCAGGGAGCAGAGCCAAATTCTCACATTCTTCTTTACCCACCGTCCTGGACCCTACCCAATGAGATTAAGCCACCTGTATTTAGGAAATCCCTTCACAGACTCACTCATAACTGTGTCTCCTAAATGATTCTAAATCCAGTCAAGTTTACAATCCAGATTGACCATCAAGGGCTGGAGAGATGGCTCAGAGGTTAAAAGCACTGGCTGCTCTTACAGAGGTCCTGAGTTCAATTCCCAGCAACTACATGGTGGTTCACAACCATCTATAATGACATCTGGTGCCCTCTTCTAGCATGCAGGCAGAACACTGTATACATAATAAATAAATGAATCTAGGGGGAGAAAAAAATTTTGGGGAAAAAAAAAGATGAACCTCCAAACAGAAAGGGAGTTGGGAATCTTTTTCCCACACTACGGGGGCTGAGTTGATCTTTTGCTCACATCCAAACATTTAACCGGTTTCTCCACAGCTCTGCCTTCGGGGGAGGGACACCAATACTGTATTCTGTCTGTGCAACATCTTTATAGCTGCACCTCCACCCTTCCCGCAACATCTTACTGCCAGTAAATGTTCCCTTCTACTCTTCCCCGGGCCCCAGATTTCACCCTTTCCACCTGCAGCAGCCGTGGTCTGCCCTCTAGCTGGGCCTCATTCTTTCCAGTTAGTATCCTCATTCCACATGAGGGAAGCAGCCCTGCCCTGTGGACTGGCACCATGGGAATCTCGGATGTTCAAGACGGGTCGCATTGCCCCTCCCTCCTTCAATAAACGGCATTCGGCATTCTGCTGAGGCGAATGACCGGCTGTCTCTTGTCTCTGATTTTTGATCCACAGCCCCTCACTCGGACACGGTAAACTGTGGTGGTAGTGTGGGCGTTACCGCTACAATGCAGTACACTCTCAGCGTGCTCATGGTCACGCTCCCCGGGCCTGTTTTGGCCTGGGCACTTCTGTTGTGGTGTGGAGGGCTGGGCTGTGGGCAGGGTCTCTGTAGACCTGGAGGACAGCTCATGGATACAAAGGAAGCCAGGGTTTGGCACCCATACTGGAACATGCTGACTGAGTAGGGGTTGGCCACAAGCTAGTCACCTAGGCTTTCCCGGGCTTCTAGCCAAGACCTCCCAGGAAGCTGGCAGGACCCCATTCTGAAACCTGAGGATGTGAGATTAATCCTTTGCCCCATACCTTCTTGCCCTATGAAAAGGGACTGCAATGCCTTCCCCATGGTTTTCACAGGATCTGAAGCATGCCGGTGGGTAGGACTTTGGGAGATGGACTTCCCACCCCAACACACACACACACACACACACACACACACACACACACACACACACATTCACATTGTGTGGAGATGACATCATCCACAGTGTCAGGAACAGCTCAGGACTTGACTGGGTGAGTGAAGACTCCCCCCCCCCACACACACACACATATACACACACACACATACACCTTTTGTCACTCTGACAGTGTCAAGCAAGGTCACCATACTGGCTAGTTTTATGTCAACTTGACACAAGCTAGAGTCATTAGAGGAGGGAGCCTCAATTGAGAAAATGCCTCTGTAAGATCAGGCTATAGGCAAGCCTACAGGGCATTTTCTTAAGTAGTGATTGATGTAGGAGGGCCCAGCCCATTATGGGTCATGCCATCCCTGGGCTGGGTTCTATAAGAAAGCAGGCTGAGCAAGCCAGGAAAAGCAAATCAGTAAACAGCACTCTTCCATGGTCTCTGCATTAGCTCCTGTCTCCAGGTCCCTGCCCCGTTTGAGCTCCTGTCCTGACTTCCTTTGATGATGAACTGTGATGTGGAAGTGTAAGCTGAATAAACCCTTTCCTCCCCAATTTCTTTTTTGGTCATAGTGTTTCATCACAGCAATAGAAACCCTAACTAAGACAGTCACGGTGACCAAGTCACAGGATTGTGGCTACTGCCCCTGGAATGAAAATCCAGGATCCAGGTGTAGGGCTGAAACTTTTCAAGGCCCTTGGTTCTCCAAGGATAGACTCTGCTCCGGAAGCCATGGGGAACACAATCAACTGGCTGTTCCACAGTAGAGAAGGAAGGCCTGGGCTCAGAGCCAGAGTTGGCCCTGAGCCCAGGCAAACAGAATCTGCCTCGTGAAAGCAAGCAGGGCCAGCAGAACAAGAGGTCACTCACTTAGGCCTGTGGGTGGGAATCGAGGCCCTGGTCTAGCATGCTCAGATGTGCCAGAAGCCCCTGACCCACATTGCCCTTGGGCACATTAGCCCCATCCCATGGTGGTGGCCCTTGATAGACCTTGGATTTGCCACAGTCCTGTGGGGAAGAGGAGAAATGAAAGAATGGAGCGCGGGAAAATAATGCCACGGGAAAACAAAATGGAGAAACTGGGCTAAGAGCAGGAAAATGGAGAGGTGCTTGTTCCTCCCCTCATTGACTCCACCCCTCCATTCAACAGAGTGAGTCTTGGAGACAAAAATCAATGGTCTGGTCTACATGTCAAGAGTCACATGGAAGCCGGGCGGTGGTGGCACACGCCTTTAATCCCAGCACTCGGGAGGCAGAGCCAGGTGGATCGCTGTGAGTTCGAGGCCAGCCTGGGCTACCAAGTGAGTTCCAGGGAAGGCGCAAAGCTACACAGAGAAACCCTGTCTCGAAAAAAACAAAAAACAAAAAACAAAAAACAAACAAAAAAAAAGAGTCACATGGAAGAAAGGCACTAGATAAACATCAGAGTTGTTCTGTGTCAGCATATCAGGGAGCTGGGCTTAACTCTAGTTCCATGAGGGAGGGAGAGTAATCAGCTCTGTGTAAGACCTGTGGTGGTCTGAATAAAAATGGCCCTATAGGCCCACAGAGAGTGGCACTATTAGGAGGTCTGGTTTTACTGGGGTAGGTGTGGCCTTATTGGAGGAAGTGTGTCACTGGGGGTGGGCTTTGTGGTCTCAGATGCTCAAGCCATGCCCAGTGTGGTATTTTCTTCCTGCTGCCTGCCAATCTGGATGTGGACGTAGAACTCTTAGCTCCTTCTCCAGCACCTTGTCTGCCTGTATGCTGCCATGCTTCCCACCATGATGAAAATGAACTAAACTTCTGAACTGTAAGCCTGCCCCAATGAATGTTTTCCTTTGTAAGAGTTGCCGTGGTCATGGTGTCTCTTCACAGCAATAGAAACCCTAACTAAGATAAGATCTATATGCTAGTTAGGGGGTTGGTTTTCTTTTAGGGTTAGGGGTCAACTTGACATAAGCTAGAGTCATCTGGGAAGACAGAATCTCAGCTGAGAAAATGCTTCGATCAAATTAGCCTGCACACAAGTAAGTCGTGGGGCATTTTTTTGATTGATGATTGATGAGGGAGGGCACATTCCTCTGTGGGCAGTTCTGTCCCTGGGCAAGGGGTCCTGGGTAATATAAGAAGCAAACTGAGCAAGCTATGAGAGGGCAGAACAGTAAGCAGTGTATCTCCATGGCCTCTGCTTCAGTTCTTGCCTCCAGATTCATGCCTTTGAGTTCCTGCCCTGACTTTTCTGGATGATGGACCCACAAGCTGTGAGATGAAATGAACCCTTCCCTCCCCAAGCTTCTTTTGGTCATGGTCTTTATCACAACAACAGAAAGCCAACTAGTGTTAGCTGCAAAGTCACAGCCAGTGCCGTTCATCAACTCTGGAGTGAACTGTGTGGGAGTGTGGCCTGCTTTCTAGAGAGAGAAGCACCTAAAGGCTCTGCGATCTAAAAGCCACTAGCCACGGCTGTCCCACCAGCATTCTTCAGACACTAGCAAACGGGAGGTATACATCACTGAGCCCTCTTGAGGCCCTGCCCGGGCCGGGAACAGTTGCATGATCTGAGAGGACCTTTAGGGGGATGCTACCGCTGATGGCCAGGGATAGGAAGGAAACTGAGTGGCAGCCGAAGAAGGGCAAGAGAAAAGGAGACCGGCATGGCTGCTCTGAGCTCCGTTGGGGTTAACTAGTGGCCTGCAAGGAGATTCAGGTCTAGAAAAGGAGGCTGGCGTGGCTGCTCTGAGCTCAGCTGGGGTTACCTAGCAAGGAGATTCAGGGATTATCTGTCTTACCCGAGCTTGGGATCACGGTGGCCTGCCCGCCCAGCTCTCCTTGTAGACAGCCAGCACCTGTCAGCAGGAGATGGAAAGATGAACGAAATCTGGACCCCTCCCCTGTACCTCATGGTGCCCATGTTGTTACGTCTTTGCCCTAGATCTGTCCTCAAAGGACATTTAAAAAAAAAAAATGCTCTGGACATAGTTACCATGCCAGCCTGCATTGGCCTTCATATGGGGGCAGATCCAGTATTTATGATTAATAACGGACTGGGACGTAACAATGGCCTCGAGGACCCTCATATGCTCGCCTCTCTCCTCCTCTGAGGGGTATAATCAATGGTAGTTGGTAGGTTTCCCTGCCCTCTCCTGTCCCCACCCCCTACAGCTTGAACCACTGTCCGGCAGTCAGGGCCTATCCCTGATTCATAAAGCTGGGCAGCTCCCCATTGTGTGGGAACCAATGTCCTCTCCATAGTACTCACATTGACTGACTTCCTGAGGAGACATGAGCAAGTATCTGTTCAAAACAGACAGGACACGGATGACAGACCCAAGAAATGATGCTACCCGAGGCTACCTTGGTGACGATGGGTTTCTTGGGGTTGCTTACAGAAGCATGGATGACACAAAGGTCGTGGCATTACTGAGAAAAACCTGTCCCCGGCATGAGTGACCACACACAAAAGCAGCATTCCTGGATCCCTGCACAACTTGTAGGCGACTCCTCAGGCTGATCCTCTGGCTAGCAATGGTTTGCTACTATTATAGCCATAGGGAGGGGCCTTTAACTTTTTATATAGTTAAGTTCTATGAGTTTTATGTGTTCTGGGGATTGAACACATAAAACTCATAGAATTTAACTATATTCCTTTAATATAGTTAAAGAGCCTGAGCTCCTGTCTCCTCCCGCCTTATATTCCTCTCTCTACTCAGCCATATCACTTCCTGTCTCCACCTCCCTAGTGCTGGGATTAAAGGTGTGAGATCCCAAGTGCTAGGATCAAAGGTGTGTTCACCACTGCTCTGTTTCTCTTTTAGACTGCATCAATCTTGTGTAGCCCAGGGTGGCCTTGAACTCACAGAGATCCATCTGGCAAATGGATTAAAGGTGTGTGCCACCACTGCCTGGCCTTTCAGGCTAACTAGTGGCTTATCTCTGCACTCTGATCTTCAGGCACGATTTATTTGTTAGGTCACAAACAAAATATCACCCCACGTCAGCTTTGGCTATAAGTATCCTTACAGACGGATCCATCTGGTTGACCTTTTAATTCTTTATATTAAATCCCTTCTGTTGTGAGTTCTCTCCCATGGACACACATGGAGGTTTGTATAACAATGTAGATAAATCCCACTGTTTGTTGTTACTGGGAAACTCTCTGGGAAGACAGGAGTGTTTGCCCAAAGAAATCTTTTGCGTCCTATAGTTCAAAGACCAAGTCTTGTAAAAGATCATCTATATCCCTAAATGGGTTGTTGTTTACTATCTTTTTGCCTATGTGATAATTTTATGTGGATTTGTTATCTGTGACTTTCCTTTGATTATCCATAATGTTTACTGAGACATAATTTTATTCCATGCATATTATAGGACAATGTAATAAAACCAATAACTCTTTATTACTTAAAATAGTCAGACTTTTTATTGTAATAAAGTACAGATGTGTGCTAACTTTTGAATGGTTTTTCTTTGTATTACTGGTTTTTAGCGTATTATTCATTTTGGTCTCTTATTGGTTATGTATACTGTGCCTCAAGAGAAGCATGCTAAGGATACCTGGTGTCTCTTTTGTGCAAAGCTCCTCCCAGAGCCAGAGAGGAAGCCAGGAAAAGGCCTTGGGCAAATAGAAAAGATAAAAGGAGCCAAGAAACAACATGAAACTTTACTGCTAGTCAGACCACTCAGGGAATCCTAGCAATTCGAAGCTGCATGCCAGCGTGGGCCTCTGGAGGGGGAACTGGTAGTATTTTTTTGGCTGCCTGTTCCAAGATGCTCAGGATGGAGCTATGGGCCTCCTGACACAGATCGGCACCCAAGAATGCCTCCACCCGATCTCGCCATGCTCTTAGTTGTGGCCGTCCCTCAAACAGATTATAGCCAAGAGCCACCGGCTGCAGGGACAAAAATGTGAAAGTTAGAGAGCTAATGAGACCCCAATGCTGGCAACTCAGCATAGGCATCATGGACACAGCCCCAGAGGAGGTCCAGGGCAGCGTGATCCATTCCAGTAGCCAGAAGCTGCCTCCCACCCAGGCGGGAAGCAAGTCACTCAGGGGTCCCCTCTGTGATTCTGGCTTTTCCTAGGCTACAGTGCCTCTAACTTAGAGAAGCAGCGAGAAGAAGGACCCTGCCCTTAGTTACTATTCCACCCATTGGTCTCATACCTGTATCAGCTCCTCCAGACACATGAGATCAGCCAGTGTCACCTGCTGGCCAGCAAGGAAAGCCCTGTCCCCAAGGAACTTTTCCTCCAGACGCTGCAGAGCCGCGACCATGTTCTTTCTGTTCCGTTCCACCTTCTCCTCTGGAACCTGGATCCCAATGAGTGGCCCCAACACCTGGCAGAATGGAGTGCTCAGTGTGTAACCTTGACTCTTACCGGACCCCCAAGGTTCGACCCCTCCCCAGAGGACCCTGCACACCTTGGTCCACAGGAGCACTCCAAAGGTGCCACGGATGTTATCGGCATGCCAGCCTAGGTACTCATGGACTCGGGCACGGGCCTGCAGGTCAGCTGGGTACCAGTGGTCTGCCACCTGGTACTTGGAACTCAGGTAAATCAGGATGGCTGAGCTGGGGACCGTGAGAAGGGGGCGCTGTAAGGACCTTTGGCTGTTTCCCATTCTTCAGTGGGGCCTCAAGGATTCTCACTTTGAAGGACTCCCTTCTAGTCTCATCCCCTACCCCTGTGTCTGGACTATCTTTCTTCTTTGTAGTGCAGGTGCGTGCAACCGAGAGACGGACACACAAACACACACACACACACACACACACACAAATGTCCCCTTGACGCCTTCCAATACTTCTCAGTCACGGTGGTGAGGCCTCAAGGGTAGGGTTGGGGGTCCAGCAGAAGTAACAGGACAGGGATTGGGACATGCTGGATCAATCTCCAGTCATCCTGGCCTCATTCCCAGTCTGCTCTAGCCACGCCCCCTCACGGCCTGGGGTGGGTCTCTGCCAGGGTCACGCCCCCCTCCCCTCACCCCACGCACAGGAAGCGTGAGGCTCTGGGTTTATTTACAGCTGCACCTTTCGGTCAACACGAAGTTTCCGTCTTTGAGGACAGGAAGTTTCCGCAGGCAGTTCACCTGGGAGAATTGCTCACTCAAGTTCTGTCCTGGGAAGGAAGAAGCCAGAAAATGTGTTCAAGGTCTCGGGCAGTAGTACCTCTGTATCTTCCCTCTCTTTGTAACCCGAGCCCCCTCCCAGAGCAAGGTCGAAGCGGCCAAAACCCGTGTGGGACCCGGACCAACGGCACAGAGGTGGCTCAGCTGTGTGTTTCTTCCCTTGCAAAGTCTCCGGGGTTTTGTAACTCTAAATGTAGCGTGCCTTCAAAGCACAGAGGAACTCTGCAGATCGTTTTTTTCTCCCCTACGCCCCAGGGCAGAAAGTACCACCCTATCTTCCTTGCCAAAGCAGAATTCAAGTTTAGTGAGGGCTCTGAACTAAGGCCACTCCAAAGAGGGCATTCCCTGGTGGACGGCACTGGGTGGGACTGTACCCACCAATGGGTGAAGGACTGACATGGTCTAGGGGTAGATGGGTACCGGGCTTGGTCCAACCTTTGATTATATTCACGGTGTGCATCTGGAAGGGAATGCCGTTCTTCTTGGCGAAGATGTAGACCGCGCGGCTGGGCTGTGACAGCAGGTCGAGGTAGATCTCCAAACCCATGGTGGCAGCTGCACAGATGGTACGGATGGACTGCGTAAGCCAGCGCTAGCAAGTGCAGGCGATTCCACTAATATGGCTCCACTAATAAAGCCCAGCCTCTGTTGGTCAAGCTTGAGCTTTCCCGTCCTGCACAGCTGACGCCTGTTGATCTTTGGAGGGCGCTGCTCCGGAGGATTTTGCACCGAGAGGAGGGCTGAAGTGCGCACGCTCTCGGGAGGCCTTTTGTTCCAAAGAGCTGTGGTGCCAGAGATCCAGCCCAGGACTTTAGTGTCACCCAGACCGGGAAATAGCCAAGCTCTGCTTTGCTGTACTGAGAGCTTGCCGGAAACTGGACCGCTCAGCTCCCAGCTCTCGGTTACCGCGGAAGGGAATCTTAGGGGTTGCTCTCTGAGGTATCCCCCTCCAATGGGTAAAGTTTGTTTCAGGCTGCTAGGAACATTGCCTTAAGGGAGAACTGTCTATGGTCCAGCTGCCCCATGTAGAGGAGGTCGTTTGAGAACACTGAATCTCCCCTATCACTCCGTGAGATCTGGAAGGCTGTGCGGCATGGTTGAGGGATTAGTCACACCACACTCCCCTCTCCCTCCCCCTCTCCTCCCCCCTCCTCTTCCTCCCCCTCCTCCCTCTCCCCCTCTCTCTTTCCCTCCCGCCCTCCCTTCCTCCCTTTCCCCGCCCTCCCTCCCTCCCTTCCTCCCTTTCCCCGCCCTCGACGTCTTGCACAGTGACGGTCCATCACTGATTACTGACTTTATCTGAATCTTTTAGAATAGCTGTGACCTGTGGCCCACATGGGGAACCAGAATGTTTCCCTAGTTTTATTTCCATTTATTTATTTACTTAATTTTGGACACTGAGGGTCTTGTTATATTGCCCAGGCTGGTCTCAAACTTTGGGGCTCCATTGATTCTCCTGCCTTAGCTTCCCGAATAGCTGGGACTCTAGGAGAGATCCACCCTGCCTGGATTTGCAGGGAATTTTTATGTTTGATTGATTGATTTGGTTGGTTGTTTTGGGTTTTTTTGAAACAGGGTCTCATGTAGTCCAGGTTGACTTCAAACTTAATATGTCACCCAGAGTGGTCTTGAACTCATGGTCCCCATTCTTCCATCTCCCAAGTGCCAGAACTACAGGCATTTACCACAGCACCAGGCTTACTTACTCTGATAGTTTTGGTTGTGATTCAAAGATAGCTGGGGGCTGGAGTAGCCTGTGGTGACATTCCCAGAATTTGACAGCAGGCTGGCTATCTTGCCACAGAAAAAGGAACATGGGGGGGGGGGGCAGGCTCAAACTGCAGCTCTCTCTAGTGGCCCCTCCCCTCTCCCCACTACCGCGACCAGTTTAAAGCCGGGTCCTACACACACACACACACACACACACACACACACACACACACACACCTTTTTTTCCCCTAAGTAAGTTGGTGGTTTTTGGGGGTTTTTTTGTTTTTTGTTTTTTTTTTTTTGAGGAAAAGAATTCTGAAAAACACAAAGCAGTTCCCAAAGGAGCCCCTCTGCAGCCCTGGAGGGCTTATGTCCCTGCTCCTGCAAATTCCACTTGGAAGGCCAGACCATCCAAGATATCTGTATTCATCCAGGGAGCTGAAATAGACCTCTGACTTGGTGGGGCCCTAGAAGCTTCCTGACCTTGTTTGTTTCGGGTTGTGATGAACAGACTTCCCCTAGGCCAGACATCCTCTCTCACTTACAGGGTCAGATATGGCTCACGAATGGATGGGGCTCTGAACTCCCGTAGCCTTCGCCCTGCCTGACCCTCCTTCTCCAGGCTCAGGCACCTGCTTTGCTACCATCCCTAGGGTCCCCTCCACCACTGGCAATAAACTGGTTTGGCTACCTCACCCCCCCCCTTCACTCTCTGCCTCTATTCTGGTGGCTTTTCCCACTAAATTTTTCCTTGAATCGGGGTGGGGAGCAGGGAAGATGCTCATTTCTGCCACCCTTCCTCTTGACCATTACCAGTTTTCATCTTTCTGGTCGGATACCTACAGCCAATGTGGTGGTTCGAATGAGGAATGCCCCCATAGGTTCATGTGTTTGAGCACTTGGTCCCCAGTTGGTGGTCCATTTTGGGGGAAGGTTAAGTAACTTTTAGGATGTGGCACCTTGCTAGAGGAAGTATGTCACTGGAGGTGGGCTCTGGAAGCTTCTAGCCTCATCCCCTTCTGGTTCAATCTCTGCTTTCCGTGTGTGGTTGGAGGTGTGATCTCTCGGCTCTCCGCTCCAGCTACTGCCACCATGCCTCCTTCACCATTGTGGACTCGAACCCTCTGCAACCATAAGCGAACATGAGCTTTCTTCAGTTTTTTTGGGCATGGTATTTATCACAGCAGCAGGACAGAAACTGATATAGCCGATGTTGATCTTCAGCATACAACTTCATTTTTAAACTCCAAAAATGCAGTCCATCTAACGACCACCTGTTTTCCATGTTGTCTTCTTTTCTTCACATGTCTGTTCTCAGTACTTAAAGTATTTGGATTTTAGTGTGTTCGCCTGTCCAAGGCTAAGAAGCTGTGTTTTTCTTTGATGGAATGAGATCATGCCTCTGGCAATTGTGAAATTAAACACTTACCATTATGTATTAATTCTATCACAGATAGTGTTATGACCACAAAAATGCAAAGACAGTTTTCTCATTGTGAATTTGCCTAAAGACTTGGCTGTGAATCCTACGTTTGCTGGTTAACATCACAGGACCTATGGGAGCTCTAGGTTGGAACTGGAGCCAGGGAACTGGATGTGGAACTGGGGAGGAAGACAATAAAAGCCAACACAAATTCTCTTGAAAAGGATCTCTACACATCCACCCTTTAGGCCTCACGGGATTCCAGATGCTTCTATACAGTCTGCTTTTGTTTTGTTGAAGCATGTAGCCCAACTTGCCTGGAATCCATATGTTCCTGCCTCCACTTTCAAAGTGCTGGGATTATAGATGGCACCCTCCTTCTCCAGTGACATAAGACTTTATATCTGTGTCACAGTCCTCAGGGAAAATGATAGCTAAGCATCAGTAGTCAGACAAAAGGCAGAAATAAAACCCCAACAGTGTCATATATGGATTTTAAAAATGTTGACTCCACCATAAGTACCAAGGATGGTGCTAAAAACATGAGCAAGAAACAAAAATATTCAAAGGTCTCAGATATGGGTTCAAAAAAGACACTGAAACAGATTGTTAGAGGTATGAAGTTCATTAACAGAATTATTAGGGGCTAGAGGGATGGGTCAGAGGTTAAGAGCACTCGCTGCTCT
Organism: Peromyscus eremicus; assembly: GCF_949786415.1. NCBI lineage: Eukaryota > Metazoa > Chordata > Mammalia > Rodentia > Cricetidae > Peromyscus > Peromyscus eremicus. The sequence continues at coordinate 11,204,779 of NC_081432.1, read as the reverse complement.
TCGAGGGGACCTGGCTTTGATTTCCTGGCTTATAACTGTCTGTAACTCTGGGTCCAGGGAATCTGATGCCTTCTTCTCGCCTCCTCAGGCATTACTTGGTGCACAGACATAACAGGAAAAACTACACATAAAAATAAAATTTTAAAATAGTTTTTAAGAAGTAATTAATGCCATGACCCTTCTTATAAACTCCATATGTTTCTCTGGAACCTACATCCGAGTCGTATCTTTCAAGTATCTCAAAAAAAAAATTGAAGGTTTAAAAACAAAACAACAACAAGTAGAACTTCCAGAAATAAGAAGAAAAACCTGTAATAAATATAAAAAATAGGGGGTGGAGAGATGGCTCAGTGGTTAAGAGCACATGCAGTTCCTCTAGAGAGCCTGGGTTCAACTCCCAGCACCCACGTGGCAGTTTACAACTGTCTGTAACTCCAAGATCTGACACTCTCACACAAACATACGTGCAGGCAAAACACCAATGCACATAAAATAAAAATAAATTTAAAAATAAATATAAAAAATAAACCAGAGAAAGTGAATGAAGTAAAAGATCTAAAGAAACTACCCAGAATGTAGCATACAGAGGGCTCCGGAGAGACATCAAAATTATGAAAAGAGAAATTTAGAGACAGACATCTAGAATGGGATCTAACTTATGCCTAATTGAAGTTCCAGGAGAAGAGAAAGAATGAGGAGAGGCCCTGTTGAGGTACAGAGTCAGGGAGGATTTTGAAAATACATGGGATAGGATACAGACTTTCAAATGGCACGTGTAGGGGGTGGTAGTCAGGACAGCTGGGGAAAAAGAAGGTGATAAAAACTTCTAGATGCTCTAAGGGCAGGGCTGAAGCTTAATTTTAAGAGCCTCGATTCACGCCTATAAACCCAGCATTAAGGAGGCTGAGGCAAGAAGATCACAAGTTTGAGACCAGCCTGGGCTACATAAAACAGAATGAAAGAAAATCAGTAGCTATTACATGGTTCCATGATAAGGCATTTGCCTAACATTGGTGAACTTGGCCCCAGATTCAACCCTCTACACCACAAAACGAAGCAAAACAACCTAACCAAACAGTAAGGAAGCCAAGTGCGTGCCGTGCCATAAAGGGCAAACAAGTGACATATTCAGTTTGCTGAAGTGGTGAAATAAAAGTTGGAATGAGTGAGTTCCAGAAAGCACACCCCTCAGATACGTTGACATGGTTCTGTGGAAACAGTGCTGGCACAGAGCCCTCAAGAATGAGTATGCAAAGTCAAGAATAAGAACGATTGCCCTAAAAAAAGGACACCAGGTCTATAGTACACAAATATTGATGATGGGCCGGTGCAGGTCTATAGTACACAAATATTGACAATGAGCCAGTGCAGGTGTGTGTGTGTGTGTGTGTGTGTGTGTGTGTGTGTATGTGTGTAAGTGGGGCTCAATGGCCAAGCACACGCTTAGCTCAGGAAAAGCACTGGATCCAAACCACAGCACACACTTGTTGGAGCAAACACAAAAGACCACAAACATAAACATCTATTCAGGAAGACTATAGCACTATGAGAGAAAGACATCTCAATCCTCTGAGGAGCGGAGGGATGGAGGAGAGCATCTACTGTCAAAAAGGAGGGCATATTCAGGGACAGAGATGGAGCTCCAGACTTCAAAGAGCTAAGTCAGCATATACGTGACGGGGCTTGATTATCCTCAGAACATAGCTTTTATATTCCTGCCAAGGGAGCTGTGACTTCTGGTCTGGAGAATGAGGCAAATTACAAGAAACCTGGAGGAAGTGCACACCATGAGTTCTGTGCCCATGATGAAATGTTTGACAGGGATAAAAGAGAATACCTCAGTGTGCTGGGGCGAGGGCTCACCTTCTTCTCTTCAAACTTGAGAGGGGTGGGGGTGTGATTCAGGAGGAAAGCATGTGCCCAGTAAAACACAGAGTCATACAAATCTGAAAGTCCACAGTATGAACCATAGGATAGAACCCTCTCAGATCACCCTGGCATACCCATGTTCTACGTATATGAAGATTTATATGGATGGGGGAGGGGAGGATGGCTTATATTTCTGATCTGGATGAGAAGAGAAAAAGAGAAGAGAGAGGGGGCAGGGGAGGGGAGAGGAGGGCACGGGAGGGGAGAGGAGGGCAGAGGAGGAGAGAAGAGGGAAAGGAAGGGGAGAGGAGGGCAGGGGAGGAGAGAGGGAGGGCAGGGGAGGGGAGAAAAGAGGAGGGGAGGGGAGAAGAGAGGAGGGGAGAGGAGGAGAGAGGAGGGCAGGGGAGGAGAGAGGAGGGCAGGGGAGGGTAGAGGAGGCTACAGAGACCAATGCTCTCAGTGTGCCCCTCCACCACACAGCACCAAAGGCACCCTACTGGAACCAGAGGGATCTGGGAACTTCACCGTCCAGTGCAACTGTACCAGCAAGTCACCCTGTAAGCGTTATTTTCCACAGCGGCATATATGTTGCATGACGTTTCTGCTTCTATTTGTATCCTGCTCAGTTGGCTCTATGTTTCTCGACCCGGTTTACTCTAAGGCATTCTTTACTGTACTCGTTAGCCACGGCTGAGATACTCTCTTCTTATTCCCCAACTTTCCCCTTTCATTCTTATTCCTGACTCTTTTTACTTTTGAATTGTAACCTCCCATAGTGTTCACAGTCTTTAAAATCTGATGACCCTGACAGCCTCCCAACTCCCCCCTCCTAGTTTGCCCACCTCCGTTTTCCTTTTATCAATTTAATCCTTCACCCTTATCCTTTCCCATCCTTCTTCCCTCCCACTCCTAATCTTATTAACTAAAATCCAAGTGTACACCAAAGGATCCTGGTGGTTTATCCTCCAATGGTTATTGAAGTATAAGAGACCACAGTTATTAATTGGCTAGTATAACAACTGCAGCAACTTTTAATAATAACTCTGAAGAGTAATGGCCTTAATTCCCCAATTAAAAGACACAGACTAGAGACTGAAGAGAAGGCTCAGCTGTTAAGAGCACTTGGAGCTCTTCTAAAGGACCATCACTGGGGAGGCAGAAGCAGGCGGATCTTTGTGAGTTTGAGGCTAGCCTGGTCTACAGCATGAGATCCAGGAAAGGCACAAAGCTACACAGAGAAACCCTGTCTCGAAAAAGCAAAAAAAAAAAAAAGAAAGAAAAAAGAAAAAAGGACCAGTGTTTGGTTCCCAGAGCCTACATTGGAGAGCTCACAGCTGCCTATAACTCCAGCTCCAGGGGGATCAGTTGGCATCCTCAAGGACTGTAATGCATGTGGCATACATACACATACAAAATAAAAATAAAGACACAGACTGGCATACTGGAAGAAGCAGGAGGTAACTCGAGCCCAAAAGGATAAATGCCACATGTTCTCTCTCCTATTTGGGGCATGGCTTTGAATTTTTAGATCTGTGTTCTAGGGCTGAGGAAGCTAAGAAGAGCCTGTGGCAGGAAGATAAGGAAGAGGTCTTAAGGGGTGAGGAGGTAGGGAATCATAAAGGACAATCAAGAGAGGGGAATACTAGGAGTTAAGAGTTTAAGCAGGGATGGAGCGAAAGGAAAGAGGCGAGGAGGGAGTGTGGGTGGATTAACTGAAACTAAGGCTATGTGGAAAACCCATGTTGGAACCAACTGCTTTGTAAGCTAATTTAATAGACATAATTTCACTAAGCGTGGTGACACATGTCTTTAGTCCCAGCACCTGAGATGCAGAGGCCAGCCTGTGAATTCGAGGTCAGCCTGGTCTACATAGTAAGTTTCAGGCTAACCAGTGCTGCTCAGTAAGACCTTGTCTCAAAAAACAAAAACAAAAACAAAAACCCTGAGTTTGAGCACAGGTCCCTGCATAGGTAGACAAGCTTCCCCTAGAAGACATGGGTTCTTTAATGAAAGTCCCAGTGCCAGGTGTGGGCTACCTCCTTATGAGTTACTAGTCAGGGAGGCCCCAACACAAGCTATGTCTTTAGACTTGGTTACTCACCAGAACTAGAACTTCCTGAGGATACATGTGTTGGTTGCAGGAAATAGAAAAATCAAGCTGGAACTGACCTGAACACTTCTTTCCTCTTGGCTAGTTTGGTTTTGGGGGAGTGGGGGTTGTTTGGTTGGTTGGTTAGAGCTTTTTGTTGGATTTTTTTTGTTTCGTTTTGTTTTGGTTTTTGGTTTTTCGAGACAGGGTTTCTCCATGTAGTTTTGGTGCCTGTCCTGGATCTCGATCTCTAGACCAGGCTGGCCTCGAAATCACAGAGATCTGCCTGGCTCTGCCTCCCAAATGCTGGGATTAAAGGTGTGCACTACCACCCCTGGCCTCTGGCTAGGTTTCCTTAATTTGTGTCTTTTAAGTTATTATTGTTACATACATATATGTGTATGCATATGTGTGTGTGCACAAATATATATAAACCTGCTAACTCTATTTTACTGTTTGTATGTATAGATTTTCAAGGCTGACAATTCTGCATTGGACAACCAAAAAGGGAGCTCATGCTTGGGAGAAGCTAATTCTTTACCCAGAAGTCATTAGTTGCCTGTAGCTCTTTGTCTATTGGTGGGACCCCGAGAAACTTCTCCCCTTCAACATTAACATATCCATTGATATTTCTATGTTCCGGTCTTGTTTGTGCAGGCATTTCTAGGAGAGACTGTTTCCCATCAGGCTTCCGGGTATTTTGGCTCTTACAATCTTTCTGCCCCTTTTTGTGATGTTCCCTGAACCATAGATGCAGGAGCTGTGATGTAGATGTATCTGCCTAGCATGCTCAATATGATATTACAATCATTACAGCATCAAAACATTAGATGTACTCTACATGCTCATCACAATAGAATGCAAACTGCTATAAGTGTGAATACTGAGCCAACTTCCTCTTCTCCCATCACATGGATGCATGTCAGAGACGAGTGCAAACACAAATCATGAAACCAGCTACAAGAATTGTGAACACACGTTCAACGCTAAACACCAAATTCCCAAACACACCACTAGAAAGTCGGAGAGGCACCAGGAGCTCCCTACTTCTGAGGACCACCCCGCGAGGGGCTTTCTGGGAACTGCGGAGTTTTCCGCCTTCCTCCTAGAGTCCACTGCGCAAAGCGTGCTGGGAAGTCGGGATTCCAAGGGGACCAGCCTCGCCCTGCACTGCAGCGAGGAAGGTTTGCATGCTGGTTGCCTTGGCAACTGCTCACGTGGGCAACGGGCGTGAGCAGGTCGGTTAGGGGCGGTAAACTAGCCACCACATTCTCTAGAGGCCACTGCATCCCGGGTTGGGAGGATTGCTTAGGGAAAAGTGGGAGGAGCAGAGCGAGGGAGGGAAGCCAGTCAGTCCGGGAAGACTGGGGATGAAGACTCCAGCTGAGCCTGCACCTTGGGCCTTTCCTGAGAGCCTGGTCTCAGGCTGGACATCCTTTGGAAGGAACTATGCAAGATCCCTGGAGATGGAAAAAGGAATGGGGGTTGAGGGGTGGACAGAGATTGGGGAAACCATCGGCGAAGCTTAAACAGTGCTCACCCTCCTCCCCTAGAGCTGTAAACAGTGTTTTTGGCAGCCCAATGTTTATGTGCATGATGGGATTGGGAAAGAGCAGAAAAGGGGTTGGAGGAGAAAACAGACAAAAGCTCTTCCGACTGAATCAAGGGTCCAGCTCTGAAACACTGGGAAGTCAGGAGGTTTTCTCTTGTGGCTGGAAGTTTCCTCCCTCTTTAACAATCGCACTGAAATTTACCTCTCGCTGTGGGATTTGCCTCTGGGAAGAGGGGGAAAGATGGCCAGATGCCAATGGGAGATAAAAAGACACCACTGAGGCGCAGTCTAGACCCACACAGGGCTTCTTGAAGTGTGCCCTTGGCTTTACTGGAAGCACCCCAATCCCACTAGAGGACTTGGACACCCGCTCCCCGTCTTGATGTTCATGCTTTGTACATCTTTTATCAGGGCACCTTGGTGAACCAGCCATGCAGTTACATGACTGTCTCCTTCTGGGAACACCCTAATAGAGAAGTCACTGAGCTAAAGTTTCCTAAGGTTGCTTTGTTATCCCCCCAAATAATCACTGTTATTCCCTTCCCCGGGGTTATTTCAGAGACCTAGTGACATACTGAGAGCGTTTTAGTCTCTGATTGGGGGATCAGTTCCCACTCACAGGGTTTTGAGAACCACTGTGGAGAGAAGTGGTGTGAAGGTAACTTGTGGTCACAGCCTGCTGCTACCATGTCCTCCTCCTCCTCCTCCTCCTCCTCCTCCTCCTCCTCCTCCTCCATTTGCCAAACGGGATTCATTTGAGAGGGTGCTGGTGTCTAGACCCTCTACATGCCAAAGTGCCTTTAATCCATGCTCCAAGATTTGAAACAAGGGTCTGTCGCTTACGAGTTGAGTGGACTTGGGCAAGTCATTTCAGCTCTTTCCTGCTTGAACAGAGCCAAGAGGTCCTTTGCATGAAACCCTATGAACCAAGGCGTTTCTGGTTCTTCTCAGAGGGCGACAGCTGATGTCAGGGACAGGGAAGGAAACCATGGATCTGAGAGCTATTTTTTTTTTTTTTTGGTCACCCATTTAGAACAGCGGCCTTAAAAAGCACACCATCTCATGTCATGCTGTGTCCCTTTCAATACCGTCACCTCAGCCTTGGCTTTAGTTCCCTCATGTGTGACTGAAGGATTATGATTCATAAGAATCAGTAAGCTTCTGGAAAGTTATGTCATTTTGACAATTTAAATGGAGTTAAATAGATATTCACGTAGAAAGTAGCATATAGCATAGCATTAGGGCAGGGAGCCATGAGTGTTGGGGGCTAAGCCAGTGGCGGCACTAAGTGGAGAATCTTGAGTGTGGGAGTCTTGAGTGAAAATGAGGCTGAAGAGAAAAATCAGAGTGCTCAACACCTGTAACAATTTCTCAACAGAGGCTTAGAAATCACATGCTTTAAAAAAGCTGAAAAATTCCAGGGAGAGAAAAAACCCAGACATTTTTATAATATGCCAGACACAATTTGAATATTCCTTTAAGATATTCCTCTTTGGGGGCGGGGCGGAGCTATACAGACTATTTGATTACTCTTAACTGCGTCAGTGATTTTTGTAGTGTTTTCTACAGTGAAGAGAGAAAATTCTGTTTTTTCCTTGACAGTAGGTATGTCCTTGTAGCGATTTATGCAAGTAGGTAACTCCAGTAATTTAGTAAAGATGACAAAGTATATAGATGTCATACTGTGTCGCCTTCAATACGGTCACCTCAGCATTGGCCTTGGCCTCAGCTCCCTTGTGTGTGACTGGAGGATTATGATCCACAAGAAGTAAGAAGACAGATAACTTCAAAGTACATAGATGTTCCACTAAGGCCACACAAAATGATCCCTCGGTATTACCAAAATGATCCCTCGGTATTACCTTCTCCCGTAGCCACTCAAACAGGACAGGGGATGAGTGACAGGGAAATTACAGTGGAAGGAGACAGCAAGCCACAAACAACTTGTCAAAATACATCTGCAACTGCCCCAAAAGGACATAGCAAGAGCATCATCGCTAGGACCCCCCCCCCACAACCCCCAAGGCTAATGGGGGCCTGGAAGTTTAAGCTCTAGTCGCTTTGACTGAAGAGTAACCTTTCTTGTGGGTAACTGCATCAGCGTGACCCAGCACAATACACAAGCCTCTGAACAGCGTGAGACCGGATTACTATTTTGGCTAATACACTGTTTACACACAAACACCCCTTCCCACTCCATCCAACCTCACTGGTGCCTACACATACATCCTTACATGAACACGGCTCTCCTGACAAACCTGCCCTACCCTCTTATGAGCAGATAGAGCTGGTCAACTGAACTTGGGACCACAGATGCAGTCCTTGGAAGGGTAAGAGATGGAAGGCAGAAATGCCTTGGAGCAACCCTTGCCAAGCTGCTCCGGTCGGTTCCATGTTTTAAAACATGCCTTTGTATAGGATTGTTTCAAAGAGCTGTTGCACATGCTATCCAAAAGCATAAAAAGGATGCCATTAGGGAGTGGGAGCATAAGAGAAGAGAGGAAAGAGAAGAAGGAGGAGGGTGCTCAACTCCCTGGGGTGGGTAGTAGATTCTGCTTGGTCCATGGTTCCCTCCTTGCCTTGTGCCTGCTACTGTGGTGAAAATTGGCCCTGCCCTTCCCTCGCTATGAGAGGCCACTTATTTACTACTGGGCCCCAATTTCGCCTTTAAATGTGGGGCTGCCAATTGCTACCTCACAGAGTCGTTAGGAGGGTAGACAAAGACGAGGTACAAGTCTGGGGACAGTGCTAGGCAGTTAGGAAAGGCCATTCAGGTGGTGAATTCCTCACGACTCTGTTGGCCAGAGTCTAGCTGGGCCCAGACTTTGCCTGTTTGGGGGACATGGTCTTAGCCATTCCTCGATTGTGACCCTTAAATAAATGGAGGAGCCTGGCCCCCGTGGCCTCATGTGTCCATGGAGACCAGCTTAGGCGTCAGATGCACTGAAGTCAATTATCAGGTGCCTGAAAAGTTAAAGGGCTGCTATTTCTGTGTCAGTCTGCCTTTGAGGGCCACTGGGCAGAGAGCCAGCAGAAGAAGGACCCAGAAATCACCCCCAGCCAAGATCATCCAAACTGCCAGGGAAGCTGGCAGGGATGAGCAAAGAGTCCTACTCCGCAGAGAACTTCAGCTGTCTAGGCTCGGGGACCAATAAACTAATCTGCTTCTTGTAGTGCTAGTCTCTGGGTTACAGGCTCACAAATAGCTGGATTCGGGGGTGGGGGTGAGGGTGGGTGGCTCCCAGGCAGGGGTTGGTGCCAGCTGGTGCCAGCTTTTTCATTCCCCCTTTTCTTTCTTGTTTTCCATTGCCTTCACTATCAGAACATATTCTTCTTCTTCCAGAATGGACAAGCAGTGGACACTTTAAAATGGTTTCCTGGTGATAGTTTAGGGTTTGTATCCAGAAGAGAAAATGGGTATCAGGGATTCCAGGTTCAGGCCTGCAGAAATCAGGGGAATTGAAACTCCAGCTGAGTGCACTGGGGATGACAGGAAGGGGACAGTGGAAGCCCTGCTAGGGGGCACAACAGTGTCAGGCAGTAACCTCCGTGCTCCCCCCGGGAGTGCTCCCCCAGGGAGTGCTCCTCAGGGAGAGCTGCTGAGGAGTAGCCCAGTAGGAATTCATGAGAGGCCTAGGATGACAGAGGCCTTCACAAACTGGACCCCTTTCTCTGCATCAGCCCAAAGTGGAGACGGTACCACTAGGTACCCACACAGCCATGTGGGCCAGGTTCCCAAGACAGGGCCCAGAAGCGCTAAATTGATACCGTCCACTTCTTGAATACTCAAGTGTTACCCACATTGGTGTTGCTCGCTGAGCAAAGTTGGGGCCACTGAAAAGTGTAGGGATTTAAAAGTTTTTCTGGGCAGTCTCAACTCTTCCCCACACAGAGGAGGCTGCCCCCATACAAAGGGATCCCTAAGCAGTTTAGATTCTACCCACCCAGGCCTTGGAATAGGTTAGAATCCCGTGTTATTTAACTTTAAGAGCACAATGAACCATGAACTAAAATCTCCCCTTGTTTGATGCCCTTAAATTAGATCCCAACCTCAAAGTCTAAATTTGGCTCAGAGTTCTACAAAGATATGAAACCGCAATAATTACCACAATTAAAAAAAAAAGTCAACATAGAAGTATCCTCTCTCATTATAAATTTCCTAGGCTGAGATTCAAGTCCAAAAAAAAAAAAAAATTTCATCCCCCTTATTAAAGTCCAAAGAAACGAAAAGTATTTTATTAGCAAAATTTTAATTATACAAAGTAATGGGTTTTGTTGTGACATTTTCATACATGTGTCTAATGTACTTGTTCATACCCACTCATCCTCTCTCATTCTCACCTCCTGTGGGTCTCTTCCTCTTCCCAAACACCCTCCCCCCATTTCTGCTGTCATGTCTCTTTCTGAAAACCCAGACTCCACACAGGAAACAAAAGTTTCAAGGTGGAGACACTACAACATACAGGTTCCAAAAGAGCCCAGCGGTCTGTTAAAGAACAGGGGTATCACCTTCCTCTCTAGGCTTACTGCCCCCGCCTGGCGGGCCCCTGGGCAGAGGAACGGCTATTAGGTAGGTTACTCCTGCAATGCGGGGTCCTTCTGCCCCACATCTCAACATTTCCATAAGGCCATCTTGTGCTCTACGGAAGTACCAGGAGGAGCCAGCTGGACAGCCTCAGACTCCTCCTGCTCACCACAGGGAAAGCCCTCCTCCAAAAGCCTGCCGCTGCTGGGCGGCTCCAGGATCCCATTCTCAGATATCTTTTTTTTTTTTTCTGATGTCCCAAGACCTCTCAGCAAGAGTGCTCCGGTCATTCGGCTGATGGAGGAAGAGAGACGTGGCCCAGACCCCACTGAGCAACTTCCGATGTGTCCCCTCCCCTCTTCTCTGAGTGCTCTGTGCCACTCCTGTGTTCCCGGAGCTGCCCTGGGGACAGCCGGATCAACTGTAACGGAAATGTTTGAAATCTCATACTTTTCCACCACCTCCCACTCCCCACCCACCCCTCTCTGCACACCTGAGCACCAGGTGTCTTCAACCCTGAGAAATTCTCCTCCAGCCTAGAAGGCTCGCCACGGTTTTCCAGCCGTGGGCTCTGGACACTGGCTGTCATCCACTTGGGATTGTTGGTGCTGCGGCAGTACAGTTCTCAGTAGCTGAGGAAATATCTCCACTTGTGCTTCCTTGGTCGGCCCAGGCACATGGCTCCCTGAGCTTCCACCCCAAGCTACTACTACTCACATTCCCAAAGGATCCTACTCCTAGGAAGAGAGTGGGACCATCCACCCACACAAGGACCCTAGTTAAAAGCCAACCACCATACAACCCCGGAAGTACTGTGAGGAACTGGCAAGCACAGAGCCTACTGGGCTCCTGGGAGGCCCATCATGCACACACAAGCACCTCCAAAACCCTGGGATTTTTCACAGGAATTATGTCACTCCAGAATGACTCAGCTCCACTTCTACATGACTGTTTGCCCCTGGCAGAAAGTCTTGGCCCCTTTCCTCCAGGGTAGACCCCTAAGTGGTGATCTCAATGTTTTCCCTGTTCTCACTTTCTCCTTGCTTGCTAACCCAAGTGCTTGTCTTTTAGGACATATTCCTCTAGATTTTGTCTCTTGGGGGTCTCCCACGGTGACAGACAGCAAAAACAATCAATCCTGCTTGGTCTCAGGCTCTGGTCTCTCCATTGGTCACCCAATGCCAGCTACTTCTCTCCTCAATGGGTCTGCTGTCCTCCCAAGAGGCCTTTACTGGACCTTCCTCGAGATATTTTAAAAAAAACCTAGGGTCTCAAGCTGTCTTCACACATGCCAAGTCTTACGAAGTGTTAATGATGCTCTCTGTCCTTAGATTTCCCCAGTCTCCAGGCCATTTGTAGGAAGACTTCTGGGTCTCACTGGGTCCCTGTCTGCCACGTTGACTGGCCACCAGCTCAAGGCTATTTATTCTTCAGCCTCTGTCAGACTCTGCTTCTCCTCCTGTCTCTCAAGTTGGCTTGTCCACCCTTGTCCAGTCTCATTTAGCCCCCTCATCTCTGATCTGCCTGCCTCCTGACCCCTCATCTTTAAAGCTCTTCCTCCATAACTGATCTCTTTTGCTCGGTTCCTACTACCCCACTTCTGAGGAGAAGACTGTGGCATGTTTTCTCAGCCATCCCAGTTCCTTCTGGGTCTCCCAAGCGAACATTCACCAGAGATGACTGCTCCATACGAGTAAATCATTCATATGGCCTCTCTGCAGACTTCGGGGTGTGCATTGATAGCACTGAGTTATTTCTCTATCTCAACCCAAGAAAATAGCGTGTTCTCTGAAGAGCCCCGATTCCTTTCAATACCATTGTCCACCGACAACACCCTGACTTTCATGACTCGAGTCAGAATTGATGGAACTCACAAGTCCATGAACAGGGGACCAATCAGGAGGGACCCTCCCTCACCCTGGTTCCAGCAGGAACCTTTGGGAATGTTGGGTGGGGCGGGGCAAGCTTGTTAGTATGCTTCAGATCTGTTGAAATTGCCCTTGAAAGTGCTGACAGCAGACTAAGCTGAGCACACAGGAAGGGCAGCAAGCCTTGCTTGAAATGGGGGTCCACCCGCATCCTGCCTCCAATCTCTGCTGCCTCTACTGTGCTGCTGGGGGGGAGGGGGGGAAGGTGGGGGGAGGTTAATCTCCTGCTGTTCACCTGACCTTGCAGCCCAGGCTTTGCTGACAATTCACCTACTAAAGAACATGACTCTGAGCTTCCACCCCAAGCTACTACTGTCACATTCCCATAGGACCCTACTCCTAGGAAGAGGGTGGGACTATCCACCCACACAAGGACTCTAGTTAAAAGCCAACCACCACACAACCCTGGAAGTACTGTGAGGAACTGGCAAGCACAGAGCCTACTGGGCTCCTGGGAGGCCCATCATGCACACACAAGCACCCCCAAAGCCCTGGGATTTTTCACAGGAATTATTCACCTGGACTTAAAGCCAGTGAACAAGATGTTAGGTTCGAAGGAGCTTAAAATAAAATGTCCCCTTTGTTCAGTTACAGCCTTGGGCCTCATCCTCAGTGCTAATAGCACACACCAGAACGCAGGGACTACTAAGCGGGCTGTTGCCTTAACTTTTCCTGGGGAGATGTGAACATATGCCTGTTCGCCTCGGACAGGGCACCAGCCACAGACTAAAGGAATAACTCCACCCAAGTCCAACCTGGTGAATGAGTTTATTGGGTAATTTATGGGATGGTGAGTGACCCCCGAACAGCTACATCACTTCAGAATTCCACTCCATTAAGGATGAAGAATTCACAGGAGCTGTGTTCCCCCTTACAGTTAATCCAGTTTATACAGACTCGAGTATGGTCCATGATCACACTAGGGCAGAGCGGGAGAAAGGACTTCTGTAATTCCGGGTGAGGGTTCTATGACCTTCCTCCCCTCTGTCCTCCTCCTGGGGAGTCATAGGTAGCTCCATTATCATTACCACAGACCTTGCTATCGCGGTATTCTGTTCAATTAGTTACATGGCTGTCAGAGCCAAGGTAATTTCTACTCCAAAACAGCAGTGTTATGCCTAGAGAGGAAAAGACATACAACAACCTGTGCCCAGCAGGGTCAGACTGGGCAGTTCAGGGGTGCAGAAAGTGTGACTCTCAGTTACTTATTGCTGTAATAAAATATCCTAACAAAAACAAACCTCAAGGAAGAGCAGGTTTCTTGGTTCTCAGTTTGAGGGTATAGTCTATGGTGGCAAGGAAGTCCTGCCAGCAGGGCCTTCAGGAAGCTGGTCAAATTGCATCCACTGTCACAGTCAGAAAGCAAAGAATGATGAATGTCTGTGCTGGCTTTCTTCCTTCTGGACAGTCCAGGACCCAATCCCACTATTGGGCTGGCTCTTCCTGCCTCGACCCAATCAGAAGAATCGTTCACAGGCATGCCCACAGACTAAGGTGTCTAAACAATTCCTCACAGCTATGCCTGGATGCTTGTCTCCTACATTATTCCAGAGCCTGGGGGTTGTGGGGGGGGGGGGGCGGGGAGCAGATCTCCAGGGATAACAGCACCTTAGAGACAAAGATGAGATGAGAACAGAAGGATCTCCCAATCCCAGAGGAACACTGTCGTGGTGGAAGCTCAGGGAGGCTAGGGATGGGATAGGGAGAATGCAGAAACATAGGACCAGCTGTCTGCATGGACCAGAACCCAGTCAAGTCCTAGAGACATGAAAGGACTGGGCAGCCCCTCTGCACGGTATAATATTCAATGGACTACCTGTAGCAGTTTGCCCTTTACCTTGGTCCATGTCTTTTATGTCATGAAGTATGACATACAAATACAAAACAGGCATTTGCAAGAACAAGAAAAAAAATAAAACCATATAGGCTGAGTTTGGCACACACCTTTTTTCTCAGCACTAGGGAGTAAGAGAGATCTCTGTTTGAGGCTAGCCAGGGCTACATAGTGAGACCCTGTCTCATACACACACACACACACACACACACACACACACACAGAGACAGAGACAGACAGAGAGACAGACAGAGAGACAGAGACAGACAGAGAGACAGAGAGACAGAGACAGACAGACAGGGAGAGGAAACCACCACCACATGACTAGTCTAGGTGCCAGTTCCCATCACACACACACACACACCCATACCCATCCATCAGTGGCACCACTGTCCTCTCATAACAGATATCCTGTTCAGTTGGTTCATAGAGAATGAAGCTATCACAAAATCACCCTCTAGAATGAGATTAGGAGAGAGAGCCTTGTGACCATGGGGTGGCTATGATCTGACCTTGAGGTGGGAGTGAATTAGGAAAGATAATGCCCGGAGAGGAGTTTCATTAGGCAAGATGGTTTTAAGTGAAAGAGTTAAGAGAATTAGTTGCAATGTGCATGATGGGGGCCTAAAGGAAACCGGGGTGGGGGGGTGGGGAGAGGCATTCAGAGAAATCCCTTTGAACAAAGGAGATCTCCTGACCTTCATAGGTTTTGAGGGGCTGGCAGGAAGTTCCACACCATGTGATTTAGTCTGGCTTAACCTACATGGGTAGTCCCATAATTTTATAAATTTATCTTGCAGCTGTGAGGGGGAGGGATTGGACTGGCTTCTTGTCAGCTGCCCCGGGTTGTGATTCCTGCGGGGGGGTGGGGGGGAGTTAGAGGGGCTGTGATCTAGCACATGCCATGTGGAGCACCCTTTTCTAGGTTCTGTACGCTTTACCACCTGCACCCGGACCTCTGCACAATGTAGCTTCTTGGGGTTGCCTGCTTTTCAACTTTGAAAGGGGCATATTATCTGTGCCTGTAGGTTTTCCTTCACATTTTGTATGGCATGTCATCCACAGTCACCCAAGTACCTGCATCTTTTTCATTTCACTGCTGTGCACCAGTTCATGAATGAGCATCCCACAATCTGTCCAGTATCCTTCTTGGGTAGATATTTGGGTTGTTTCCAGAAACCAATTCCTCTAGTGTTTATATACCTAGAAGTGGGCATTCCTTAGAACTAGCGTGGCTGGGTGCTTGTAGAAGGATCTTTTGATGGATTTCATTCAGGTCTCTGATTTTTAATGCAGTTGTTCTGAAGTCCTTTGCTCATCTATATCCAGTTGCTGTGTTAGGTTTCTGTAACTGACAAAAACACCTGAAATAGTACCTATAAGGGAGAGGCTTTTGACGGCACAGCTCCTGAGGTTTCAGCGTATGCCCCGCATGGTCCTGCATAATTCCAGAGGGTTCAGTGCAGGCCTGTGTTGTCCTGCTGCTTTGGTTTGTGGCACTGTGATGACAAGTATGTGGCAGAGCAAAGGTGTCCACCTCCTGGTGAGCATGTCCCTACTGACCATCCACAAGACCGTAAGTCCTAAATGGTCTACCATCCCCAACTACCACAACATACCCCAACAACCAAGCCTTCATCACATGACCTCAGGGAGGACATTTAAGATCCAAATCATAACAGTTGTCTATTAGCAATTTGTTGTTTATATATTCTTGATGGGGGGCCTCCAGTCACTCAAGATATGAATTGCAAAGGCCAGCAAGTCTTCTTATTCTGATTCTGGTGTCAGTTTTCTTATCAATATATTCTTCCTGTATCTCATCTAATAAATCATCAAGATGCTATTCTCCTGACTGACCTTTTAAGTCTTTATGGTCTTTTTGTTATTGGCTTTGTTTTTCAAGACAGGGTTTCTCTGTGTAAGAGTCCTGCCTGGCCTCAAACTCAGAGATCTGTCTCTGTCTACCTCCTTAGTGCTAAGATTAACGATATGCACCACCATTACCTAGCTCTTTATGGTTTTAATATATATAAAGCTGATTTCTTTTTTGTAGATATGGAGTTCAATTTCTCTCCCCTTGTAGCAGGTGGCCAAATCTCCTAGTTGAATAATGCTTCCTTTCATATTTTTTAAAATCAGTTGTTTGGGAGGCATATACTTTGTGTGTGTGTGTGTGTGTGTGTGTGCATGTGTGTGTTTTCTTCTTACACTCTACATGGATTTTAGTGCTGCCTGCTCACCTGTTTATTGAGTCTGGAGGCATATTTGACTTTCCTCCCACTGATCTCATTACTGCCTGTGTACCAATCCCACAGTTCATTTGGGTCATGTAGCCTGATAACCTGCCTTGACACCAAGAAAACAAGTGCTTGGACTGGTTTTCTTTAAGGAACAATCTGGCTCTTCTTAGAATCTCACAAATGTTAGAATTGGGTTGTCAATCTACAATGTTTTTAAAGGCTTTGGGTAGGCTCCAGAACTCAGGAGGCAGAGGCAGGAAGATCTCTTATGAATTCAAGGCCAGTTCAAGGGACCTAGAAAGTTCCAGGCCTGCCAGGGCTACAAGGTGAGACCCTGTCTCAAAAAAAAAAATGGAATTTTGATTGAGTCTGTGGTGACCCCACAATTGGTTACCCTCACAACACTGCCTTCCATCAACAAGCGGGCCAATCTCTTGTTTATAATGACCTTGAGCTGTTTCTCTGTAGGGTTTTTCTCGGACTTATTACTGTAATAAGTACTGGGCAACCTATACTTCTTTCTTCCTCTATTTCACCCACCTCCTCAGTTTTTATCTTCTTTAAATGCATGAAGTCACAGTCTGTGTGGTACCCATGAAGTCATATTTTACCCTGGGAATGTCTATTTCTGCATGTATGGAAATATGTATTCTCTTGCTTGTCTGACTCATAGTCCACATGCTCTCACCCTGCTTATTAGAATTTAAAAATACATTTTAGCCAGGCAATGGTGGCACATGCCTTTAATCCCAGCACTCGGGAAGCAGAGGCAGGTGGATCTTTGTGAGTTTGAGGCCAGCCTGGCCTACAGAGGGAGTTCCAGGACAGGCAGGGCTGTTATACAGAGAAACCCTGTCTTGAAAAACCAAAACAAACAAAAATTTTAATATATATATATATACTCTATATTTTAAATATTTAAACTACAACATATTTAAACTATACAAATATAGGCTTTTAAAAATTCTACGCCCCCCCAAAAAAAAATTCTACCCTAGGGTGCATAATGTAAAGTTCCTAAAGAGTCAATAAAGAATTATGTTCTTTAAAAAAATTGCTGCCCATGGTCACTACTATCCATAATGTCAACACAAAGACGATCCTTTAAATGCTTAGCTAAGTCCTTAGAGGGATTCTAAAAACTGTTTTCTTTCATCGTTGGCTGTGTTTCTTTGTTTTGCCCAGAAACAATTTGCTAAGAAATTACCTTAGCATATCATTCCTGGAAATATCTATCCCAGCTCTTTTTTTAGCACACAACATTGATTTATGTTTTGTGGCAAGAGGAGGAGTTCAGTGAGTGGATAGGAGTCAACAGCTAAGGCGCATGCCCCTTTTGTTTCTTGAGTCTGTGTAGTCCTAGCTGTCCTCAAACTCACAGAGATCCACCTGCCTCTGCCTCCAGAGTGCTGGGATCAAAGGTGTGTGCCACCACTGCCTGGTGCATGCTCTCTCTCTCTCTCTCTCTCTCTCTCTCTCTCTCTCTCTCTCTCCCTCAAAGTGAGAAGCTTTTTTGGAACTGGAGTTACAGTTGTGAGCTGCCTTGCTGGGAATTAAACCCAGGTCCTCTGAAAGAGCAGCCAGTACTCTTGACCACCGAGCCATCTCTCCAGCCCACATACCTCTTCTTATAGGTCTTCCATACCTCGTTTGTTCTTGAGAAAACAAATATTGTTGGACCAAGGGTTATCTGTCAGACTGCATTAAGAAGGGAGAGGTAGGACTTTTGCCACCTCTTGCCCAGCTGATTCCTCTAGCCTTTTCTCTTCAGTCTGGCTCCCATAATTGGATGCTCAGAACAACATCAGCTGAGCACCATCAGCATCACACTGTGAGCTAACAAATTCCTTCATGTTCTTCCCAAAGCTGTGTGCCCCTAGGAGGAGTCTGCTCCTGTCATGGACTCAGAGGTTCCACCTCTGGTTGGGAATGGGATCAGGACAGGAAGCCAAGAGGAGTTGTCACACACAGTGAAATTAGCAGCTAATGCGGTGTCCACAGGGAGTCACTCCCAAAGCCCCGACTCCCTGTTCCCACACAATACAGTTTCTTTTCAGCAGGTAGGGAGCATTGTTGGAGCCCATTTTCAGGTTCTTAGTGGCTGTACCCAGCAAGTCTGCATAGAGAGGATGATTTAGGACCACGGGCCTGAGTGCAGGTGTCTGAGATGGTCTGCACTTGGCTGTGCTGGGGGGGGTGGGGGGGGGAGTGGTCTTTTGCTCCACCCCTTGGCATTTCTATAAACACCCTGGGGCAGAGACAGTCAGGGCCTGTTGGAATAGGTTCCAGGCCCTCTCAAGGCTATCCTTTATTTTCTGTCTGTTTATCTCTGCAAGATTCTCTGCTATAAATCCTTCTATCTAATATTTCCTGCTGCTCACACTCAGGAAAACTCTGGGGAACTGTGGGGGTGATGTGTAGCCTCCCCACAGAATGGCACCATGAACAGGGACTAAAGACAAAGGAAAAATAATAAAAGTAATATTTAGTTTTATGTCAAGTTTTTTGTGAAAGTGGGAGTGATCCCATGCCAGTAGAAAAGGGATATTCCCGTGTTGAAATGGAATATAAATATTAAATAGGACAGGGGGTTTTATCCTCAAGAGAAAAGGAAAAAACACACTGGAAAGATGTCCTATCCTGCAGCACAAAAATCTCCTCTATCAAGATTTCTATATTTCTATCCTCTCAATTTCTAAGATAAATAAGGAAGGTAGAGTGTAGCAATATAGTGCAGGAAAAACTTAGAAGTGTAAGGTAGTGTGAAAAAATTTACTTAAGTTAGGCAACTAGACAGAGAAACTATGTTTTCAATCTAACTTTGGGGGCTATGAACACAAACTGGGGGGAAAAATCTATCTTCTTTGAGCTTAACAGGCAGAAAAAAAGATTCCTATGGAAGCTTTTAGCTTGGGGACAGCTAAAATACTAAGTCCAAGTGGCAGAAGAAAGTGATTTCTCCCTGAGGCAAAAATTCAGGTGTAAGTAGCCAAAAAGTTTAAAGTTCAGAAGTTTTGGGAAAAGTTGGTCTTTCTTGGGAAAAAAATCTTTCTCTTAAACTAAAAGCTTTTCTTGGAAAATTTAGAAAAAAAAATCTCTCTAAAAAGCCCCAGACTGCTGAGGAGTTTAAAATGTTTCAGCAATGTTTTTGTACATAGGAAGACCTGAAAGCTGCAGGTCTGAAACCCCACTCCAACTCAGACAACTATCTTCTCCTGCTGGGAAATTGCGTTATGGAATGACCAGCTAAGCAATTCAGAAACAGAATATTCCTTACAAGGTTTTTCTTCTCTTTTCTTTCCTTTTGGGTTTGCTATAAACTGACATAGCTCTTAAATAAAAGTTGTTGTAAAACATCTGAAATGTTTAGCAACAGAACTCACTAAATCCCAGAGTTAAGAGAGAGCCATTTAAATAAAATAGATTCTTGTTGGGCAGTGGTGGCGCACGCCTTTAGTTCCAGCACTCAGGAGGCAGAGGCAGGTGGATCTCTGTGAGTTCGAGGCCAGCCTGGTCTACAGAGTTCCAGGAAAGGCGCAAAACTACACAGAGAAACCCTGTCTCAAAAAACCCAAATAAATAAATAAATAAATAAAAATAGATTCTTGTTTCAAAAGAACTCTCAGAACTATCAAAGCTGTCTATAATCTCTGAACTTTAGAAATATTTGTGTACTTCCTGTCTAACTAAGAGAATCTTTCTAATATTTATAGTGATTATAATTAAGATTAAGAAGTAGAAAATTATTATGTCTTGTTAGAAAATGTTAAATCTCTTCTAAGTATTAAGAAATCTTTAGGTGTTTCCTAAGTTAGATATATGCTAATGGTAGCCCTATATGTTTTTAAAATAGATCTATAGAATTTCTTTAAGACATGTAAAAAAATGGTCATGATGTAAATTTAAATAAGAAGTATATAGTTATCTTTACTAAGGTAGTTCTATAGAGTTTAAGAATATCTAAGGTAGTCCTATAATAAGCTTTTAAGAAGTATGTAAGTTTAAGTAAGAAGTATAAATAAGTATATGTTAATATGTTATATGTGAGTTTATAAAAAAAAGTGTAAATGTTGAATTGAGTTTATGCTTAAGCATATGTTAAACGTGAGTTTGTGAAAAAGTATAAATATTGAGTGTGAGTCTTTGCTTAATGTATATAGTGAAAGACCCTCAGACACAGAAGGTAGTGTTCTAGTAGACTGCAAGGCATGCAGTCTGAGTGGTTCCAAAAGCTCCAGAAGCCACTAAGAAGTTAAGAATGGCAGATGTCAGCATCCACAGCTGAGACCTATTGGAAAATCTACACAACACAGAAAAACCTAAGCTAACAGCAAAAACGGTACAGTTTAAAATATTACTGTAACTAGGGCTGGAGAGATAGCTCAGAGGTTAAGAGCACTGACTGTTCTTCCAGAGGTCCCGAGTTCAATTCCCAGCTACCACATGGTGGCTCACAACCATCTGTAATGAGATCTGGTGCCCTCTTCTGTATACATAATGAACAAATAAATCTTAAAAAAAAAATATTACTGTAACTAAGAAGGTCTCTGGCTTGAGAATGAAAGTTGCAGAGACACTTGTTTGAACTACAATTGTTAACTGAAAAAAGTTTTGGTTGTAAAATGCTTCTTCATATTTGGAAGTGAAAGTCTGATACCAGAATTTACTTTTTTTTAAAAAAAAAACTTTTTGAACTTAAAAAAAAGATAAAACTACAAAAAGGGTTTTGTTATGGGTTTCTTCATATTTGGAAGGCTGGTACCAGAATTTATTATTTGAAATTTGATACTTAAGAAATGAACAATAGTGATTTCATTGCAATGGGACAATTTTGAATTTACTTATGGTGATGACCTAGGAACTGTTTTCTGAAATTATTTGTGTTAAGAATGGAACTGTTTAGGGCTGGAGAGATGGCTCAGAGGTTAAGAGCACCAACTGCTCTTCCAGAGGTCCTGAGTTCAATTCCCAGCACCCACATGGTGGCTCACAACCATCTATAATGAGATCTGGCACCCTCTTCCATATACATAATAAATAAATAAATCTTAAAAAAAAAAAAGAATGGAACTGTTTAAATGAAGAAATTTATTGTTTCTACCTTGACTCAAGATGCAGTTTTGTGTATGCATATATGCTGGTGATTCATGAATTGTTCTGTGTTAAAAATGGAACTGTTTTATGGAACTGTTTATGTAAAAGTGGAGCTACTTATGGAACTAGTTTTGTGTTACAAATGGAACTGTTTAAATGGGAAAGTTTGGGTTTTCTAACTAGGCTTGAGATTTTGTTTTAAAAAATTTATTAAAAAAAGGGAAGAAGTAATATTCCTTAGTCTAATTTAAAAAATATTTTCTTATTGAGTAGATTAATGTTATGTTTTGTTAGTAAGAAATGCAAATGGGTGTCCTAAGAGGTTACTTTAAAGTGTAAAGAGTTTTATTAAACTACTTTTGGATGTTTTGCTAAAAGTTTTCAAAGTGTTAATGTTTACCTGCTACAGGTAATGATGAAATAAGGGACTCTTTAAGCTTGCAATTGCATTAAGAGTTTTTGGTTTAGAAAGGGCTGGATGCACCTAAAGACTACTGTAGTCATCTTGGACCCAATCCAAAAGAGAAATGCCATCTTTATCATCCTCTGCTCCCATACTGGGAGATGTAACAGCCATGGAGATTGCTGTGAGCTCTTATTAATGAGTTATTTTTTATATATTAAGAAAGGGGAACCTGTGGAGCCTGTTCTCAGGTTCCTAGTGGCTTTACCCAGCAGGTCTGCATAGAGAGGATGATTAGGACCACGGGCCTGAGTTCAGGTGTCTGAGATGGTCTGCACTTGGCTGTACTGGCCGGGGGGGGGGGGGGGGGGGGAGACGACGATGACGACACACTTTTGCTCTACCCCTTGGCATTTCTATAAATACCCTAGGGTAGAGACAGTCAGGGCCCATTGGAATAGGTTCCAGGCCCTCTCAAGGCTATCCTGTATTTTTTATCTGTTTATCGCCACAATCTAAATCCTTCTATTTAGTATTTCCTGTTGCTCTCACTTAAGAAAACTCTGGGGAACTGTGGGTTGGTGGGTAGCCGCCCCACAGAGCATATTCTGGAGGGGAAATGCACTACCACCCTCAAGGATGGGGGATGACCCTGCATAGTTGCTGCATGGCAGAAATGCTTCCCATGTTATGGACTTGAGGACATAATTCTTTCCTGGATGTAAGTTTAACATCAGAACAAAGAACAGTTTGTATCTCAGTAACTGACATGTATTCCTGAGGGAAGCTTAGTGACCACTGTTTAGAGATACAAGTCTAAGCAAAATGAGTAGAAAGACAACTTTCTCTTGAGCCTCAGGGTCCTGGAAGAGAGGGGCATCTTGCTGCCTGCCATTCCCACCACGTTACTGTTGACTCCCATACCTGCAGTTTCTCTTAAGATCCAACAGTGGGGTTGGCCTGTATTATAAGCACAATAGGAAAGACCAGTTGTAACTTACAGGGTTCTGTTCACTTCCCTCTGGACAAGAAGAAAGGGGCTGATCTTAGAATCAAGAGTCATTGCTTGCAGAATGAAGGCTTTTCCCTGAAGAAACGCTAGATAGCTCCAAAGAGTTCCACCTGGGTTCCTTCTGGTTTACATAGCTTTTTTTTTTTTTTTTTTTTTTTTTTTTTTTTTTTTTTTTTTTTTTTTTTTTTTTAATGGGCTGGGCTTACTATCCAGAAGGTCCAAGAGCCAACAATGCTCGAGCAGGGTATCGTGTGGTTATGAGAGAGCAGAAGGTTGGAATACCTCTGAGACAGACCGGCTCTTCTGAAAGGATAGATTCCTAAGGCGGGAGATCTCGGCCCCTAAGCCAGCTTTGGAATGGATCACAGCTGCCTTTCTGTTCCTCGTGCCATCCAAGCATTGGCGAACTGCTTTATTTACACGAGGTACAGCTGAGGCCCCTGTACCCTCACTGGCTGGCAGGAGCACTTTAGGAAAACAGAACTGGAAGGGTGGGCATTCAACAGGTGTGGTGGAGATAGGCAATGACAGAAAATGAAGACAGAAAATGAATCAGTGAAAAAGAGGGTTTGTGGTGGGGTGAGGGCGAAGCCTGAGCTGGAAAGGCCCCCCGGAAGGGGTGATAGAAAACTTCCCCAGCTTGTCGTGACCAGTGGCACCAAGGCTGGGAGGCAAACTACCTCTGCCTACTGTAACTTCAAGGTGGATGGATACGGAGAGCAGGGTCAAGAGTTCAGAAGTAGACCTAAGTGCAAAAGCAGGGATTAATTTGGGATAAAAGTGATGTTTTTGTGCATGGGGAATCTAACAAATGGCAAGGGATAGGAGTGTTAGCCATAATAATAGAGGAGAGAGCCATATGTCCCACACAATGAGGAATTCTAGACAGCAAGTGTAACTGTCCAAACAAAATCATCTGAAGTCCTAAGTGAACTGATGGAGGAGAGTTTTTGTCCACTGTGGAGTGAATCAGGGAAAAGACTGATTGGCAGGAACCCTGAGGAGTGGCCGGCGATAGCGGCATGTCTACAGAGCCCACATACAGTCAAAAGGCCAATGAGAGTACCAGGAAATAGCTGTAACTAACCAAGACATAGGTCCTTGGATGGATGAAGAACTCCTAAGGCAAAAACAATCCAGTGGGAAGTGGGCATGAGCGTTTGACCAAAATGGTGAGAAAAAGTCTGGCCACCCTCTGGAGAGAGAGAGCGCAATTTTCTGAGCTCCACACAAAGCAAAGGGCAAAGGCTGAAAATGGCCTGAACGTGTCACTAGATTGGATCTAACTAGCCTGTCCTGCATGGGGGCTAGGGAGAGGGGGGAGCTGAAAAATCTTTAGTCAGCAGAGCAGACTTTTAAGTAAAACAAAACAAAACAAAAAACTTGTATGACTTTCCAAGGGAGATTGAAAAGAAACATTGATTCACCCCAGATTACAAGAGCCCAGCAAATCAAAGAAAGGTTCTAACAAATCTACCTTGGCAAAATAAAAGTTCAGATTACTTACAATGGCATGGGCTACTCATGGATGGCTGTACCACTAAAACTCCCGCGCCAGCTCACCAAGCTTTTGTTTTATGTGGTCGGCCATCTACACCCAGAGCAAATGCAAATCTGGGTTCAGAGCGCCCCCTAGTGTTGAAGCAGCAGAAGTGACTGCCTACAGACTACATAGGGCAAAGAGAAAAACCATTCTAGGAAAGATACATCTTCAGGTATGTACTGCCCTTGCTCTTAACAGGGATTTTGCTGGTCTCAGCAAACACGTGGTAGGAAGAAGGATGGCCTGTTTTGCCACAGTCTGGCACGGAGAAGAACTGAACATTTTACTAAAAGATGTTACTCTGGCCAAGTTTTAAACAAGTATGCTATTTGTGGAGAAAGCTGGAGTTGGGTGGGTGTGAAGGGGTAGGAGTGGTATGCATGAACTTAAGTCTTCTCTGGAGAGACCTGAGATTAGGTCACCCTGGGGTGAGAGGGAGATGGCAGAAGAGAACCCTTTCTCTGGGGCTCCTTGGCACCCAAATTTTGGCCGCCTAAATATATTACCTGCTAACATGAAAAGGGAGTTCTCTAGGGATGGTCCCTGGTACATTATCCAGTCCCTAGTGGTCAGGCCTAAACACATGTACACATGAGCAACACTAAAGGTACACATCAGGTTGTATGTATAAACTTATGTATATATATACATATACATATATACATATATAATATATATATTGAACAACACTAAAGGGACTCATCAGGTTATATTTATAAATTTATACATGTATATGTACCTGGAGGCATGCGAGTGGCCAAGCCCCTCCCCTGAGGACTTCCAACGGCCAGGCTCTACTCAGAGAACATTCTAACTGCTCTAACAGCCGGACCCAGCACCTACCCTATAGAGACGCTCAAGCTCTGGACTTGAAATCCCACCAATCCCCACCCTGGAAATCTCCACCCTGGAAAGCTTGGCTACCCCACCCCGAAATGCTATATAAACCCTGTCTTCTGCTCAATTCTGTTGCTTCTCAGGAGAGTAGTGGCATCCACCCTCCTGGGTTTTTCCCTCCCAATAAATCTCTTATGTGAGGTTTGTTGTACAGTGTGATTTTGTGGTATTCCTTGGCTCCTGACTGCCAGGATACCTTTCCCTTCAGAGCTGTATCACTTACAGTAATATACTGTATGTATACGTATATATATAGTAAGTACATGCCTATATATGCATATATAATACACATATATGTATACAATAATAGCTAAAAGTCCATGAATTTGGGGGGATGTAACTTGGGAAGAGTTGAAGGGGTTGATGAAAATATAGTACTATGAGCCAAACCTCAATAGTAAAAAAATTTTAGGGGAGGGGATAAATAAAAATAAGAAATATACAAAAGAACAGGTTGCTATGGTCAAAAGAATGAGGCCTCCTTGGTAGCTTTTCAGTTTGGAGCCTTACTGGACTCTGGCTGTTAGTGAGTTTAAGAATGTTCCAGTAAGTTGGTGATTGTGAGTACAGGCTCCATGCTCACCAGACAGAGAGCACTAGGGCTCCAGAACTGGGGGCCAGGGCCAACTCCTGAACATCTTAACTCCCTACCTTCACTGACGTAGGGGTCAAAGGCTGCTATGAGATCCATTGGCGGGTCTGTTTGCATCACGTCCCTCTCTTGGTACTGGAACTTACCCAGGCAGTTAGTTAGACAGGTCTGGGACCTCGTTTCGCACTGCCTCTTGAGAATGGAAGCAGTGTGGGGACAGCATTTAACTGGCCACAGGCGTGAGGACTCAAGATCAGTGGCCTAGAACTATCACTGTGGCACAAGAGACACAGGAACTAAATGGAGGAACTGGGATTTCTCCAGGTGCTCCCTCCCATGTTGAGAGCCTGAGCTGATGCCAGGAGAGATGTCCCTCCTAAAAAGTCTAGTAACCTGCCTTCCAGCTGATCGTACCTCCAAAAGCTATTTTAGCCTTTAGTTCATCTTTACTATAGGAGATGAAACCCTCATATAAGAAAGCCAAAGAAAAACTCAAAAACTCAAAAACTTCTTACTAATTTGGCCAAAACTGTAAATAAATCCATTTTTCTTCACCAATTGGTTTCCTAAACTTCCTAAACATTTACAATACAAAGAAATGAAGGGGATAGGTTATGAATCTGAGTGTCCAGTTTAAACAAAACAAACAAACGAAGAACAACCAAAACTTCGGGAACACTCCTGAACTCTCCCAACAACTGAGGCATTGCTTTGGAAGATCCACCCTGCTCCATTTTTAGCCGCCGCTCTGAAGGCAGTGAAGCAGACTGGTCATGCTCCCTGCCAGCTTTAGACAGTGGTGGACCCTTCAGCGGGGGGCCAGAGGGTGTGTTGGCTCCTGGCAGCTGCATTTCAAGCCTGTGCTCCAGGCCTCTGTCCACTGCATCTGCCTAATACTACCCTGCTTTCAGGAAGCTAAGACGTCCCACCACACACCCCATGTCTGACTGCACTGCACAAATGGAGGGGTTTCACAATTTATCAAGACCTGAGTACAGGCACAGGCCGCCTGCAATGTAGAATATCTTCAGTTACTTTTAGTCAGGTTCAATGTAGCTAGAGTTTTCCTGCCTGGCCCACAGTCAGGACAAATCTCTCTCACCTGCCAGACCCACAGCTGTCAGACCCAACCAAATAAACACAGAGACTTATATTGGTTACAAACTGTATGGCCGTGGCAGGCCTCTTGCTAACTGTTCTTACAGCTTAAATTAATCTATTTACATAAATCTATGCCTTGCCACATGGCTCGTGGCTTACCAGCACCTTCACATGCTGTTTGTCATCATGGCTGCTGGCAGTGTCTCTCTGACTCAGCCTTCCACTTCCCAGCTTTATTCTCCTCCTTGTCCCGCCTACACTTCCTGCCTAGCCAATGGCCAATCAGTGTTTTATTTATTGACTAATTAGCAACACATTTGCCATACAGAACATCCCACAGCACTTCCCCCATTTTTTTTTTTTTCAAAAGGAAGGTTTTAACCTTAACAAAGTAAAATTACATATAATTTGGGAATTTGGGCGTAGCTTCTCTTACTACTTCCTGCTGGAGGGGGGCGCTGTATCTTATGGGGATACAAACAAAATTTTAGAATTATGGAATAGTCCATGAGGCTGTATCCTCTGAGCCAGATGCCTTCAAACCGTTCTGGATGTTGGATCATCTGGGCCATGGTGTCATCGGAGACCTTTCAGGGGGTCTTGGCTGGTCAAACCTTATGTATCTTAATCTTGAACAAATCCATAGCCTCTGGCTTTCTGTGGGAACAAAAGCAGAGACTCTTTTCCAAAGCAACATATCCTTATATCCAAATTTTGAAGTCAAGGTACCTTTAAAATATACATATTGGTTTAACTCAGCTTCCTTTACAATCAAATATTTCTCTGCAGTTAAGAATCCCAAAGACAACACAATCCAGATTCTCTGTGTAATATTCATCTTCACGTGGCTTATTTTTTATATTAATTTTACTCTCTCTTTAAAGACTTTATTTTTTAAAACTACGTATTTGTTTATATAACTGTATATATTCCTTTTTCTCTCTCTTTCAATCCTATGTACATTTTTACATACATTGTAAACTATTACATCTGAATCTGTCTTATTGTGAATCTATTGCTTTAAACTGCAGCAGCTGTGGCTGCTGGCTCCGCCCACCTCAGCTTCCCAACATGGCAGTTGTACCATTTACCGCCACCTCTGGGAGCTATCGTGGGTCTATGCTATTATCCAAGCAGCGTGTATCCCAGAAACCTTTTTTTGTTTTGTTTTGTTTTGTACTACCAAAGTCTAAATCCACCATGCAACTTAATGTGCCACTTGCAGAGGCCTCATTCTTGCCGAATGTAGGTCAACAAGGGACAGACAGGGTAATCCTCTGCCTCGAGCTTCGGGAAACTCCCAGAGGGGCCTCAGGCAGGCCCCCACAGTAAATCCAGTTCAAACCTTTCCTGCAGTTGTAGAGGAAACCCCTACTCAAAGCAACTAAATAACCAAATGTCTATAGGAATAAATCATGTTAGTCGAGATGATGAAACAGAGAAAATAGGGAATTCAGGAAAAAACATAAAGAAAATTTTTTGGCAAACTTCTATTAATGAACAAAGACCAAAACTAACAATAAAAATAAATGGTGTTTTGTTGTCTGGTCTGGTAGACACAGGTGCTGACATTACCATAATTGCACCAGAATTTTGGCATCCAACTTGGCCTCTTCAGGAGGTAAACGTTCAACTGTTAGGAATTGGGACATTATCTCGAGTGAAACAAAGTGCAAGATGGCTTGAATGTATAGGTCCAGAAGGACAGAAAGGAAAATTAAAACTATATACGGCTAACATAGCTATGAACCTGTGGGGTCGAGATTTGTTACAACAATGGAATACTCAGATTGATATCCCTCCAATCTCAGAAACAAATCATAAATTAGTACATGTTTCTGAGAGAAATATTAAAAGATATTATTCTAATGAGTGCTCACCAGCCATCCATGTCATACAAGAACAGGGCACAACTGATAATTTTCCAAAAACACCAACAGCTCTACCTTTAAAATGGTCAACAGATAAGCCTGTATGGGTTCAGCAATGGCCTTTAACAACAGAGAAACTCTAGGCTTTACAAGAGCTGGTGGAAGAACAGTTAAATGCTCATCATATTGAAGAATCAACCAGCCCTTGGAATTCTCCTGTATTTGTTGTTAAAAAGAAATCTGGTAAATGGAGAATGGTAACAGACCTTAGAGCAATTAACAAAGTAATTCAGCCAATGGGCTCTTTACAATCTGGAATTCCTTTGCCTACTCTGTTACCAAAAGGATGGCCTCTCATAGTTATTGATTTAAAAGACTGTTTCTTTTCAATACCATTACAAGAAAAAGACAGAGAAAGATTTGCTTTCACAGTGCCTACTTATAATAATTCTCAACCGGCTAAAAGATTTCAATGGAGGGTTCTCCCACAGGGAATGTTGAATAGCTCAACTTTGTGCCAATATTTTGTAAAACAGCCATTAGAAGTGGTACGTAAAAAATTTCCTAAATCTATAATTTATCATTATATGGATGATATTTTATTAGCTGACTCAAATGCAGATACTTTAGAAAGAATGTTTGAAGAAGTAAAGAAAATTTTGCCTTGCTGGGGTTTACAAATTGCTCCTGAAAAGATACAAAGAGGAGATTCTATTAATTATTTAGGATATAAAATAGAACTTCAAAAAATTAGACCTCAAAAGGTGCAAATTAGGAGAGATAGACTACAGACTCTTAATGACTTTCAAAGATTATTTGGAGACATTTCTCATCTAAGAACTATTGTTGGGGTAAAAAATGATGAACTGAATAATTTGTTTAAAACCTTAGAAGGTGATAAGGACTTGAACAGTCCAAGAGAATTATCACCTGAAGCTGAGAAAGAATTGGCCTTGGTAGAAAAGAAAGTACATGAAGGGCACGTAGATCGTATTGATCCAAAGCTGGATTGCATTTTGGTTATTTTACCTTCTAGGCATTCTCCAACAGGAATATTAATGCA
Source organism: Peromyscus eremicus (assembly GCF_949786415.1). Taxonomy (NCBI): domain Eukaryota; kingdom Metazoa; phylum Chordata; class Mammalia; order Rodentia; family Cricetidae; genus Peromyscus; species Peromyscus eremicus. Next base: position 11,175,163 of record NC_081432.1, on the reverse strand, counting down.
AAGGGAAGATATTATATTAGAATGGATATTTTTACCAAATAAACCGGTATTTATTACTTGTATATATTGTATATAGTTATTGTACTTTTATATATAGTTTTTCTTATGTTAGTTATAAGCTTTTTCTTTTTTCCTTTTTATTAAAATAGAAAAGGGGAAATATGGTGATATTTTATTTGTATTAAAATGTTATTTGTATGTTAATAAATAAAGTTGCCCGGGGGTCAGAGCTGTTAGCAAGCCATAGGAAAGCAGGGCAGTGGTGGTGTACACTTGTAATCCCAGCACTTGGTATGCAGAGCTGGGTAAGTCTCTGTGTGTTTAGGGATACAGCCATTATTGGACACACATGCCTTTAATCTCAATACCAAGCAAGGAAAACCTGGAGGCCTATACAGACAGGCCGTGACGAGGCGGTCACGTGGTTGGGTTTACAACCAATGAGAAGGCAGAACAGGAACACTATATAAAGACATTAACACAGGGGTAGTGAGTTCGGAGAGGTAGGACCACTGCAGGAGGAAGGGTAAGGTTTTAGCTCTGACCTCTGACCTCTTGGCTTTCTTCTTTGCATTGGTTCTGTGTTTCTTATTTAATAACAAAATTGGTTACATCTACAGTTCAACGGTGAACCTCTTCATTTCACAGATGGGGGAAACTGAGGCCCAAGGCAGGGAGATGATCTTAATCTCACTGAGATCTGACTCCCGGAAGGAAATAGCTGTTGAGGATATGGGGTGGGCTGGGGTGGTGGCCCCTGAGGCACGAGTTCTGGAGAAGGGGTTGGGGGTGGGGTGGGGAGCTGTCTCTGAGATGCAGTTGTACCTGATAGGAGGGGCAGGGTTGGAGGGAGTTTCTGGGGAAGAGTCTGTACTGCAGGCCAAGCTCTAAGAGGTCCCAGGGCAGCAGCCCAGAAGACCAGAGCAGGGAGAAGCCCTGGAAATCCACTGGGGCACAACCCATCTAAGAGGCTTGGGCCAAGACAGAGGCATTGTGTCTTCTGCACCAGAAGAACACACAGAGAGTGGGCCTGGGCAACTCCATGGGGAACAGGAGAAGGAAAAGCACCTGAAAAGGTGTAAGACTTGCCAGAGTTGGCCAACTTTGGCAAACAGTGACCATGGGTACAGGCAGGGGTCACCATATAGGCTGATAATGTCATTAGATGCCATGGCCCTATGGAACAATGGTGGGAGAACAGGGGGCATTCTCTGCCCAACTTCACCTATCTATCCAACCTGGAGGTTTGAGGTATCATTGGACATGCCACTTAGCTGACACTTGGAAAGCTGACTGGCCCATGGGCCTTGGTTTTGAGAAGGAACCGGCCTCATTCAGTGGGTAGTGAAGGGTCTTGCTTTGAAGAAAGTGGGGCTGGTCAGGGATGACTGGGATGAAGGAGGCGGACAGCAGCGGCCTCCTGCAACACATTAGGCTGACCAAGAAATGTGAAGGGCTAAAGTCATAGGGCCCTGTTCCATTTTTTCCTTGGGTACCAAGGTGTGACCACTTTGTAGATGCTCCCACTGGTTACAGAGCCACAGACATTGGGGCTTTTATTTTTTAGGGGAGTGGCTCTTCTGGCTCATGTGATTCCCTCCAAGCCCCCCACTCTCACACAGCAGGTGATCAACTTGCCTCCTCCGCCACAGAGACCTCCATTTTAGGTTCACATGTGGCCCTTGGGCCAGAGCCCTGCCACAGAGATCTTATCTTCAGGCTCACATGTGGCTTGGCCAGAGACATCGCTGAGGGAATGGAGCAAGTCCATGAGCCTGTCCTGGGAGACAGCAGTAATACAGCCAAATACCTCAGGGTCAGTGTCCTCATCTGTGAAATGAGGAAGTTGGACTAAAATCAAGGGAAGCCTGAGTCCTCCCTTTCTCTGTGCAGAGCAGAAGGGGGGGGGGGAGTCTTGCTTGAGCACACAGTGGGGTCAGGTGCTCGAGACAAGAGGTCAGCAGAAATAAGAGGGTTTGACTTGGGACTCAGTTTTGTGTAAAGCCCAACCCTGTGGTTACGGGTCCGATGGAACCAAGGGGATGTGGCCAAGGCCTGGGCTGAGGAGGGAAGGTAGCCTTCCACACAAGAGGTACTCAGACTCAAGAGGGCAGCCCCAGACTGCATCTCTGGTTACAGTAAGGGCATGCCTCCCAGTGTGGAGGCAGGCAGTGAGGTGCCTTCATGAATGCAGAATGAGATGGAGGGAAGCTGGAGGCCCCTCGTGGGTTATAGTAAGCTAGGAAGGGTCTTGCTTTGGGAACTTCCAGGTATGGCTGGCCTCCACACTGAGAAGGAGGTCTCAACTCCTGCAGATTCAATCTCATGAGCTTTGATTCTCCTTTCTAAACACCACGCTTCCTGTCTCTGCTTCTGTCCTGATCTAGTGCTGGGGGTGGCGGTGTCTGGTATGGGGCTTCCCTTCTCCCAGTCACAAGACTCCTAAACATAAGAAGCACAAGAGATTAGCAAGCTGCCTGGGATGCATGCCTTAGGTAGGCACTGCCAAGGCTGCAGTAGATGCCAGTTAGGAGAGGGTGTGGATCTATGTGGCACCTAAACTGGGTTAGGCACCTCTAGGATGGTTCTGAACATGGTACTTATTGGTTTCAAGTCTGGCCTGGTGGGTGTTCGCGAATATTCCACGAATGATGAAGTACAATGGGCAGGGATCCTGGCAATCGTGCCCAGGAAGGATTCTGTACCCACACTAGGTCTCAGGTCTCTCTGCACACACAGGGAGGCCTCTGTCAGTTGTCAGGCTCAGACAGGCAAGTTCCTCACTCCCAGTCAGGAGTTGAGGGGCTCCTCTTCCCAGACAGGGCCCCTCAGCTTCCAAAAGCAAATTTGAATTCCTTGAGATTCTTAAAAAAACAAAGAAAACCCCACATTTCATCTAGAATGTTCTTACCTTGACAAGACGCTGAAGAACAAGGCAACTGGGACCAGCAGGCATCCACTGAGGCAAGATGCCACCTTTCCTAAATCTGAGGAATGGGGTGCATGCATCAAGAGTCCCTCTATGGAAGCTGTTGTTAGACTTCTCTGGAAGGGCAGTCAATGTAGGCAGGGTGGTACAAGCCGCCCCCAACCCCCCCCCCCCCAGGGTTTCTATGTGTAGCCCTGGCTGTCCTAGAACTCACTCTGTAGACCCGGCTGGCCTTGAACTAGGAGATGCCTGCCTCCAGAGTGCTGGGATTAAAGGCATGTGCCACCACCACCTGGCTCAGCTCTTTTCTTTAGGAAAGACTCAAGCCAGTCCTGACAGATTAATCTTAGCTGGGCCTCCCTAGCTGGTAGGTCCTCATACTGGGGAGTAGTGAGAAATTCCTTCAGGAGCAGCAGTAGGCTCCTATGGCCCAAGCAGGGATTCTGCCCAGTGCCACCCATTGGGGTCCCTGGGCTTGGCAGGAAGGACTCCAGGCGAAGAGATCTAAATCACATTGGACCTTTGCCAATGATTTTATGAAAATGCCCTGAGGGCCAGCAACTTTTCTATCCTAACATAAATGATAACAGATGACAAGTATTTCCTCCACCCTCCTGCATTCTCAGGGAACTGCTGCGGTGGGGTTGTCCCTCTGAGCAGAACACAGGCAAGGAGTTGGGGAGTGGGCAGTGTGGCCTAGGGAGAACTTTGTGACTTGGTCACCTCTTCCACCAACATGCCTAAAAACTGGCCCAGTTTCAGAACAAGAAACTGGAACACTTGGCTTAGCGCAGTGATTCTTGGGGAGGGAAAGTGGGGCTTGAGAAAAGTGCAGGACCAGCTGGTCCACTTTCCAATCAATTTAATCCCCACCGGAGCAACCCCCTCTTCCATGAAGGCACATTACCGCCCCATTTGCCACTGTGGTAAGAGCACAATTCGGGATTCCCGCCCAGAGCAGAGAACCTATTTCAGGGTGCAACAACTGCTTGGGAAGCTCCGATTCGACTCTTGGTGTGAGACCCCAGGAGATAAGTCAGCCTCTTTTAGACGTTAGGGCGGCATAGAAAAGCCTGGACAAAAGGACATCTAAGCCACAGTTTTTGAGAGAGCCAAACTGGCCAACTCCGGGCCTGCCATCACACCCCACCCCACCTTTGCAGCCTGGGCTTCCATTCAACGTCCCCGCCCTGAACCAGTTCCTCCGCAAGCCAAGGAAAGCAGAAGCTGAGGCAACCGTGGTCTCTAAACCATTTATTTCTCCCGAACGGAAGGTGGGCATCGCTACGGGTGGACGAAACAGAACGCTGCGTGCAGCAAGGCTCCAAGAACAGCGGTGCAGGTAAGTTAGGCCAGCACTCAAGCGAAGGTGGAACCGTTCCAGCCCACGTTGGCTGCGTTCATGTCGTAATAGTTGATGTAGATCCTGCGAGAATGAAAGGCCGGCTCAGCCAAACGCGCGGTCTCGGCGAGCGTGACGGTGCCCTCTGAACGCCCGTCCCCCACGTGCCGACCTCCCAGCGCCCCTCACCCCCGCCCCGCCACGCACCGATCCGGGCTGATGTGCAGGCGATCAGCCAGCAGGCCACACAGCAGCTTGCTGTAGGTGCGGTTCTGCGCGCCGCCGATCTTGCCGATGCTGTGCAGGCTGCATAGGGCGCAGGGGTCGCTAGAGCCGCTAAAAGTCATGAGCTGGTCCGGGACCACGTGCACTGCGATGTACTGCGCGGGCCGGGGTGGGGTGGGGTGGATGGACACACGGTTAGCCCGCCTGAAAGACTACCGGGCCACAGGTCTCCCAGAGAGCTCCAGCCGCCACCCGCCGGCCCGCCTTGGCTCCCATCCCCATTCTTCCTCTACCCGGCGGGCGGGCCCACGCCACTCTCTTCCTGTACCCTCCCTGCAAACCTGTGCCGGCTTGCCCGTGGCTTGCGCCAGCTGCTGGGTGAGCTCGGAGAGAAGCCCCTCTGGCACGGAGGCGCGGGGGACGTTGGTGTTCACGGTGAACATCGGCATGGTGGCGGAGGGACTGCACGCGGGGACGAGAGGACAGTGCAACACGGGATGTGGCCCAAACCAGGGACCTGAGCTACGTGACCCAGCTCAGTACCGCCCCAAGCCGGCTGCGGCTCCTCCCCTCGCTCCGCCTCTGATGACGTAAGGTTACGTCCCAAAGCGGGGCGTGACTGCGCTTCTGCGCACTACTTCTGCTGCACTTGGTCTGCTTCTGCGCACTAGGGAGTGTATTTGGCTCTTTGTTTCCTAAGATAGAAACGAAGGGATGCATCATGTAGTAAGTAAGCTAGGTAACGAGGACTTGACTCTATTAGGTTTGTCGAAGCATTCCTGGTAGATGCTACAGATTTACTGGACAGCAAGCGCAAGTTCAGGTCTAAGAAATTTCTGTTCCAAGTAGAGGAAACTTTAACCCTTATCGGTACTACAGGCCTTATCTCTCCTGCCAATGGGCCAGAACTGACTGGCTCTACTGAATACGATTTAACCTCAAATAATGAGCCAAAAGCGTGATGGCTTGTGCTTAGAGAAAGAACAATCCTTACTTACCTTGGGAGCTTCCTCTAATCTCGTGAAATTGGCTGAGCTCCATCCCTTAGTGGTCTTTGCTCTCCTGTTGCAAATCAGCCTCGGTCCCCTGGCACAGTGCCACCTCCAACCCAGCCACTTTCAACTAAGACTTTTTGTGTGTCCTGAGCCTCCCAGGACATGTGTCCACAAAGCCTACAGTCCTGCCCTTGGGGACCCTTGTAGATGGGGAAGAAGGCAGAATGGAGCCACCATCCAGTCAGTTCTCTGCATCCTTGCTGGTCTATGCAAGTGAGAATGCTTGGAGATCTCCGGGGGAGGCATAAGGAACAGGTTTTGAGCCAAAGGTACCAGTTCTCTTCCTCCAAGCCTTAAGGTATAATCCTAAACTGGGCAACTGTCAGCCCTCAGGGAAGCACTGCTCAAATTAGATCCAGCAGAGATACCCTCATCTAAACCCTTGGTAGACTTTGTATAGCTTTCTCATCAACAAGCCAGATATCCGGCAGGCGCCCAGGAAATGTCACTGGGATCTTGGGTCTCCCTTTGTTTTCCTAATTCTTCTATATTTCTGTTAAAATTTTTCCAGCAAGTCAACAGGATGCATTGTAGACAATGACAGTTCTGTCTGTGACTTCAAGGTTTATATGAGGTCCTGTAATGGTTCTGGCAGAAATGAAGATATTCTAAAGAGACACTTGTGCCCCTCCATTTGGCTACCAGACTATTGAAACAATGGTTCCCAAGGAAATGGTTCCCAAGGAATTTCCTGAGCAGAGGCTAAAGGCAGGTGCAGCGGAGGAGGAACTTGTCTCCCTGGAAGAGATTTCACACTGCCCTGGAAGCTTGTCAGACCACCCTGCAGAAGGGACTGGAGCTAAGAAAACTGATGCTAGGAGGATCTCACCTTGACCAGGATGGCTTAGTTATGCATACCTCTTGCCCTCTATTTAAACCTAAACTTCATATCACAGGCCCGGAAGATGACCTTGAGGGTGAGGTTCACTGGATGTCTTTGGGTTTCTATTGCTGTGAAGAGACACCATGACCACCGCAACTCCTAGAAAACATTTCAGTGTGGCTGGCTTACAGTTCAGAGGTTTAGCCCATTCATGGCAGGAAGCGTGGTGGCATGCAGGCAGGCCTAGGGCTGGAGAAGGAGCTGAGAGTTCTACATCTGGAATTCTACATTCTGGAAGCAGGTAGAGAACTGGTTTGAGCTTCTGAGACCTCAAAGCCCAGCCCCTAGTGATGCGCCTCCTCCAACAAAGCCACACCACCTCCAAAAATGTCACACTTCTTAATAGTGCCACTCCCTATGGGCCTATGGGGGCCATTTTTATTCAAACCACCACACTGGACTTTTTATTTGTTCTTCTTCCCAGTGTGGCCACATTGAAATAAATCTCCTTTCTCTGCTTTTCATTATTGTCTCTTTAATTGGACTAATGAGGATGTGTGCCCAAGGGTAGGGTGTCAGGACTGCCAGGGCCCAGGATCTGACCCTCATAGTTCCAGGAGCATTGATGGTAAAATGGACAAATCTGATGTCAATAGAGCCAGAGGCTTCCTCATTCCAAGGTTATTTTCTGGGCCCTGGTCCGGGGGCTCCTCAATCTTAGGAGAACACTTGATATCTGGGTAATTTTGGCTCACCAACAGTTATCCACCAGTGGGAGAACTTGGCAAGGCTGTTAGAACTTCCCTGGGCACGACTTCCATGCTCTCTGTAGCTTTAGCCTCTGTTGCCTCTGTTTGTCCTTAGATATTGGTTACACAATTTGCTGTATTTTTGTTTTGTTTTGTTTTTCAAGACAGGGTTTCTCTGTGTAGCCCTGGCTGTCCTAGAACTCACTCTGTAGACCAAGCTGGCCTTGAACTCACAGAGATCTGCCTGTCTCTGCTTCTCAAGTGCTGGGATTAACGGTGTGAGCCACCACTGCCCAGCTAGAATTTGCTATACTTAACAGGTTATGGATGTTAGGTTTGGGGCTAAGGGCTAAAGGCTAATTGCCAATTGCCATAGCAGCCTTTTTCTCATGGCTTCCTATATCGGAACTGACAGGGAGCCCATCTGTGATTCTGTAACCCCCTAACTCCCCAGACTCCTCAGGTGCCTGAATTCCAGAGGAATAGCAGGTACCATAATTCTCATTTCCCCAAGGAACTTTACAGGCCAGAGTACCAGACTCCAAGACTTCAAAGGGCAGGCTACCAGGGACAGCTCATCACCCACCCACATAATGGATACACCTTAACTAACTTTCCTTCTCCATATCCTCAGGGCAACACATTCCTTTCTCCCTCGGAATCAGGGACAGCTTGACTACAGGCCTGTGTGTGGGCTACTCAAGTGTATGGCATGAAACCTAACACGTCCTCTGCAATCTATAAGAAGGGGAACCCTCCCTGCCTCCCCCCCCCCCCGCCTCCTCCCCCCCCCCCAGCATCTGAACGCTCCTCAGATCTCCCATGCTATTGTCTATTGGCATTAATAACTCTTATAACCCCAAAAGACAATCTGCCTCATTGTCCCCTTTGAATCCCAAGTCCAGTAACTTCCTCCCAACCTTCCAAATGTATGTATATCAATGCTTTTCTTGCATGTATGTGTATGCATCTCATGTATGCCTAGTACTCTCAGAGGTGAGAAAAGAGCATCAGATACACTGGAACTGGAGGAGTTACTGATAGCTGTGAACCACCATGTGGGTGCTGCAAATTGAACCCAGGTGCTCAGCAAGAGTCTGCAATCTATAAGAAGGGGAATCCCCCCTGCCCCCTCCCCCACTGAGTTCTTTCTCCAGCCCCCAAGGAACTTTCAGTCAGTGGAATCCCCATTGGCTCCCAGTGACAATTGTTACTTCTGAAGGTATTGCAGTCCCAGGGAGCCAGCCTCAGGGCTGCGGGCAGTGCTCAAAGAGAATGCCACAGCATAGCAAAATCTTTTCTATCTGAGGGGTAAGAATTGAACACACGCGTTCTGATGGTTACTCTCTGGTTCTTCACAGCTGTGTATGTATTCAAACAGAATCCTTCAGGCACTATAAAAGTTACATTTGAGGGTCACATTTCATTTAGTAAATGATAAGAAGCAGAGTCATCCTGACAACACACTTGTAATAAATCTTAGCTTCCTAATTGGTGGGCTGTAATCTCAGAGCCGCAGCTTCAAAGAAAGAACCAGTCATGGTTATCTATTTAGAGAGAGAGAGAGCTTTATAAAACTAAACTACTGAGAAATCTCAAACATAAGTGCATATATCCTATATTTCTAAGTGTAGTAACATTTTAACATTTTGTGATGAACAGAAATGCCGGGCTTTCTTGGACTCTCAGGTTTACCTTAAATCTCCTATATAAGCCCATTTGGCACTTTCCCAGGCACAGTGACATTAAAAGCGTTTTACATCTTGAAATATATTTTTCTGCCCTGCGTGTAACTTTAGACTATAAAAAAGGAAACTCGTAACTCTTTTTTTTTACCTGCACAATTTTAGGACTCAACATAAAAACATTTAGTTGGCTGAACTTTGTGTTTTCAGGTATATGCCTGTATCATAAAACTGAGGTTAGGAATATGTGCAGAGAGTTAATTGCTGTCCTAGATAATTAGCCAGACCTAGGAGAGAGACTGGCACTGCAGCCATTAACCTTGGTTCAATCAGACAGGCGGCTATTTTGTCCTTGTGAATTACCATTTTTTTCCTGGGAAATGTTTATCTTAAAACACATTAGCAAGGAACCTAGTCTAATCAGAACTTACTTTGAGGCTTTAAATCAGCTAATAGCTGTATTTCCAGCTACTAAGGCAGCTGTATACTATTTTCCTATGTCAGCCTGAGCTATGATATAAAACAGGCCCTAAGGGTCTCACAGTTCTCGTGGAACATATTTTTTTTATTCATCAAAATTATACAGCTTAAGGAGAAATCATCTTCCTGACGATCCACAGATATGTCTCCAGTAGATGGAGTATATTCATGAGATGAACACAATACAGTATAGGCAGTAGGAGACTCCTCACACCATACACACAGTAGCAGCAAGTGTGCAGGGACACAACAGAAGCACAATACATTCCGGAGTCTGTATTCTTGCAAGCCTTGCTTGAGCGAGACAACCCCATCAGAGAGTCGAACTTCTGGTGGGCTGACACCCAGAATACGAATTGCCATCTGCTATTATTGCTCTGACATGTCTGTAGGCTACCAGCATGAAGACAGGAGCAGAATGAGGAATCTGTCCCAGAGAAGGGTTTCACATTTAAAGGAAGGCTAAGATGTGCTTTGGGGAGATGGGGAGATGGTTCAGCAGCAGGTAAAGCCACTGATCACCAAGCCTGACAACCTGAGTTCCATCCCTAGAACCCATATGATGGAGAGTTGTCCTCTAACCATGGTGTGTTTGTGCACATTTGTGTGCACGTGCATGTGCTTATGTGCCATTAAAAAGTTCCTAAAGTGTACTTTTGCATATCCTTAAAGTTCCCCTCAGAGCCCAGCTAGTACAAAATAAGTGTCTCAAAACACGGAATCATCAATTTGGGTGTGGTAGTACCACCTCCATCTGATGGAATGAAGTGACCTCAACACACGACGAAAAAGATGCTTGGAGGAGACATATATGACCAACAGCCAAAACACTTGAGGGCACACAGGTTAGCACATGTGGGGCACACATGGGAGACCCGGGGCTGGCAGATGGCACAGAGATAGGGCACTTGCTGCGTCTGCCCAGAGACCTGAGTTCAACACCCGGAACCCACCCACATAAATGTGGAAGGAGAGAAGCGACTCCATAAAGCTCTGCTCTGACCTCCGTACATGCACTGTGATATGTGCGCTCTTATGCCTACATCATTTGTGTGTGTGCATTCTCAAGTTTTTAAAAGTAAGTGACTTGAAGCCGGGCAGTGGTGGTGCATGCCTTTAATCCCAGCATGTCGTGTTGTCTCATGCCCTGGGTGAGATTGTCTCGTGCCAGCCTCTCCCGTCCTGAGTCCATCAGGGCCAGCCTGCAGCTTCCTGGATGCAGTCTTGGTCCTGGGCTGTGGCCTGCCCATACTTTCTGTCACCAGCAAATCTCATCCCTGGGTGCTCTGGTCCAGTTAGGTCCTACATGTGCCTTACATCTGCCTGTCCTTGGAATCTGTTCCCGTGTGAGTTAATGTTTCATGTTTAAACATTCCCCTGTGGTGGTGGGAAGACAGTCTCTTTTTGACCACTGCTGTATGCCTACCTCCTCGATCCTTTGACATCAGGAAGATGACCCCCAGAGTTATTCATACCTATACATATGCAGCGTCCCATGGCAAGAGGCTCTTTACCTATACCATTAGAGGTGGAAACCTTAAAAGGGGGATGATCATGCAGTGGCTAGGTGGGTCCAGTCTAGTCACATGACCCCTTAAAAACCAGAGGATTTCTTTAAGCTGGTCAGCTGTGACAGATGTCAAATTCAAAAGAAGAGAATGGGAAATTTTTAGGGTCCACAGAACACCGCACATAGCAAAGACCACCACTTACATATGCAATCAACAAGAGCGTTGTTTATTCCAGCATTCAGGGTTCCGTCAGCCAGACAACAGAATGGCTGCCACCTGAACGGTGTGCGCCAACTCTTTTTTTTTTTTTTTTTTTTTTTTTGGTTTTTCTAGACAGGGTTTCTGTGTACCCTTGCGCCTTTCCTGGAACTTGCTTTGGAGACCAGGCTGTCCTCGAACTCACAGAGATCCGCCTGCCTCTGCCTCCCGAATGCTGGGATTAAAGGCGTGCGCCACCACCCGGTGCACCAACTCCTTTTATAGGCAGCCAGGAGGGGGCTGAGGTCAGCCTGAACCCGATTGGCTGGGCCTCCTCTTCCTGCTTTAACAGGGTACAGAAACGAAATTGAAACTAAATTAAAACTCACGCATATGCTTAGTGGAGGCTGGGGCCAGGAGAAGCCTAGCCATGATGGTGCTGTGGCCCCTCAAAATGACATTTGTTGTTGACTTTGCAGATGCAGGAGGGCAGAGACCGTTTATGTTCAGGTCTGAGAGAAGCCCCCAAGAAAGACCAACAGTCACGTATGCAATTTGACAGAAGTGTTTAGTGTTTCCAATAGGTTGGGGTGGCAAATAGGTCACAAGCTCCTTTTAAAGGGAGTTAGGGGAATTCCAGGGAGGAGGGATTATCTGGGAGCTGATTGGTGGAGGTAAGATTAGTCTGGGAGTTGATTGGCTGGAGGCTGTAGTGGTTAGGAGCTTATTGGTGTGTGTGGAGTAGGTCTAGTGGTTAGGGGCTTATTGGTGACGGTGGGGTGTCTAGTTGTTAGGGGCTTGTTGATGGGAGGGTAGGAAAAGCTTTCTTTAGCTAACAGGAGGCTGGGGGGCATCTGCTGAGCCAGCAGAAGGCTGGGGGGGGGGCGCCTGCTGATTGGCTGCCCCTAAATTGTGGTTTTCCTGGGAACTGCTTGCTCAGCCCCGTCCATTCTAGTGAACCTAAACTAAGTCTGTGTCAGGGCTGCTAGGGGAGCCTGTCAGGGCCCTGGCATGGCCACCCAGTCCTCTCAGTTTATACCACCTGCGGGAATGGAAATCTGCCAACAACCCAAAGTTCAAAGTGAATTCCTCCTCAGGTGACCTCAGGCACCATGATTCAACCCTATGAGGCAGTCAGGAAGCAGAGGGAGATGAACACCGGCGGCGCTCAGCTCACTTTCTACTTTCTATACGGTCGAGGACGCGGGCCTAGGAAATGGTGCCAACTCACTTTGAGTATGGGTCCCCCCACTTCCGGTAACATAATCAAGATAACCCCTACAGGCCTGCCCAGAGCTGCTCCTCTCAGATGAGATGTCAGGTCTCAAATCGACAGTGGAGATTGATTGACCCTATAGCATCCATGATGTTCTGACTTCTGAAACCCGGAGCAAAAGGAACCCTTTCCCCATAGGTTTTTTTTTTTTTTTTTTATTGGTAAGGTATGCTGCCACAGTGGGAAGTTAACACAGAGCAAGTGACCATGGCCAGTCTTCCTAGAGGACACTGGGACCTTGAGAACAGGAGGGTGATCCCAGCTGAGTTATATACGTTCTCAGAGTGCAGTTTCTTCATTTCAAAAAGAGGTGAGTCCTTTCCCGTGTGTATGTGTGAGACTAAATGAGATAAGATGCCAAGTTACTACCATAGAGTAGGCTGCCCAGTAACTGTTCCCTGTACTCACGTCCTGGTAACCAAGCATCCTGAAGCATGAGATCGGCCCACGGGATGGAAATCCTAATGGGTACCTGTTGTAGGTTTAGCGGTGGTGACAGAGGACAAATCACACTGTGCAACCAACTCGTGGGAGGTTTTATTGGGAAAAGGGGAAGGGTACAGAGACTGGCCTCTGGAGAGAGGAATGGGTGGAGCTCATTTATTTGTTTGTTTGTTTAACATACCAACCACAGTTCTCCCTCCCACCCCTCCTCTTTCTCCCTCCCCCTCCCCACATCTCCCCTCCCATCTCACCCACCCTCCCCCACATCAACTCCTCCAAAAGGGTAAGGCCTCCCATGGGGAGTCAACAAAGCCTGGTACATTAAATTGAGGCAGGACCAAACCCCTCCCCTTACATCAAGGCTGAGCAAGGCATGCCACCATAAGGAATGGGCTCCAAAAAGCTGGCTCATGCACCAGGGATAGATCCTAGTCCCACTGCCAGGGGCCCCCAACAGACCAAGCTACACAACTGTCACCCACATGCATGTCGGTCCCATGCAGGCTCCCTAGCTGTCAGTCTAGAGTCCGTGAGCTCCCACGGGCTCAGGTCAGCCATATCTGAGGGTTTCCTCGTCATGGTCTTGCCCCCCCCTTGCTCATATAATCCCTCCTCCCTTTCTTAGCTGCGGATCTCTGCCTCTACTTCCATAAGTTACTGGATGAAGGTTCTATGAAGACAGTTAGGGTATTTACTAATCTGATTACAGGGGAAGGCCAGTTCAGGCACCCTCTTTTTTTTTTTTTTTTTTTTCCGAGACAGGGTTTCTCTGTGTAGCTTTGTGCCTTTTCCTGGAACTCACTTGGTAGCCCAGGCTGGCCTCGAACTCACAGAGATCTGCCTGGCTCTGCCTCCTGAGTGCTGGGATTAAAGGCGTGTGCCACCACCACCCGGCTTCAGGCACCCTCTTTACTATTGCTAGTAGTCTTAGCTGGGGTCATCCTTGTAGATTCCTGGGAACTTCCTTAGCACCAGGTTTCTCCCTAACCACATAATGGCTCCCTCTATCAAGATATCTCTTTCATTGGGGAGCTAGCTTTTAAAGGGGGGATTAGTGATTTTGCAGAGACCATAGCACATGTGCAGAGACTATGTAGTGACATAGTGGTCGTAGGATCCCGGACTGGCCAGGTACCTGCCTGAATGTTAGCAAGCGCATGTGCACAGGGGGTGCTCTTAGTGGCTGCAGGTAAGGACCCTAGGGGTGGGCCAGCACAGTTCCTGAATGCTAACATTCCTCCCTTTTATTATGAAAAGGTGAGGGTTAGGGGCAGCAGGTGAGCTGGAATGACAGCACCTAGTTCTCGAGACTGCTTCCTGCTGACCCAGGAAAGCTGGGGTGCTGGCCACATCCTGGAGTGGCTGATTGTTTCACTTCACTTCACTGTCCAGGCTCTGTGGAACCAGTGTCACTTGGGCCTGGCACGATGCTGTTAGGGGTGGGTCCAAGCCCACTCCCTGGAGCTTACAAGAACTTTGAGTTAACAAAAAGAGATGATTTTAGACACATTAGAAAGCAACCAAAGGGAATTTAGAATCCTGAGCTTGTGGCCATGATACTATAGTGGTAGAGAATAGTGTTTAGTACTCTGCTAGAGACAGATTGATAGCTTATCAGAATTCTATCAATGTTAAAGTTATGGATAGTAACATAGCTCGAGAGAGGAATTTTGAACATGTTTCATTCATTTATACATCTCAAATCATCTTTCCTTATCACCAATTAAGCTTTTCTATCTTCACATAAATAAACCTTAAAGTACCTGTTCCTTTCCCATCACCACGGCATCACCTTGACACCCAGGAGACACAGGTGGTTGATTGCGGAGGGCAGTCTGTAGCAGGAATCTTAAAAGTTCTTATTAATAAAATCAAACCTGAGCCAGGTATTGGGGTGAACTGGAAGAGCAGAGAACCAGAACAGGCCACAGCTACCTCACCTCGCCGGATCCTCAGCTGGTCTTGTTTCCTCAGACTGGAGGCCTCTGAGTCCTCATCCAGAATGGGTCTCAGCTGAACTGCTGCTCAAAAGCCTGAGTGCTTAACCAGGCCAAATGCTTAACCAGGCCAAGTGCTTCTAGTTCCTGGTCCTCACGTCTTATATACCTTCTGCCTTCTACCATCACTCCCTGGGATTAAAGGCTCGCTTTCTGGGATTAAAGGCGTGAGTCACCATGCTTGGCTGTATCCTTGAACACATGGATTTCTGCCTAGCTCTGCCTCCCAAGTGCTGGGATTAAAGGCGTGTGCTACCACTGCCTATCCTCTATGTTTAATATTGTGGCTGTTCTGTCTCTGACCCCAGATAAGTTTATTAGGGTGCACAATATTTCGGGGAACACAATACCACCACAGCAGTCAATAATAAAGTTACATTGAAATCTGTTCTGAGTCTCCCTTTTTGAGTCTGGAGTGTGTGTATGGATACCTCTGGGGTGTTGTTGTTCCTTACCACCCGGGCACGTTTGATAGTCTTTACGCCTCCAGCTCTGTGACTAATGATTGGTAGTCCTGTAACAGCAGCAAATTAGTTGATTAATTAGAGATTTTGAATATGTCATTGGAGATACATAGAGAAGAAATTGATGAAACAGGTTGTGATTATAGAGACAGAAGAACATGGAGGGGGTCAGGAAGGAAAACATCCACTTCCGTATGGGGTTCCCAATCCGCTAAGTTGAGTACGGTTGTGGGGGTAAAGCTTCTAGGTCTATGAAGTGTTTGAAGACTATCTGTCCATCTGACACACACTTCTATAAATCTGGAAAACCTAACATAACTATAAATATGACAAGCATAGGTGACCATTAATCTGTAAGTCTTATCTACCTAAATAAACTAAGGACTAAGACTTCACATTAAAAGTAATCTGAGTAATGATGACCTCTGGTGAGTCTGAGTGTCTCCCTGATGCCATCACCGCAGTGGGGTGGGGGTGGGGGAGTAAATCTGTAAACAAATGTACAGTATATGAACAATGACCTCTATCACAAACTCTCAGAATCCAGAAAAGATGTGTACAACTAGCCAGGAATCGAATACTGAGAAACGTCTTCCAGGGCCCTCTGAAGAGTGGCGTAACAGTGAGGATGACAAAGTCAAGACAGGCACATGCAGAAACAGCTCCTACTGGAAAGGAACCTTCTGGTACTATGACGTCCACAGCTTCACAGAAGCCTGGTGGTAACCAAGGGAGACCAGATGGTTCCCTGGGTGGGGCAGCACCACTAATCTTCCCTGACTCAAAGAATGTAGCTCCAGTGGGCATATTGGCCCCTGAGGCAAACCCCAAGACTGAGGAGAAAGAGAATGAAACAGTCATGATTTCACCCAAACAAGCAAGTTTCCCCCCAGAAGGGTATTTCCCATCAGGAAAGAAAAAGGGGAGACCCATCGGTAGTGTGAATAAGCAAAAGAAACAGCAGCAGCCACCCCCTCCACCCCCTCCACCCCCTCAGATACCAGAAGGTTCTGCAGATGGAGAGCCAAAGCCAAAAAAGCAGAGGCAAAGGAGGGGGAGAAGGAAGCCTGGGGCCCAGCCAAGGAAGCGGAAAACCAAACAAGCAGTCCCATCGTAGAACCTCAAGAACCAGCAGAGCTACCCACAGGAGGTACACAGCTCATCCCGTCTAGAAGAGTTCAGCTCTCGCCAGGCCCAGATGTTC
Organism: Peromyscus eremicus; assembly: GCF_949786415.1. Classification (NCBI taxonomy): domain Eukaryota; kingdom Metazoa; phylum Chordata; class Mammalia; order Rodentia; family Cricetidae; genus Peromyscus; species Peromyscus eremicus. The sequence continues at coordinate 11,158,781 of NC_081432.1, read as the reverse complement.
CAGAATTTTGGGGGAGCAAGTGGTGGTAGTGGTAGCACTGGCAGCAACAGTAGCGGACGGCGAGGAACACCATACTCTTTTAGTCCATTCACTTTATCGTTCTAAGTCAGTTCCCTGATCTCTTCGCTGTCCTCTCTTTGTTCCGTCTCTAAGTCTGCAGCTTCTTTTCAGCTCTCATCCTTCTCTCTTGCCTGACTTCTCACATTTCTGACAGGAGACTCCTTGCAATCCTGAGAAAAGTTTCAAAGCCCTCAAGGTCATAGCACATTCCTGGAACAGACGATAAGGAGCAGAGCCATTACCATAGTAACGCAAGGTTCCACGGTCTCAGGACCAGAGGGAGGGGTGCAGTGCCCAGTGCCACAAACTCTGAGACATAGTTTTTTATCAGCAGACTTGGCAAGTGAAGAACTGGCAGGCTTTTCTTAGGGTGTTTTGTGTTAGTAGCCTTGGTAAGACCTGCGACTGTGACCTTGTGCATAACTGTAGAGTTTTATACTTATGATCTGTATACAAAGGTGGAGGGGTGGGTGTCAGGGTCAGTCCAGATGAAAGCAAAGGTATTTTGAGACTGAGTGCTGAGAGGGATAGAGAAAAAAATATCCTTGAGATCCAGAACTGAGAAATGGGAGGTTCCTGAGGGGATAGTGGAGAGGAATGTGTAAGGGTTAGGCACCACAGGATAGAGGGGGACCGCTGCAGAATCAATGAACCAGTGGTCTTGAACCAGGCAGTAGGTCCTGTTAGGTTTCTTAACTGCAAGTATGGGGTGTTAAAAGGAGAAGATGTAGAACGAAGTAGTTTTTTTCTTAGAGGGCCAGAGGTGATAGGTTGAAGTCCCCTATGGCTCTGGAGTAAGAGTGGTTACTGGGCTTGGGTAACGTTCTGGACAGGGTCCTGTAATTGGACGATAATGGGGGGAATGATGTCTAGCAACAAAGGGGTTTTGGGTGTCCCAGACTTGGGGGTCCACCTGGGAGGCTAGCTAAGAAAATGACATGTTGGGACCAGTAAGGTGGGCGGCTAGGAGGAGAGGAGGGGGTCAGGCAAATGTGGGGAACAAAAGAAATAGAAGCTGCCTCTTTGGCTAAAAGATCCCTTCCCAGTAAGGGGACAGGACAAGTTGGCACCATCAGAAATGAATGAGTGAGAGGAATCCCCCTGAAAATGCAATTGATGAGGTAGGTAAGGCTGTCTCCCTACCCTGACAATGGGAGACAATGAGAGGTGGGTCCCCAAAACTCCCTCAGGACCGAGTAAGTGACCCTGGTGTCCAAGAGGAAGGAGATGGGCCGCCTTGAAACTACTGCCTGTGATGACCACCCAGGGCTCCCTGTCAGAGATGACCATAGTTGGGTCAAGAGAGACTGGGGGGTACCCTCAGTCATCCATGGCAAGGCCTAGAAGGTTGGCTGGAGGGTGGTATGTGTCTGATGTCCCCATGCCACAAGGGGCATGAGGGAAGTCAACAGCCCAATGTCCCTGTTGGTGCCACTTTGGACATGGCCCTGGTGACCTGTGGGGATTAGGGCAAGCCCAGGCCCAGTGACCCTCCTGGCCACATTTGAAGCGGGGACCCGGGGGTTCTCGAGCTCCGGGGGGGGAAGGGAGCCTGGGCAGTTGCTGAGGCTGGACGGCCTTGGCCAGCATTTGGTATTTCTGTTTACAGCCTTTCTCATCTCTCCCATGGTACACCTTAAAGGCCAGTGCTAAGACTTCTGCCTGTGGGGTTCGGGGCCCTCTCTCCAGATGCTTAAGCTTGGCCCTAATGTTGGGGAAGCTCTGCAAAAGAAATCAGTCATAAGGAGTTGTCTGCCCTCTTGGTTTGTGGGGTCTAGATACTGTAAGAGGGCCTTTGTGAGGCGTTCTAGGAACTGAGATGGATTTTCCTGTGTGTCCTGGATGATTTCTTGGGAGTTTTTCATAGTTAACCAGAGTTTAAGGGCCTTACAGAGACTGGCCAGGAGGCAGGTTGTAAACTGATCTCTAGCTAGAATGCCCTCTGGGGTATTCTAGTCCCGTGGGCGTCCCGGTTGGGATGTCTCAGCCCTGGCCAGGAGAAAGTAGGTTGTTAGCTAGGATCATATATATATATATATATATATATATATATATATATATATATATATAAAGGTGAGACTATATAACTGGGTGATCTATTGGAATTCTCTAATGAAAGAGGTTGAGTTACATGTAGAAGACCTCAGTTTTTTCTCTATTTGAGGGAGTTCACGTAATGAGAAGGGGACACATACCTTAACCAGTCCATCCACCCCAGCAGCCTCTCACAAAGGAAGAACTGTGGCCAGGCTGGAATGGGTAGAGAGGGATGGAGGGGGTCCCATAGTGGTGTGAGAATGTGTAACAGGAGGAGCGAAAGAGTTAGAACAGCCCATTTCTGGAGAGGAAGAAGGGGCTGGAGGAGCTGAAGGAGCAGTTGTATGTCGAGGTCGGAATAGTGGGGGTTCATTATCAGGGTCCAGAGTAGAGGAGAGTTCCTCTAGTTTAGATTGCATGGCTAGAAGGACCTGAGTGGGTGAACAGGAAGAACAGAGAGAGGGTTTGGAGCTAAGGTAAGTGAAGGCCTGAACATAAGGTACCTCCTTCCACTTACCTGACTGCTGGCAGAAGTTGGAAAGGTCCCTTAAAATACTGGGGTCTAAACTGCTGTTAGGTGGCCATTTTGATTGGTTGTCTAAGGGGTATTTAGGCCATGTTTGACTGCAAAGGCAGTTATGTTTAGAGGTCCTTAAGTTGGGCGCTAAGCATAGAGGTTTGAGGTTCTCTAAAAGGCGTCCCAGAGGGGAGGTTGGGCTTATGCTGCTAGGCACAGTTTCCATGAGTGAAGCAGAAAAAATGAGATCCAAAGGCCTGGAATTTTTAGCATCCCCAAAAACTCAGGAATGATTGATTTGAGGAGGCACAGGCTGCTCAGTGAGTTGTCACACTCCGGTCAGGGGCCAGGGCTCCGAGCCTGAGAGAGAGGAGTGGGTTGCCTGGTACCAGGGCTTGTCGGCAGGGCCAAGAGGTGAGAAACCACGGTCGAGAGGTAAGGCCTCACTCGTGGGGAATGGCCAGGGGTGACTGTCAGCGAAGGGGGTCAACCGTAGCCTTTAATACCGTGGTTGGTTGTTCCCCTGCTTCCAAATAGGCCAGTGGGGGGCTGGACACTCAACAGTCACTCCCATGGGTCCAGGAACACATTTATGCCAACCGGGATAAAGGCAAATCACCAACTGTGCCAGCGTTGGATGAAGGGCCCAAGGGTCGGTTAATTGGAAAGTGAGGCTGTCCCAGCATGCCTCAGAGGGCCAGGAGGGCCTGCCGTGTCTTCCGGCACCAAATGTTGTAGGTTTAGCGGTGGTGACAGAGGACAAATCACACTGTACAACAAACTCACGTGGAAGGCTTTATTGGGAAAAGGGAAGGGGAAGGGTGCAGAGACCGGCCTCTGGAGAGGAGTGGCGGGAAAAAGAGAGAGGAACCGGCAGAGCTCGATTTTAAAAGGTGCTTAGTGCATGTGCACAGAGGCTACGCTGTGACACAGCGCATGTGCAGAGACTATGTAGTGACATAGTAGCTGTAGGACCCTGGGCTGGCCAGGTTCCTGCCTGAATGTTAGTGAGCACATGAGCACAGCAGGTGCTCTTAGTGGCTACAGGTGAGGACCCTGGGGGAGGGCCAGCGTAATGCCTGAATGCTAGCAAATGCATGCACATAGGGAGTAGTTGTAGTTGATGATATATTCTGCTAGGTCCCCAAGGGAAGGCCAGCATAATGCCTGAATATTAACAGTACCAAGTAAGAGCTGTGCTTTCCTACTGTGTAGCCACTCTCCCTTTCTAGATTCTTGCAAAGCCAAAGCCAGGCTTCTCAGGATCTACCCCAGACCAAGCCTGTACTCACAAGAGCCGTGAGCAACTCACAGGGACCGGTTCTAGTGCTGGTCTTTGGGGCTTCTTTTCAGGAACCATCACCTCTTGTAGTATGGAAAGGTCTGTCAAATGATTCGAGGTCAAGGAGAGCCCCTCAGAGTGTGTGGGGACATTGGTCTCCGGGGTGACATGGAAAAGACCAGTAGAGCGTCCGGCTCAGTTCTTTCCTTGGTTTTCAGGTTTGAGTTCACTTTTTCTCCTCTCCTTGGAGGTCAGATGGGCTTGGGGCTGCCTTCCAGCACCTTCCCTCTGTCTACTCACAGAGTTTCTCTGTCTCCAGTAACACCTACACTGACCATGAGATCCCCTCCAACACTGCAGATAAACACCTACCTGTTCCTTGGCTTCCTCACCCCTTGGCCCTTTGAGAAAGCATTTTTTATGGCCTCCGTAGTAGACCATGCTATCTCCAAGTGCAGATGTGTGGGTACGTATGTGAGCCTATGTGGCTGAATAGATGGGAAGTTGACATCTGTCCCTGGAATGTGGTCTCCCCTCTGAGGCCACCAAGATGGGCACCTGGGCGCCACCTCTCTGCATTTTCTGCTTCTCTTTAGTCTTCAGTGATTTCCTGCTGGCTGGCACTTGACCTCCATACCCTCTGGCTCGCATGGGAAACCTTCCATCCCCAGTCCAGGCCAGCTCAGTAAGGACCTTCATGTATCTTCTTTTATGAAGAACTTTTGTCTTATCCACTATTTTCATTGGGTTGTCACGTTTTGAATCATAGCATACATTCTGAATGCCAGTAGTTTGTCAAATTTTAAATATATGAGCTGCTGAATTGCAAATATTTTCTACCAGTCCTGGCTTGCCTTTTGTTTTTGTCTTTTGAGACAGGGTTTCTGTGGTGATATATTGTGTACCCTAATAAAATTTGCCTGAAGATCAGAGAACAGAACAAGCCACTAGATTAACATAGATGCCAGGCAGTGGTGGCACACACCTTTAATCCTAGCAGTAGGGAGACAGAGATCCATCTGAATCTCTGTGAGTTCAAAGTCACTTTGGATTACATGAGATTGACTCAGTCTAGGAGAGAAACGAGTCAGGCAGTGATGGCACACACCTTTAATCCCAGCACTTGAAGATTGCACACCTTTGCTTGGGAAACACACATGCCTTTAATCCCAGCACTAAGAAGGAAGTGATGGCTGGGCAGAGAAAGGTATATAAAGAGTGTGGAGACAGGAACTAAAACCCTTTCAGCTAGAGGCCCTTTTGGCTAGAAAGCTTTTCAGGCTGAGGAGTCCTAGAGGTAAGACATAGCAGTGGCTTGTTCTTTTGTCTCTCTGATCTTTCAGCATTTACCCCAATATCTGGCTCTGTTTTTTTTTTTTCTGTGTAACAGCACTGGCTGCCCTGGAACTCACTCTGTAGACCAGACTGGCCTCAAACTCACAGAGATCTGCCAAGTGCTGGGATTAGAGGCGTGCACCACCACTGCCCAGAATGTGATAGTCTTTCTAAGAACAGAAAGTTTTATTTTGATGTAGTCCAATTTATCAATTAAAATTTCATTATTCATGCTTTCTTGTGTCCAGAAATATCTTTGCTTATGCCAATATTCCAAAGATTGTTTTCTTCTAAATGTTTGAAGGTTTTAGCCTCTAAATTTACTCTGTGTGTGTGTGTGTGTGTGTGTGTGTGTGTGTGTGCATGCATGTGTGCTATGGCACATGTGTGGAAGTCAAAGGACAACTAACTCTATGATAACGATCCTCTCCTTCTACCTTTACGTGGAGTCTGAGGATTGAACTCAGGTTGCCCGGCTTGCACAGTGAACAGCTTTACCATGTTTCTGGCTTATAGTTTACATTCTGTTGGTCAACTTCAAGTTAATTTTTAAATGTGTATGCATGTGTGTGCTGTGTGAGTATATGCCACATGTGCTGGTGCTGGTCCCCACAGAGGACAGAAGAAGGCGTCAGATCCTTGGGAAATTTCTGTTTATAAATCACCCAGTCTAGAGTATTGTGTTATAGGAGCCCGAACAAAGACACACCAGAAATGAAACATGTTTATACAGCATTTGGTGTAGGAGTGTTGATATCAACTTTATTCATGGTGATCAAGAATTAGAAACAACTTGAATATCCACCCAGAGGGAATGAGTGTCCATATGTGGAAAATGTTCACAAAGGAACATGTGCTAGTATGTGTAATATGTACCTAGATCTCAAAAATTTATCTGAGGCAAAGCCAGACACAAAAGTACTATAGTGTATCGTTTATATCAAATTCTAAAACAGTTATGTCTGATACTGCCAGAAAGGACAGTGGTTGCCTAGGGTAGGCTGAGGGTCCAGGAAACATGAGGATGTCTGGTGATGATGTGAACCATCCATTGATTGTGGTGGTATTTCATGGGTGTATACATGTGTCTAAAAATGCATACTTAAAAAGGATAAATATGATTATATGTTATATATCAGCAAAGTTAGTAGATCAAAATCCATGCACACAACACCACCTGTTTCTCTTCCCCTGAGTTTCTCCAAGTTTGCAATTATGTTTTTACTAGGTTCCTGTGAGTTGCTCATCTTCATAGGCAGTGTGCACCAAGTGATCCAATGTCCTGTCCCATAGCTGACTGAATGCTAAGCATTAGTTATGCAGGAGTGAATGGATGCAGGGTGTACCTACCACAAAGGGCAGCAAATGGCTTTGGCCCCAGTCACATCTTTACAGCTAGAGCTCAGTAGACTCCATGAGAGGTTGCTGGTCTTTCTAGGCAAGGGTGAGTCTGCACATTTCCTCAGTGATTGCTAGGATGGTCTTGTCTTTGATCTCAGGAAGGAACAAATGAGTGTAGATGGCCCCACAGGCACAGAGGAAAGGAATGTAGAGGAAGAGAAACAAGCCCTTCTTTGGGTTAGAAGAGACCCCGGAGCTGGTGAGCACCACCCCCATTAGCCCTCAGTAGAAGGGAAGTCATCTTCCCCCTTTTCTCACATAGGGTCCCTCTGTCTCTCTGGATGGAGGTCTCCCAGCACCAGAGTGTTCATGGTGACAAGAACAAAAACTAAGACAGGGCCCCCTACCTACCACATGAAGGGGGACAACAGCCCCACCAGAAAGAATGCCGTCCACAAGACTGTCCCACAGACCATGTAGGCAGCAAGCCAGGCTATCTAGTCACACAGCTCTGTTGCCAGGATCCTTGTCACTGCAGCTGCACATGGGACGAGAGAAAGGCAACAAGAGAAAGCCAGCTAGAGTTCCCTGCCCTGCCTCTCCCTGGCCTCTGCCCAGAGAGCATGGGTGCTCTCCTCCAGCCATTTCCATCCCAGAAGCCTTAGTAGGTGGCTCTAGGGTCCACGGGTGATACTGCATTCACCCTTACTTTATCACTCACTCAGACATCCACTGTTCTTTCAGCAAAGCTCAAAGGCCAGAGGCCCTCAGGACCACTGATCAGGGCCCATACCAAAGCTGAGGATGAAGACGAAGATGCAGGACACGGCCAGGTAAGGCATCCTGGGAAAGGAACTCTACAGCAGATTGGGTAGGAGTGAGGCAGCGTCCAGGTTGGATCCAGCTACTCCTTCCCCCATCCAGATACCTGTAGGCACAGGGCCAATGTGAAGATAGTTCCCCAGCAGGTCATCAGAGAGTACCCCATCAGCAGCAGCAGCACCCAAAGGCCCACCTTTCCAATCACCACACTCTACAAAAGGAAAAGCTCTGAGTTAAAACCCCCACACCCAGCCACTGTAGTTGAAAGTTTCTTCAGTCCTGCCTAGCCCCACAGTCCAGATGAATCTCTCCCAACCAAGCTCCTACAGCCGCTTATAAAATAATTACACAGAGGCTTATATTAATTACAAACTATATGGCCCATGGCTTCAGCTTCTTGCTAGCTAGCTCTTTCATCTTAAATTAACTCATTTCTATAAATCTACATGTTGCCACGTGGCCATGGCATTACCAGTCTGCTGGCATCTCGTTGCTCCTTTGGCAGCAGGCTCTCTGTCTCCCCCAATTCCTCCCTTCTTCTCTCTGTATCTCTGCTTGGATTTCCTGACTGGCTGTAAACTTTCTTGCCATAGGCCAAAACAGCTTTATTTATTATCCAATGGGAGCCACACATATTCACAGCATACAGAAAGACATCCCACAGCAAGCCACGGTCCCTTTTGGGGACAGGCAATGGGGAACGAGACCTTGTGAAACAAGACAGTCTATAGTTTCAGGAGGATTTGACTTGACTGATTTCCCTGGCAACTTTGGACAATCAGTTACCCAACTGACTTCTCATATCAGAATAGTGGTGCAAACACCTTGCAAACATTGGTCACTCAGTAAGTGCATTATAGCTCACTGTGTCCTACCAGAGTGGAATAGAAAATGGCTTGATGCAGACAACTCCAGGCCAAAGAGCATCAGAACCCCAGTGCCTTCCCACAGTAGGGCTGGTGGAGGGTGGGTTCACAGTAACAAAAGCTGTGCACAGCTTGCAGTTCCCAGTCCCGATGGCGGCATACTGGACTTTCTTGGCCAGCATTCCTGCCCCTTGGAAGACTGAGGAGGCACAGGCATATACCTGAGTTTGAGTTAGTGGAGGGGTACCTGTGAGGCACTGGCTCCCTGACTCCAAGCTACTGAAAGTCTCACCAGCACTGGGGACAGGGCAGAGCAGGGGCCTCCCGGAGTCATTCTCACAGAGTTCCATGGCACTGCTCAGCACCACAAGGCTGATCATGTGCCTCTACAGGGTACAACCCTGGAGCTATTCCCATGGGCTCCATGCCTGGTAGTCCTGGTACACAGCCTGCTCCTCTTCCATCTCCTTACCCATGTCCCTCAAAAGTGCTGTAGGGCTGAGGTGAGTTGGGGAGGAGGTGCTGAGCCTCCTCTGGGCTGAGTTCTGGACTCCCCCCGCCCCCAAGATCTCCCTATCTCCCTCCCCTGCCACCTCTCCCTTTGAATGCTACACACATTTCTGCTACATTTCTGAATGCAGAGAGACTTCTTGTTTCAGACCCTGGCTCTGTGTGTCAATAAAGGCATACAAAAAGCCAGGTGTGGTGGCACATGCCTAAAATCCCAGTACTCTGGAGGATGAGACAGGTGGATTTCTGTGAGTTCCAAACCAACCAGGACTACATAGTGAAACTGTCAAAAAGAAAGAAGAGAAGGGAGAGAGGGAGGGAGACAGAGTGAAAAAGAAAAGAAAAGAAAACAAAGGTCTATACAGAATTAACGTCATCTTCCAGTCCAGGACTTGAAGTCCCCACACTGGCTGGGTGACACTTTGGGGCTTCTGGTGGGACTGAACACACTCTGCCCATGGCAGAGACACACATGATAACTGGATGCTGGCAGAACTGAACACACTGCACACAGCAGAGACATGCATGATGACAGGATGCTGGTAAATGGGGTGGAGTACCTTCACAGGTCCACCTAATTGGATGTGTGTCTTTCACTTTCCAATTCCTACCTTTGCCCTCAGAAGCATGAGTCTCTTTGGCCAACGGTTAGTGAGCTAAAGGATCAGAAAACACCGTGCTCCGAGTGTGGCTTCTCACACCTCTGCCACCACCACACAAGCACATTTCTAGGCTAACCAATCTGAATCACAAGGGAAAAGACAAATGTTTTTGCATCACTGACTTGCCCCAGCCCAGCCTTGACTGGCTGGGTCATGTGACCCCGAGTGCCATGAATAACAGAGCTGACATTAGCAGATCGCACAACCAGCCCAGTAAATTGGTAAAAGATATAGTAAATGATTGTTTTGGCTTTTTTTTTTTTTTTTTTTTTTTTTTTTTTTTGAGACAGGGTTTCTCTGTGGAGTCCTGTCCTGGAACTCACTACGTAGACCAGGCTGGCCTTGAACTTGAACTTGCAGAGATCCCTCTGCCTCTGCCTCTGCCTCCCAAGTGCTAGGATTAAAAGGGTGTGCCACTACACTCAGTCCAAACTTTTCTTAATAACAATAATAATAAATAGATAAACAAACAAACAAGCTCAAGAAGTAAGGACCCACAGACTCTGGTGAAACGTACCTCTAGATCAACGGTAGCTTGGGGACCCAAAGTCACCTGCCAGGCAGGCTTCAGTGTTTCCATAGTCAATGATGAGACAGTGTAGAAGCTGGAGCACTCCAGGTACCGGGCAGCTGGCTAACAGCAGGGGCCAGGCTTGTGGGCCACCCAGGAGCTCCTTAGAGAGGCAAAAGACAAAACAGGCAGTGTGATACCTCCTTACCATAGTGTTACCAGCTTCCCCCAAGCCTCCGGCTCACAGAGGGTCACAAAGCCCTATGCTTCTGCCTACACAGTATCAGCATTCCTTCTAGCCAGCTGGGCACTGCAGGAGGGCAGGGCCCCTGCCTTCCTCATCCATAGTAAATCTCCTCCCCAGGGGTCCTGCTCTCTTTCTTCTTCCCCCTATGATTATCAGGACATACTGCCTTTTAAAAGTTCACATTTTTGCTCTCCTCTCTGATGAGACCTATTCTTGATTCCCAGTCCTGGGAGAAGGTGATTTACATGCCATGTGGTTGATTGATATCCTTTTTATATCATACACACTGATGTATTCAGGCTTCTGATTGCTTTGTGCAAAACAAACAAACAAACAAAAAAATCAATGCCTTAATTCACTTGGTAGGTAGGCGAGAATTTTAGGCATAAAGAAGGTTTTATTGGGGCCTCAGAGGCTGATAGCACTGGCTGCTCTTCCAGAGGTCCTGAATGCAATTCCTAGCAACCACATGGTGTCTCACAACCATCTGTAATGAGATCTGGTGCCCTCTTCTGGCCTGCAAGCATACATGCAGGCAGAACACTGTATACATACATACATACATACATACATACATACACCTAAAACAAAACCACACACACACACACACACACACACACACACACACACACACACACACGCTAAGGGATCTTGCTTGAGTCTAACTACCTGTCTCTCATCTCGATCCCCAGGGATGTGCAGACAGTTGAGGTCATGGTAACAGCACTCCATAGCTCTTTGAGGGCACTCCCTCCTAGGTTCACGGGCTGGATGGTCATGCGTATACCTGGACACGTGCACAGCAAGGGACATCAGTTAGTAACAGAGATCACTGTTGAAAGGTTTACAACACGCCCCCAAGGTCAGGCGTGTTCGCATATGCCTGGCGGACACTTCCGCCTAGCCAGGCCCAGGTCAGGATAGCCATTTCCGGGTCAGGGCATCTCGCGTGACCAAGATGTGTGACGTTTCACTGGCCACGTAAGCGCGCAACGTGGCCATGTGATCTACGCGCTTGCCTGTAGTAGTGACGCTGATCTGTCCACGCCCAGCCTTTAAAATCAGGCGCCATGTTCCCGATTCCTTCTTCTCCACACACGTGTTTCCCGCAGGCCTGTTCACTCTCTGTCCCTTTACCTTTAATAAAACTCTTTGTTAGCGGATTCTGTCGTGTTTCGTGGCATTTCCTTGCAGGGTAAGAACACAACGCAGCCGAAAAACTAACAACTGTGACACCTCCCTCAGCGCTGCTCAGCCTGGAACCTGACTGAAGGGCCACTCTCACCCCATACATTGTAAGGGGTGAACAAGACACCCCAGCTCTGGCCCTCTGGACTTCCATCACAGCCCTCCACTGTAGCCCCATGTGTTCATGGGATCTCTCTAGGTGTGAAGGTCTCTGCAATGGATTGAATATGCCCCAAAGGTGCTTGTGTTAAATAAAGGCTTGGTCGCCAGGGAATTGCTAGTGAGAGGTGCCATGGTAGAGGCAGAGCCTTTGGGGGAGGTCTTGAGTTCACAGCAGGTATGCCCTTTAAGGGGATTGTGAACCCCCCCCCCCCCCCCCCCCCCCCCCCCCCCGTCTCCTCTTCTCCCTATTTGCTCCTGGTTTGTTAATGGAGTGGTTTTCTTCACACCCTCCCACTGCACCATGATGCTCCTGTACTCCATCTGGGACAGAAACCTCCAGAAGCAGTAGTGGAACTTTTTATAAGCTAATTTCAGTAAGTATTTCTCTAAGGTAACAGGATGCTGACTCTGGCAGTCTCTGAGAAGAGCTGGGCAGGACCACATCCTGGATGCTCACCACTGTCCAGGCTCTTGTGACTACCGCAGCTGCAGAGTCTTGTCTCAGGCCTACTCCCCCAGGTCCCACACGACACCCCCATAGTCTGTGGGGAAACAGGACTGGGAAGTACCCCACTGCCCTTCTTTGATGGTAACAAAAGCAAAAGCTGAAGGCCACAGGGTTTGGTTGGCAAGGTCTCAGGCACAGTAGTATTTGAAGACTGGATCCAAGGAAGTGTAAGGAAAGGGTAAACAGACAGATCTCTCAGAACCTGGCCCAGTGCCCCTGCGTTTCTGCTCACCAGAGCCTCTGGCCAATGGCAGGAGAGATTACATAATCACACAGACAAGCCAACTCTCTGTGCACGGCATTCAGCTGCCTTTCTCAGAGTTTGCTCTGTCCATTCATAAACAAAGGGGAAGGGTAGCAAGAACAGAAGATGCACGTGGACTCTACCATGGGTGCTGCCTAATGAACCTGCTCGCTTACATAACCGTGTCGAGCAACTTTCTGTTACTGTGGCAAAAATACCTGAAAGAATCGACTTAAAGCAGGCTCCAGCTAACTACTGGAGGGAAGAAGCGTGAGGCTGGCTCCCTGCCACTGGGGATGAGACAGCAATCTGATGTCACTGGAAAAGGCACAGGTGCTGAATTAGTATTTCCCATTTCTTTCTTTCCTTCATCTAGGGTAAGACTGCTGGGAATCAGTAAATGTTCAGACGATAACTATTGCCTCCTTCCTTTTTACAGAGAGAGCCCCACTTTTGTTTGGCACTGTACCCCTACTCCCACATAGTTTAGATGCGTACCCCAATAATGTAACCTAGCACTGGGGGGAGTCCTAATCACTATGCCAGTACTATGTTTTAAATATCTGTGTCCCCATAAAAAATTCATGTTGAAACCTAGTCTTCAGTGTAATGGCATGAGAAAGTGGGGTCTTCAAGAGTAGGTAAGCCTTGAAGGCTCAGCCTCGTGGATAGAAAAGAGCAGTCAGATCCTTTTTGCCATTTGCTTATTTATCTGGTGTTGGGGAATTAAACCTAGGGCTCCAGGCATGCCAGTCACATGCTGTGCTACTGAGCTGTACCCCTAACTCCAGATGTTTACAATTCGGAACAGTAGCAAAATTACAGTTATGAAGTAACAGCAAAATAATTTTATGGTTGGGATCACCACACTATGAGGAACTGTGTTAAAGGATCACAGCATTAGGAAGGTTGAGAACCACTCTTTTGTTCATGGCTATCTCAATTTGACCGACCTCAGATGACATTACCCCTTTACACACTCACACAGTACTTCTTCTGACAAATATGGGGTGGGCTTACATACCGAATGCTGTATGAACTGTCTCCACACCAATGCTAAGCTTGTGGTATGAGTAACAATGGCTCTCACAGGCTCATATATTTGAATGCTTAGTCACCAAGGAGTGGAGCTGTTTGAAAGAATTAGGAGAATTAGGGGGTGTGGCCTTGTTGGAGTAAGGGTGTCACTGGGCTTTGAGGTTTCAAAAGCCTGTGCCAGGTCCGTCCAGTCTCTTTCTCTCTGCCTGTGGATCAGGATGTGGCTCTCAGATGTGGCTCCAGCACCATGTCCCCATCATGATGGTAACTGATGATATTGGACTAAAGCCTCCAGTTAAGGCTTTCTTTTATAAGTATTGCCTTAGTCATGGTGTCTCTTCACAGCAATAGAGTTAATACTACAATGTAATCCAATCCCGACTTTATCTACCCAAAGTTACCATCAACTTCCACCAGCTGAAGGGCTCAGTCCCCAAGATTGACCCTATTTCAAATGAAAATTTCAAGTCCAGGTTTCCTGTATTCTGACCAATCAGCTATGTAAATTGGGTGCCCTTCTGACCTTCTCTTTGGGTTTAATAAGTTGCTAGAACTACTTATGAAACTCAAATAAGCATTTTCCTTTTGTTTACTGGCTTATTATAAAGATACAAATCAGGAACAGCCAGATGAAAGAGATGCATAGGGCAGAGAGAGGCTGGTGTCTGAAGCTCCCATCTCCTCTCCTGGCACATCACCTTCCCAGCACCTCACAGTATTCTCAAACCTGCAAGCTCATTACATCTTCTTATTCAAACAAACAACCAAACCTCCCCTGCTCTCCTCTTCCCCCTTAGGGGTAAGATTTAAGACAATATCTAATTCTATATCCCAGACTGCTCTTGGAATCTCAATCCTACCTCACCTGCCTCAAGAGCTGTTATCTTGGTTTTTGTTTTTTTAATCTTTAGTTTCCTCTCCTCTCCAGAGGTCAGGGCATGGGGAATTTCTGACCCTTGTCATTTGGCTTTTCTATTGACTGGTTCTGTTCTGTGGCTGCTGAGGGCTTCAGACCTAACTCACATCACGAGCATGAACTCAAGTATGACCAGAATGGATCATTCCAAATAAAAAGAGGTGGTCTCATTACTCAGGAAATTCCAAGGGTTTTTAAAGAGCTCAGCATCAGGAACCAGGGACAAGGACCAAATACAGTTCCAGTTACACAATCTGCCAAGCCCACCACATGGTGTCCACACCCTGCTTTTGCCTTGAGAATCATCTTGTCCAGTCCCTTGCTGACTGGCTGGGCATAGGGGAACACAGCAATGTTCCTCTCATGGAACCTTGGTCATATGGCCATCAGATAATGATAAGGGATAATAAATAAGACTGTTAGTTTTCCTGACTGCACAACTGCCCTTTTCCCCGTGTGTTCTCAGTGCCTCATGCAATTCTTTGTGAATTGTCCTTTGTAGTACCTAAAATGACTTGAGTCTTGAGGTTCCATGAGGCGCTGTCTGGGCAAGCTCTTGGGAGTGGTAATCCCTTGTATTCACAGGTTCTGAATCCGTGAATTCAACTAACTGTAGATTGGAATACTAGAGAAAGAAATCATACTTGTGCTGAATATGAACACTTTCTGTCATTACTTCCTATAACAACTGTTCACACAGCACTTGCATTGTTATTAGGGTATTATAAGTAATATAAAGATGATTTAAAGTCTACAAGAGAATTCGTGTAGATTCTGTGCAAAAATCACACCATTTTATAAGGAGCCAGAGCACGTATAGGTTTTAGGATTCACACAATGTCCTGAAGCCAATCTCCTGGGGATACTTGAGGACAGCTGTGTTTTATTAGAGTATTACTTCATTACTTTCTTCACCGTTCAGACTGGGAGTTGGGCTCATAGAGATAGAATGACTTGGCACAGCTCCAGGCACAGGTCAGGCTGCATACAGGTAGCTCAGCTTCCATAGAGTGCCACACTCCAGAGCTGCCACTTCAAGCTTATGATTGGAAGCCATGTGATTAGGAAAGACTGTGCATGGAGAAAACCTGGACACCCTTTTGGTTAGAGATGAAGTATTAATCTTGGGCTTCCCTACAAGAGGTGATGAAGGGTGGTGGATTCAGGTGTAGGGCTAGTCTCTCCTGCAGTGGTCCCTGTGGCTGCCATGGTTCCCCTTGAATAAAGTCTTCCTTAGTGTTAATGGCTGTCACTGATCTTTTCATTTCTTATTTCCTTTAATAGAATATTTTATTTAATGGCATCCAAAAGATCAGGAAAAGCCTTGGCGCTCAAGAGAGTCTCAATTTTGAGAGCCGGTGATAGTTCATGGGAGGCAAGTATAGAATCTGATTGAGGCCTGCCATGGAGTGATCCCTCCTTGGTCTGTTGAATCTACAGTGAATCTGGCATGCAAGTAAATGCTTGTGGGAAGAGCGAGTAAATAGATGGTGGTATCCTGTGATCCTAGCACTGGGGAACTGGGGAGGCAGAGTAGGAGGCAAGAGGGCATTGAGTTCAAGACAGTCTAGGATACACAGCAAGGCCCCATCTCAAAGCACGAACAGGCTGGATATGGTAGTTCACACTTGTGGATGGGGATTGAGGCAGCTAGAGGAGCAGGAGTTCAAGGTCTTCCCCGGCTACATAAAGATCAAAGTCAGCCTAGGATACATGATATTATGCCTCCAACAACTCAGCTTGATTGGAGGCTACAAGGGTGGCTGGGTCTATCCTCCATCTAGGCCTTTCCGTTATGCTGACTCAGCAGAGCATGAGTGGGCATGGCATCAGGGGAGCTGCACCTTACTGCTAGGCCCCTCCACCCATCAAAATCAATACACAATTACATTACAGCCACACAAGAGTCTTACATATATCGGCAAACAGGACCTGCAAGTTAAATTCACAACAGCACTGCTGTGATAAAACCCTCAACAGTTTCCACCTCATTAAATGAACAGTTTCATTCTGACAATGCCAAGTGCTGGTGATATGAACTGGAGCTCCCAGGAGAAAGGGGTGGGGTGGGGTGGGGTGCACTTGTGTTAAAGATTCTGCAAGGCCAAATGACTGAACTTTGAGATTATGGAGTCAAAACTTTGTGAGCCAGAGCCAAATTATCTTGGAGCCGGGCGGTGGTGGTGCACGCCTTTAATCCCAGCACTCGGGAGGCAGAGCCAGGCGGATCTCTGTGAGTTCGAGGCCAGCCTGGGCTACCAAGTGAGTTCCAGGACAGGCGCAAAGCTACACAGAGAAACCCTGTCTCGAGAAACAAAAAAAAAAAACAAAAACAAAAACAAAAACAAAAAACGAAAAACAAAAAACAAATTATCTTGGGCTCTTTTAGTCCCTCTGAAAGCCTTCATTGTCTACCCCGTGTCTGACCCAACATCTTAAAATGTATTCTTGGCAGACCACTAGCTTTTAACAGTCCAAAACCTTAGACTGTCACCAGCTACTATCAGGAGCCTGTAGTAGAATTTCCCCCATTTGCTATAACCCCCGACCTGCAGCCCCCACCACAGTAAGTACTTTGATTTATTATTTTCTTTGTTCTACAACTAATAAAGTCTCCTGCAACCATGTCCACAGTGGAACACAGTATTTTGCAAACCTAAATCTGTGTTACTCATTTGGCTGCAGAACAAAGTATCCCCAATTCCCTCTGAGGTGAGGACCATAGTTTCATGTCAACAGTGGAGACTGGCTGAAATTGCTGCTGCTCTACTGACCGTGAAAACGTAAGTTGGTACGGCAACACGAGAGAGAAGTTTGGGTGTTGGCCAATAGCGCTGACCAGCAGGTCTTGGGTTTGCCTTGGAGAAACTGTTACTCCCACGTTCAAAAACTCTTCACAAATGCAGCAGTGTTTGCAGCCTAGGAAAACTGGGAACAACTTAGATGTTACTCATCAAGCAAACAGAGAATAAATAAATCTTGGTATATGATAGACTAACCTCCCTCTGGACCAGAGGGAGAGTATGGGCATGGGTGAAACCATTGTGCTGCCATATGCAGAAATAACTGTTGTTTGTAGGGGCCTTACAGTTGGAAATCAGGCATGGTGGCACACACTTGTAAACCCGAGCAGTGAAGAGGTAGAGGCAAGAGTTCAAGGTCAGCCTAGACTACAGGAGACCTTGGTTCACAAACACAGTCAAAGACAGAAAGGGAAGCTGCTGCAACATCTGTAGCTGCCACCACTGTTACATTATTGCAAGAACACACACACATGAAGTGAAAGAAGACTCGGAGGGGCAGGCACAAACAGGCGTCACACTCCTTGTTCCCATCGCTGCTACAGGGATAGGTGGTTTCTTCCGTTTGTTTCATCTCCCTGAGATGTTTCCTGGGCACTCTGAACCCGGCCCACAGCGTCAGGGTCGGGGGACTGATGGGTGCAAGCTCTCCTTCCTCAACCTCTCACCAGGAAGCGCAAGGTCTGGCAGGCCTCAGCAACATTAACTGACAGGGATGTTGGAGTCACGGCTGTCTTTCCAGCAGCCTGGCACTCACTTCTGCTCTCCGGTTTCTAATCCTCAACGCCCCACACGTGGGTGGCTCTGCCTTCTGTGTAGAGAAACCCTGAGGTTAAGCACATGCCTACACTGCCTACAGCTGGTCAGAAAATCGGAGTTGGTCTTATCCAAATGCCGAGTCCAGCCTGGAAACCCAGCAGGCTTTGCTTAAAGGTGAGGCCAAACCCACCAGCTAGGGACAGGAGTGTCCAAAGACTCCCCACCCCCACCCCCACCCACCCCCGCCGCACTCACACGCACTCCCAGCCCCCGGCTTCCGGGATTGGACCCCCACCTCAATATTTTTACCCGGGGAGAAGGCTAAGATGGAGGTGAGATGGCCATGGACACCATCTGCTCCGCCTCCTCCTACACGCTGGGGTCACTTATTCTGCGGATGGGGGATGATAGAATGCCCCTGCCGTAGAAAACCAGAAATCCCTCTCCTGAAACTATCTGGTCAGACACATTTGTATCTCAGGGAGAATTGTTTATTGCGATAGACAGTTCTCAAGATAGCCTGCTCTGCCTGAGCGAGCAATGAAAAGAAATAAACAAGTTAATAAATAAATGAGAGGTCACAAATTTCTCAAGCCTGTCTTGTCCTACACATAACCTCTACAGCTGCATCGACTTCACGATACCGAAGCCCAGGGCCCACTCCTATAGGAGCCCTGACCAGTTCTCTCCCTGTGCACAACTTCCATTCTGGTGGGAAAAGTTGTGGCCCCTCGATGCCATGCTAACAAACGCAGGCTGCTGAGGTCAGATTTTGGTCTTTTTCTTGCCTTTTGCTCCTTTATTCTGCGCTCCTAAATCAAGCAGACCTGAGGCCCGGAGAGGGTACAGAGCAGGAACAGTAGAGGGCATCCTGCCTCTCCGGGTGCCCCTTAGAGCCCACCTGCTCTTCTGCGCCTCCTCCGGGTATCCTAGACTGGGAACCCACCCCCGCCGGGTCGCAGGAGCTTCGCCAGGATTGGTCACAGATTCAGCCGGGGGCCGCCTCTCCCAGCTCTGCCCCGCCCCGGCTCCACCCCGTCCTGCCTTAATTCTGGGGATTTCCCACGGGGCGCAGACACTCTTGTCGCCAGGGGGAGACAGACTACATACTCTGAAGAAGCCAGACTTAATTTTATTTAATTGTGTGTGTGCATGTGCCACAGTACGTATGTGGAAGTCATTGGACAACTTCAAGTCTGTTTTCCCCATCCAGCAGGTGGGTTATAGGGATCAAACTCAGGTCATCAGGCTTAGCAGCAAGCACCTTTAACTGCTGAGTGACCTCGAGTGCCCACATTAATTTTTTTAAAAGGGTATGTCTTTGTTCTTTTTTTAGTAAATTTATCTTGTCTTAAATTTCCTAGTGCAGGTTCAGAAAAAAATTTTTAAGTTTATTTTTATTTCATGCACATAGTGTTTTGCCTGTGTGGATGTGCACCACATGCATGCCTGCAGAGTGAAGAGGAAGGCAGAGGATCTTCTGGAACTGGATTTACAGATGGTTGTGAACGCCTACTGGAATCAGGGGCCCTGTGTCCTCTGGGAGAACAGCAAGTGGTCTTAGGCACCAAACCATCTCTCTAGCCATTTAGAAACATTTAAAAACTTAATCTGTAAAGTAACTTTTCTTGCTCATTATAAAAGATAAGATTCTTGAAAAAAAAAAATCCTAGTCCAGTACCTAAAATTCCAATGAGGCCTCTTTGGGCTCTGGAATTTGGTCAGTTAAAAAACAAACAAACAGGCCGGGCGGTGGTGGTGCACGCCTTTAATCCCAGCACTCGGGAGGCAGAGCCAGGCGGATCTCTGTGAGTTCGAGGCCAGCCTGGACTACCAAGTGAGTTCCAGGAAAGGCGCAAAGCTACACAGAGAAACCCTGTCTCGAAAAACAAAAACAAAAAAACAAAAACAAAAAAACAAACAAATAGCCAGGTGGTGGTGGTGCATGTCTTTAATCCCAGCACTCAGGGAGGCAGAGGCACTCTGGGAGTTCAAGGCCAGCCTGGTTTACAGAGTGAGTTCCAGGACAGTTTCAGTCCACAGAGAAAAAAAAGAAACTAACCTTAAAAAAGTATATTACACACACACACACACACACACACACACACAATAATAACCACCAATGCCATGGTTGTTGGAAACTGACTTGTTTTGTACAATTTGGATAAGAAGAGTCGGCCTGGGCTGGAGAGATGGCTCAGAGGTTAAGAGCACTGACTGCTCTTCCAGAGGACCTGAGTTCAATTCCCAGCAACCACATGGTGGCTCACAACCATCTGTAATGAGATCTGATGCCCTCTTCTGGCCTGCAGTCATACATGCTGTATACATACATAATAAATAAATAAATCTTAAAAAGAAGAAGAAGAAGAAGAAGAAGAAGAAGAAGAAGAAGAAGAAGAAGAAGAAGAAGAAGAAGAAGAGGAGGAGTCAGTCCAAACTGTTTGGGTTGCCTAACAGGAATTGATGGAGAAGTTACTTCAAGGCAGGTCCAAGTCTGACTTTTCAATAGGACTTCTCAGAGTCTTCCAAACCTGATCCTAGCATGTACACTATTTAGAATTTGAGTCAATCAAGTTACTCCTATAAATTAGAGTTTATGAGATTGATTGCTGTGGTTAGGTCCTATATTGTGAAGGATTCAGCCACATTTATAAGTGTAGATGGTCATTAAGATAAACCATGCTGTGACAGAAAATGCATGCTGTTAAAGTAAATTGGCCATTATGTCTATGAATTTGCTATATTTAACATTGCTAATATCGATCACAACATAATCATATAGTTAGTTGAACCTCATTAATTCTTCCCTTGTAGGAAGAAGTTCTGTTGCTCTCCGCCCCAGGAGTTTGAATCTAGAACAGAAATTCCCTAAGCTGAGCATGGTGGCACATGTCTGCAATCCCAGCACCTGGAAGGCAGAGGGAAGGAAACTGTCAGAAGTTCAAGGATGGCCTGATCTACATAGTGAGTTACAGACAGGGCTACATCGTGAGACCCTATTTCAAAAGGGGGGATGGGTAAAGACACTTGCTGACAAGCCTGACAGCCCCCCAAATTTAGGTCCTAGATCCCATGCAAAGGTGGAAGGAAAGAACCAATTCCACCAAGTTGTCTTTTGACCTCAACCAACGAGCCATAGCATGTGTATCCACACATACGTACACAAACACACAACACGCATTAATAATAAAAATGGATTGATTAACTAGGCTGCCAAGATTGCTCAGGGGGTTGCTGTGCAAGCCTAATGACCTGGGTTCAAGGCCCAGAACTGCTAATGGAAGGACACAAGTGATTCCAGAAAGTTGTCTTCTTACATGTGCACCATGGCATGTGCATTTGCTATGTGCATGTGCTGGGATTCCAGACATGAACTACCAGGCCTGGCTTCTTAGATACTTCTAAGTTTCAGCCAAAGCAGGCTGCCCACATCTCATCTTTAGTTCTATGGCATAGAACTCTCAGTTTAGTGTGTCTTGATTATGTGTTCATAACATTTCTAAACTAAAAGAGGCAAGGTGGCAGTGAGCAGGAGAGAGGAGTTAGATGTTGGGTGAGCAGAGGATGAAAACCTTTGAATGCCAACAAATGTTCTGACTCAACTTCTCTGACAGGAACACTCTGAAACTCTTCACAAACTATCATCCTTAGTGAGGCGGAGTAGTTAACAACCAGCGCCACACAGACCAGAGGCCACTGGCCAGACCAAAGAAGAGAACCAGGCTCCAGAAAGTTTGCCAACTTGAGGAAGCAAAATGTCATTTGGGCATCAAGGCCTGTACTGGTACATGGCACTGATCTCGGTGACTCCTCTAATGAAAATGAGTGTTCTTGGGGTCCCACACTGAGTGCCAAAGCTGTCACAGCATAGCTCTCATCCCAAAGGGAGTAAGAGATTATTCTAAGTCAACTATAAATGACCATGTTTTGGGAACGTAGGTCCAGTTTTCACTGAATATGTTCTAACAAGAAGCTGTTCCATATGTGCCAGAAAGTGGTGGCACACACCTTTAATCCCAGCACTGGGAGGCAGAGGCAGGCAGATCTCTGGGTTCAAGGACAGCCTGGTCTACAGAGTGAGTTCCAGAGCAGCCAGGGCTACATAGAGAAACCCTGTCTTGAAAAAACAAAAACCAAACCAACCAACCAAACAAAACAAAACAAAAAGAAGGAAGAGGAGGAGAAAGAAGAGGAGGAAGAGAAGGAGGAGAAGGAACAGCTGTTTCATGAACGTTGTAATGGCAGAATGAAGTCAAGACAGTCATTAAATGCATTTCTGGGGGAGGCAGGGAGGCAGTCATCTCTAACACCGTCCTCCAAGCAGAACCATTATCATCAGAGCAGCCAGATTACTTGCAAGAGAGTCTCAAGACTGAGGCTGTGAACATTCCATCACAGGAGAAGATGGGGAGGTTCCTAAGATCGTCTCTGAGATTCCAACCACTTCTTTCCATGCCTCTCGTCCCAGCTGTATGTTGTATGTCATTTTGCCCAGTTGCGTGTGGTCTTGGGAGGTGATATCACACACAGAACATGGAAGGTTAACTGAAGGGGGACTCCGTCTCTACAGCTGTGGAAAAACTGTCATTCACTGGAATGTGAGACTTTCCAGTCGTCTGACTGCTCTGGGCTCAACATACACCAGTAAGCAGCCCTCCTCCATGCTCTGTAAGTCAAATGAACTCTTTGGTTTGCCCAAATGAGGCTTTGGTAGGCTCTTATTTGGGTCTGCCATTGTCACCTATCTGGGAGGAATAGACATTTGTCCACACCTCCCTGGAAAGGTTCATGCAACGTGAGTGGGGTATCAGGAAGTCACAGTTACAGGTTTTAGATGCTGCCTGGTGCCAGTTTTAGCTTTTGGGTCTGTGGAAGTTAGCAGTTTGATAAAAATCATCCTAAAGGGTTTACCCGATTCAAGAGCATGCTAGGCCAGGTAGAGAGATAAACAATGAAAGGCTAGTAAAGGAACTCAAGACAGCCCAGGGTAGTCGTGGCTCTAGATGTACAGGAGTCTAAATCCCCATAGTCACCATGTTCTGACAATCAGCCCTGTAGAACTGTTGGCACAGGGGAGTTCATAGGCTCTGTATGTTATCCCCAGTGAGCGAAGCAGCTCCAGCATCGACCCGCAGTCCCTCCCCGCCTTTGTGCTCTGTTGTGGCATGGAGGAAGTGCAGAATAGCAGAGTCTGTGGCTGAAGGAGTTCAGGGTGCTGGGGCCTCCCCACTTCAGCCTTCTCTGTTTCCCCCCACTCAAGGTGAAGATCCTTGTGGTGATATATTGTGTACCCTAATAAAATTTGCCTGAAGATCAGAGAACAGAACAAGCCACTAGATTAAACCTGGTGGCACACACCTTTAATCCTAGCAGTAGGGAGGCAGAAATCTGTCTGGATCTCTGTGAGTTCAATGCTACCCTGGACTACATGAGATTGACTCAGTCTAGGAGAGAAATAGAGTCAGGCAGTGATGGCACACACCTTTAATCCCAGTACTTGGGAGTCATACGCCTTTAATCCCAGCACTAGGAAGGAAGTAATATGGCTGAGTGGAGAAAGGTATATAAGGTGTGAAGAGACAGGAAGTAGAGCTTTTCAGCTGAGGAAGCCTTTTCAGCTAGAGCTTTTTCAGGCTGAGAAGTCCTAGAGGAAAGACGTGGCAGTGGCGTGTTCCTTTGTCTCTCTGATCTTTTCAGTATTTACCCCAATATCTGGTACTGGGTTTTTTATTAAAAGGCCTTTTAATATTCATATAACAGATCCTGCTAACCAGGCAAGTAGGGAGCCACCTTTAAGCCTAGCAGAACAGACACAGGGCTGGCGGTGGCAATACCAAAGGGGTTCTTACAGTTCTTACCGATGCTCTCTCTATCCCGACCTCTGTTTGCTCACATGGAAAACAGGGACAGTATAAGAGTCGACTGGCCAGGGCACAGATGTTATGCCCTCAGGTCCCTGTGTGTGCCAGTACCAAGCCTTCTGTGAACACCAAGCTCCGCTGATGCCACACTCTTCTCAGACAGACTCAAGCCATGAATGTTAAACAGCCGCTAGATAGCTCAATTCAGGTTTGGAGATGGGGGTGGCCACGGCCTGGGGCAGCTCGGAACCCAAAGTCAAACTTCTTCTCCTCCCTGGAGCTGGCAAGTGTTCACTCAAGTTCTGGATCTTATTTTCAATGTAACGGCTTGAGACAGAAAGAATGAAAATAAACTCAGCCTTGCAGCCGAGGGTCACCTCCTGGCTGTTCTTTGATATCTGAGGACTAAGCAATGAGGCTGACTGCAGAGGGGAGATGTAAAACCAGCGTAACTAGGAGGAGAAATGTGGCGGGGCTGTGGTGGCGTACGTCCTTCATCCCAGCACTTGGGAGGTAGAAGCAGGTGGATCTCTGTGAAGTTCCAGGCTAGCCTGAACTACATAGGGAGTTCCAGATAGCCAGGAGTACCCAGAGAGAGCCTCTCAAAACAAAAGAGAACAAAAAAGAAGGAGGAGGAGGAGGAGGAGGAGGAGGAGGAGGAGGAGGAGGAGAAGGAGAAGGAGAAGGAAGGAGAAGGAGAAGGAAGAAGAAGAAGAAGAAGAAGAAGAAGAAGAAGAAGAAGAAGAAGAAGAAGAAGAAGAAGAGAAAAAATGTCTGAAGGGACACTAGCCCACTGAGCATGTGGCTCTGGCAGGCCGTGCCCTTTTCCCCCATTCCCTCTGCCTTGCTAAAAACCATTAGATTACATTCCTAAAGCTAGCCACCAGGGTCCGTTCCCTTATTTGGCCGCTTCCTCCTCCTGAGGCTGACTACCAAGGTCCAGCTGTCAAAGTACTGAAGTCCAGCAATCAGATTCCTCCTTTGGCTCACCTAATTAACATGCCCAACTAAAATTAAACATCTCATCTTAACATGGGATTTCCCCTTGTACCTTTTTTTTTTTTTTTAAGGTTTATTTATTATTTATACAGTGTTCTGACTGCATGTATGCCTGCACTCCAGAAGAGGGCACCAGATCTCATTATAGATGGTTGTGAGCCACCATGTGGTTGCTGGGAATTGAACTCAGGACCTCTGGAAGAACAGCCAGTGCTCTTAACCTCTGAGCCATCTCTTCAGGCCCCACCTTGTACCTTCATAAACCGCCATTTTCCTCTGGGCCACGTCTGTCTCCTCTCTATCCAGAGGCTGTCCTCTGTCCCTCCGGGACAAATACCCCGCCCCCTTTCCTCCCTCCCTCCCCTTCTCCCTCGTCCTCTATCTCCTGTCTTTGTCCCTTATCCCTGTCCTCTGTCCCTCTGGGAAAATAAATCTCCTTTGTGCTGAGAACTGGGTCTTGGGGGTCCTATCGGGGGCCTATTGGAGAGCTTGCTCCAAGGCCATCTCCAGGGTAATGTAAGAAAATCTATGAAGGCGGTGACGGCTAGACTATCTGAGGGTATTTAGAAATAAGTTTCTATCTATCTCACTGGTAAAATAAGAAAACACACATGTTTCTGATGTTAACTTTCTCTTTCATCTTAAGAATAGTCTCTGACTCTTTCTGTCTCCACACAGCTACATATCTCCACATTGCTACATTCTACACATACAGCTACATGTCTTATACATACAGCCATACATCTCTATACACATTACATCTGTTTTCACATGTCTACACATCTGTCTTTTACATACATTTCTCTTCTATATCTCTATTCTATACAGCTTCGTCTTCCTTGTCAACAGGGTTACAAATCACACAGCCACAGCTAGACATCTCATTTACACAGCTCTCTCACCATACAGCACTTACACAGTTCCTAGGCACAGCTCCTCTACATAGCAGCAGCTCGAAACTCTCTCTCTCTCTCTCTCTCTCTCTCTCTCTCTCTCTCTCTCTCTCTCTCTCTCTCTCTCCCTCATACTCACTCTCATACACATACTTCTACATTGTTCTCTCTTTACTCACTCACTCTTTCATCCACTTGCTCCCTCACACTTCTTTCCTCCTCCTCCTCCTCCTCCTCCTCCTCCTTCATCTCTCACCCAGCACACACACACACACACACACACACACACACACACACACACACACACTTCACTCACATTCTGCAGCAGCTCACATATAGCTCTACATAGGCGTCTCCGTACCACTGCTGCTCTTCCTCACAGCCAAACTCTGGACAATTAAAAGTTACATTTTCAAGACCCTACCCATTCTCAAAACACAAGATAAGTCACATAGTTTCTCTTAGGCTAGTAATGTCACATTGACCCATGCACGTAGCTCTAAGTAGGTGAGGGGTCTCAGACAGTAAACAATTGACTGAACCTTGAGTGGTCAGGGTACCTGCGGAAAGGGAGCTACTGCAAGGACTGTGTTTTGATGTAAACAACCTGGCCTTGATTTAGCAATAAACAACACCTGGGAATTAGTCTTTGTATATAGTCTGTGGGGACAGCTTGGTCTGTTTTGGACTAGTTCTAAGGTCTTTGCAAAATGTGTAAAAGCCTGTCTTTGAGACTGAGAATACTGTTATTTTCCTATGTCAGTAAAGAATGTTCTAGTAATACTTCTGTTCACCAGAATTATACAGCTTAAACAAAAATCCACAACTAAACGTGTGCCCAGAGATGTAAAAGACACTACCAAAGGGCTGTGCAAAGCACCTCACAGCTGTTCTTATGGGGAGGCATAACAGTGACACCCAAGAAAGTTACAGACAGAAAACAACCAGTGGCCCCACGGCGTTACCAGGTGGGGCTCCCCATCAGGGAGTTAGTTATACATCTGGTGGGTTGACTTGTCAGACACTAGTTGTCACTTGCTGTATACTCCGACGGCCCTCAGCGGGGTCCTGAGCTGATACTTGTCCTTTCAGTGTCCATAGTAGCTGTTCTAAAACTCGAGCTGAGTTTACATTTGGGGGGGGAGGGTGAGAGTCCAGGGACTTGGGAGGGCAGTTACACACCAGCTTTTGTCGGAGGCCCTGAAGCCTGCATCCTTGTACCTTCTCTCATGAGTACCTTCTCTCAGCAGACTCCCCAAGAAGAGAGTAGGGAAATGGCCAGTCCTCTGAGACTGGGGGGGGGGGAGACACCCCATCTGTCACATGTGTGCGATTGAGGCAGGATAGAAAAAAGATAGGGAAAGAGTTTTTTTTGGGGGGGGCGGGGGGGGGGGGTTGAGACAGGGTTTCTCTGTGTAGTTTTGGTGTCTTGGATCTCAATCTGTAGACCAGGCTGGCCTCAAACTCACAGAGATTCGCCTGGATCTGCCTCCCAATGCTGGGATTAAAGGCATGTGCCACCAGCGCCCGGCAAGACAGGGAAAGTTAAAGGGACATTGGAAGGAAAAGGAGTCCCTCAGGCTGGAATCTGACAAAAGCTGACAGTCAAGAATTACTAAATAATTGTTTGCTATGAGAGTGGTCACTGACATAAGAAACAATATTACTTTTTAAAAAATATTGAGGCTGGAGAGATGGCTCAGTGGTTAAGAGCACTGGCTGCTCTCTTCTAGAGGTTCTGAGTTCAATTCCCAGCAACCACATGGTGGCTCACAACCATCTATAGTGGGATCTGATGCCCTCTTCTGGCATAAAGGCGTACATGCAGATAGAGCTCTCATTCATATATATATAATATATATATATTATATATATAAAATAAATAGCAAATCCTTAAAAGAAAAAAATATTTATTCATGTATTTTATGTATATGAGTGCTCTGTCTTCATGCAGACCAGAAGAAGGAATCTGATCTCATTACAGATGGTTGTGAGCCACCACATGGTTGCTGGGAATTGAACTCAGGACCTCTGGAAGAACAGCCAGTGCTGTTAACCCCTGAGCCACCTCTCCAGCCCCAACAATATTACTTTTATATAGAGATGTTTCAAACAAGTGTGTTAAATTGGGGCAACTTCGTGATTCACTGATGTAGAGGCCTTCCTCACCACCCTTCCCATAAAGGCACGATCTTTTTAAGCATCTCATAGGAAACCTCATCCACGGTAAAAGACATGTCTTAACCCCCGTGAGCAACCCTTGTGACCCATGGTGTTTTTGTTTTGTTTTTCGATAGTTTCAAGTAACCCTGACTGGCCTTACAATCACTACACAGCTGAGGATGACTTTAATTTCCTGATCATGGGCCTCCACATGGCCCATACAGTTCTATCTTATTGACTAGTCCTATCCAAGGAACCTGGAGAGCTATCCTATAATCTCAACTGGGAAAAGAAGGAGAGAGAGAAAAGGAGTTTCCTAGCAACCGTTTGGAATGTAGCTTGAGAGCCGTTGAAATTTATATACGACTATAGCCAAGATGTGGAAGCACAACTCTTTTGAGAAGCCTGCATCTATGCTTGGGCAAGTCTTACCCTTCTCCTGAGCATCTTTCCATCAACTCCCGTTCTGAAGCTGCACCTCCGGTGTTAAAGAGACTACAGGGCTGACTGATTAGCATGTCTACGACTGTGGAGATCTGGGGTATTGCAGATCTGCAGCCAAGTTATCTTGGGCTGTCTTTAGCCCATCTCTGCGTTTGACCTAACAATATTGTACGATGTTAGATAAATCCCCTTTTGTGGGGTAATAGCCTCAGGTTATGAGGAACTGAGTCAGGCAGTACTAAGCAGTAGCCACTAGCCATAAAGAATAGCTTAGCACTGGCCTGATGGATCTGCTCCACCCATGGAAACAATATGCCTGGGTATGGAAAACAAGCCACCCTGCTTCCGGTCAAACTCCAAGAAATAGCTGTAAGTACCTGGAAGCTACCCACAGATGTATATATACTTGTCCCTGGCCCCTCTAAGTGTGCTCAACCTTCATTCTACAGAAAGACTAAGCCCTCGATGTTCCCATAAAGCAGTCTCAGCCTGTTGAGAACCAGTCTGTCTGCTTCTCTGCCTCCTTTTTCTTACATCTGGTACTGAGACCCGGGACCCTTTTAGGGTCCTCTGAGTAGCGAGCCCTCCTTTCCCTCCCTGGGGTTATTCTTACAGCAACATGGACCCCTATATAAGGCTCACTATATAAGACTCACTATATAAGGCTCACTATATAGGCTGAACGGCCACCAGTTCAACCTGACCCCTCTGGTCTTTTGGGACCTCTGCCTCCATCAGCAGTGAACTCAGTTAATGCTTGCTGGCCTTCAGCCATCCTGGTAAGAGCGAAAATATTCTAAAAAGAGACACTTATATCCCTGTTATAGGCCTGGATCAGGATCTGGAGGGTATCCACTGGGATTTCCATGTCTCTTCCATGAGGGTGATTGACCACACACACTTTTGTGTGACATGTCCCGATCCATCCTTGGCCTTGTTGGGCCAGTCCATCAGCAGGGGGTCTGGTGGTGGGAGACAAAAGCCTACAAGGCCTTTGTTTAGAGCTGCCAGGCTTTTGTCTCAAGTCAGGAGGGTGAGGAAGAAGCCGGCCATCATGGAAATTCACCAGCTTTATTACCTGGCCACAGCCCCTCTCTCCCTATCTGTGTGCCTACCAAGGAGTCTAGCTAATCTCTGGTTTTTCTCTGTGTGTCTGCTGCACGCGTCTCTCCTCACCTCTAATAAACACCATTGTTCAACTGTTGATTCTGTCTGCAGTGTTGGATTTCTCCGCTGCCACCTTTCACACTCCAGATCTTTCCTGCCTTTTGTTTCTTTAGCTGGCAGAGAAAACAAGCCCAATTAAGACCCCTAGACTGGATCACCAGGACCGCCTGCCCAGGGATCCTTATAGAGGCATTTTCTCAATTAAAATTCTTTCTTCCCAGATATGTCTGTAGCTTGTGTCAAGCTGACAGAAAACCAGCCATCACAAGGTCTTCACATAGGCTGTTCCTCCTCTTACCTATCCTACCCAGAGGCCTACACTTTCCTGGAAAATCTGGATCCAGCAACCAGGCCCAGAGGGGCCCGGCCATAGCTGGCCCTGAAGTCTAGGCCTTAGCCAGCCTACTTGGACTGTATGCTGCCTTTTCACTCTGGTCCTGAGCACAGCTGTTGTGCAGTTTCAGAATTTGGTGCTAAAAATACTCCATGACCTAGAAGGGCCAACGAAGTATCTAGGCACTTGTGGGTGGGGTTATTTAGGGCTGTGATGGAGGCTCACTTACAATGTTGTAAGGGGTAGATCTTATACCCTCAACCCCCCAGAAAAGGTGGCCCTCTGATGGACAGGAGGGACCGCTGGGAGTGGGGACATTCCCATCACCTCCTGTTTCTTCACAGGACCTCCAGGGTACGTGGCTGTGTGGTACACATCTGTTATTTCAGCTACTGGGGAGGCAGGGATTTAGTTTGAACCCAGGAATTTGAGGGTAGCTCAGGCCAACAGTGCCCAGCACTGCTTGTGTCTCTAGCTCTCTAGAACTTGGGGTTTCCAGAGCTTTTCCTCACCAATAGCTCTCTGGGTAGAGAGTTACTGAATGGGCCAGAGGTGTCTGCTTTGAGCAGTCCAAGGAAGCAGGCCCGGAACCTACCTCTGCCTCCCGAGTGCTGGAATTAAAGGCCTGTGATCCCATGCCCCGCAAAAGTATTTCTTTAAGTTCTTCTGGGTAGACTTGCTAAGGGTTATATAGTAATTCTATGTTTCATTTAAATAAAATGAAATAATTATTATTTTGGCTTTCTGAGATAGGATTTTGTTATGTAGCTCAGGTGTCATGATCTAGAACTCACTATTATGCCTCCAATTTTTTGGTACTGGGGTTTTAGGCCTATGTGATAATTTTATATTCATTTTTTTAGATATAGGGTTTCACTATGTAACCCTGGCCGGCCTAGAACTCTGTGTTGACAAGACTGGACTCGAACACACAGAGATCTGCCTGCCTCTGCCTTTGGAGTGCTGGGAATGAAGGCATACACCACCGCAGCCAGTGATAGCTTTACTTTAAATATTTGAGTACTAGCTTTACTGTTTCCCATAGCGGCTATGGGACTATAAATCCCCACAAACCCACAGGAAGACCTTTTCATACCGTGACAGCACTTGTTACTGTTTTGTCTGTATAACTTTCTACTGAGCACAGGGATCTTTCAGAAGTGACAATTAAATGTCCCCTTCTTATAAAGGCTTCCCAGGTCACCTTACTTACTATGGAGGTCCATCTCTGGTATTATTTTTCCATCAAGGCCCTGTCTGGACAGCGTTAGGTCGCTGTAGTATTGAACTGACTGGACCATAATGGACAGTGTCTTTGTTGGCGACAGGATCCCCAGCGTTTACCAGAATACCCAACACACAGTAGGTCCTCAATAAATGGTTGATTAGTGGCGTTTTTCTCTTCTACCAAAATTTCAAGTCCCTCTCCAGTCTGCCCTTTTGCTCCAGCCTGGCTCAGTCCTTTGGCTGAGTCCTCCCCCACAGCGCACACCCAGGAAGATCAGGGGCCCGCAAATGTTACCTGGACTTGACTTTTTAGGGACTTGTGGGTGAAGCGGGCCTGGGTTCTCAGAAGCTAAAAGGGACGTTACCAGCAGGCGGGAGAGCTGCCTGAGGCTGGCCCAGCAGCTCGGCCGCCCCCGTCGGTCTCTTTGCGCCTCTTTTCATAGCCCCGCCCCCTTTCATAGCCACGCGACCTCGTGGGTCCTTGCTATTGGTCCTTCTCGAGATGCTGTCAAGCGACCATTTCTGATTGGCCACAAGCCCCCCCACGCCTCCACAGCAGCCACAACAACCGCCACGTGCTCTACCGTGGGACTTCCTCATTGGCCAGCCTCCTCGATACACCTGACTTCCCGCTCCCTCTCCCCATTGGCTTTCCAGTCCCAGGCTCGGCTCTTCCGCCGCTGATTGGCCACTAGGGAATGAGGCGGGGCTTGGGGCGGGTTAAGAGCGCGGCCTTGCCGGCGCGCGCGCGCCTAGGATTTTCGATGGCAGGGCAGGGGCTGGCGGCGGGCTTCCTGCAGGTGCCCGCGGTGACGCGGGCCTACACCGCGGCCTGCGTCCTTACCACCGCCGCAGTGGTGAGCGGGCCGGCCGGGCGGGCGTGGTGGCGCCATGGTTACTGTCCCTGGCCGGCCGGAGGGGGTTAGGGAGGTCGCTGGTTTCCGGCGTCTTACACGCTCCCCGTCCCACAGCAGCTGGAACTCCTCAGCCCCTTCCAGCTCTACTTCAACCCGCACCTGGTGTTCCGGAAGTTCCAGGTGAGGTGGCCCCGACTCTGGCACCTGTCAGCCAGGCCCTCGCCCTCCAGCCCCGCGCCTCACCGCCACCCCCACCTCTTTGCAGGTCTGGAGGCTCATCACTACCTTCCTCTTCTTCGGGCCCCTGGGATTCGGCTTCTTCTTCAACATGCTCTTCGTGTATCCTGGGCCACGGGAGTGGGTGGTGAGGTCGGATTGGGGGTGTGCTGGGCTAGGAGCGGGGAAACTGAGGCCCAGTCCGCGTGGCACTTCCTATACCAGTGTTGCAGGTTCCGCTACTGCCGTATGCTGGAGGAGGGTTCTTTCCGTGGTCGAAAAGCCGACTTCGTCTTCATGTTTCTCTTCGGGGGTGTTCTTATGACTGTATCCTTCCTGTAGGCTCACTATTATTGGGCCAAGGGACACCTCTGTCTATGTCGTGGCCCTGGGGTTCGACATGAAGTGCCCAGGCCGGAAGAGACAAACATTCAGGGCCTAGCAGCCATGTAGTCTAGATGCCCCAGCTAGATCAGTGTCTCTGCAGAGCACAACAGGGAGAAAATAGGACAGACTGGTAGAATACTGAGGCTCTGAAACATGAATGCAAGAGCCAGAGAAAGGAGCAGTCATGGATGGAGCCTGGGTACCTGGACGCCACAGAGAGGGGGCTCTGCTTGATATGGAATAGACCAGGGAGATGAGGAAACCTGTTGAAAGAGCCAGGGAGGCACTGTGGGCAGCAGACTGCTCCAGGGCACCTTGACTCTGGCCCAGCTGCTGGGATTCCTGGGCAGCCTCTTTTTCCTGGGACAGGCCCTCATGGCCATGCTGGTCTATGTGTGGAGTCGTCGCAGCCCTCAGGTGAGGGTCAACTTCTTTGGATTACTCAACTTCCAGGCACCATTCCTGCCCTGGGCCCTCATGGGCTTCTCGATGCTGCTGGGCAACTCCGTCCTCACAGACCTGCTAGGTGAGCCTGCCCACCCTTCCCACTCACCTCAGGCCAGCTGCTCCCATCAGGGTATGCAGCTCACACACACATCCCTTCCCCCTGCACCAGACCTTTCTCCCGTGCACCTCCCAAATTCCTCTTCCTGTCCTAACTGTCATGTTCTTAATGCCCCTCAAGCAGTTCAGCTGGCCCACAGGATTTGCATCTGTGGTTGACCTGAAGACACCAGAGTTGGTCCTGCATGGGGGTGGTTACAGTTTCTGCTTCCTGGTTCCTACTCCCCCAGTGTTCTCAGGTCCCTAGTCCTTCCCCCTCCCCAGGTACTGTCCACTTTTGGGCCCCTTTATGCCTTTCAAAGCCAGTTCTGATCTTACCCTGATGGCAGATAACAGGGTGCTTGTGCTCTGGAACCTGGGCTACACTGGGCTGTGAAAGATGGCCTCTGGCAGCCTTCGGCTCTCTTGCAGGCATTGTTGTGGGCCACATCTACTACTTCCTGGAAGATGTCTTTCCCAACCAGCCTGGAGGCAAGAGGCTGCTGCTGACCCCCAGCTTTCTGTGAGTGTGAGACAACTGTTTTCCCCCCTTTGGTGGCAGTCTACCTACTCCATGGGGAAACTGTGTTTACTGCAGCTCAGCATAGTTGTCCCCTCCCCACAGGAAGCTACTACTCGATGACCCTCAGGAGGACCCCAATTACCTGCCCCTTCCAGAAGAACCACCAGAGCCCTGAGTGCAGCCCCTGGACCAGTAAGCCCACTTGGTCAGCCTGAGGCTCCTGGCAGAGTTCTACCTTCTCTTATGCCAAGCAACCCATCCAGAAGGCTGGGCCCACCTTGGTGCCTCAGCCAGCAACACCCTACATCCCCTGTACCATCTCTGCTCAACTGTAGGTAGTAGGACATGAGGCCCAGAGAGGGTGAAGACTGCCAACGGATGCCTAGCAGAGCTCTGAACTCAACTAATACAGACCTCCAGTTCTCATCTTCATGCTGCCAGTGCCTTGCTGGAGCACTGGCAACAAGTCCTCACCACCCAGGATCATGCCCAGTCTACAGGTATCCTGCCTGGGGTGCCAGTGGGCTGATGCCCATCCTCCTAGCCTCTCTGTCCTCTTTGGCAAGCAAGTGTTCACGTTCATCTCCGGCTGGTGACCCAAAAGTCCCATGGGCTCAGGTGCAGAGAACAAGTTTGGTCCTCTGCCACTCTAGTGAGCCCAGGACCTTGAGCTCTATCTTAGCAGAACCCTGTGTGTAGCAGAGGTAGTTCTACGACATTCCGTTTGCTGAAGGCCTGTGAGTCCTTCCTACCTGCACCTCCTCTGAACCGAGGATGTCAATGTGGCCAGTTTTCCTTGTTGCTGTACATGTGCTCCCCTGGGGCTTACTCCTGGATGCCCAACAGCATGGGATTCCCCCAACCACTGCTTATTATTTCTATGGCAACAAAAATGTTTTCTACTGAGTCTGACTCAATTTCATAGTGAAACCTGGTGGGGCCGAAGCTGTGTTGCTGTGTGGAAGTGCTCAAAGCAGGCAGACTCTAGGGGTGTACGGGGAGAGGGGTAGAACACTCCCCAGGAGGACCCCCTGAGAGAGGGTAGCAGTAGACTGTAGCTGCAGTACTGGGATCACTGTCTTCAATTACAAACCCGCATGCCCAGTTTGCCAAGTGCAGACCCATCTGTCACCTTAACGGATGCTGTGTCAATTCTATACCACACCACAAACCAAGGACAAAGGGAATGAGGAGCTTACCGAAAGCACAGCTTGGGGTGGGGGGTAGAGGGCTGTACCTCTTCTCCACATACTGCCAACTTAAAGGATGGCACACAACTGTGTTCTATTTCCCTAACCTCACAACAGGCCGGGGAAGGAGCAGGTCCTGGCCACAGTAGAGATGGGTTTAGTTAACCTTTCTTGGGTTGCCAGAACAGAAGACTTCCTGTTTGTGTACTAGTGATGTCATGTCCAGGTGCTGCCCACACATGACCAAGTCCTCTAGAAAGGACTCTAGAGCAATATGGTCCCCCCAGCTGGCAGCAGCCCGTCTGGATGCAGCAGGACCAAGGCCAGCAAATGAGCCTCAACCTCTACAGAGACTTGCTGAGCACAGAGCTGCACAGGGAAGCTGGAAGGCACAAGAATGAACAATGACTTGGCTCTACTTTGGGGACCTTGGGGCTGGCTGTGGAGACCCAGTGATCTCCATGTACTCACTTGAGAATTTGAGGGCAAGAAGGGCAGGGTTGGCACATCAACCTTGACTAAACCCTCTTCCATCCACGCAGGCTCTACCTCAGGCCCCACTCCTAGCTCTAGCTCACATTTTATGCTCTCAACACCAAAGAAGCTCAACTGGTTACTTTTATTTAAAAAGTGTTGCTAGCTCTGTCTGGGGCTCCTATACAAAAACAAAACCAACCCAAATGAGGCTGACGTTAGACTTTGGGGGACAGTGCTGGGGCTTAGCAAATGGAATGTGTGCTGAAGGAAGGCACCCAGGAGGCCCTACCCCATTCCTCAGGATGGCACCAGCTGTCCCTTTGCCTCTCTCTTTACCACAGAGGAAGGAAAGGCAGTCTTTTGAGATGCTCCGTGGAAGTTGAGCATGGACGGCTTCATCACCAGGCTGGGGCAGTGTTGGCGAGACGCCTCATTCGCCTGAAGTAGGAGAACAGGGGGTCAGCTGGGGCCGGTCACAGCTCTGGGTGGCCACCCTCCTAGGTATGTTATTTTTTCTAGAGTAGGTGGTGTGGGGCCCATCTAGAAGGAACAGTCTCCAGCCTTTTTCTTGACCTTGCCAGTCCGCTGCACTGGCCCTGTTAATCTCTATAGAAACCCTGAGACCTGCTAGGGGATGTTGTTCTCTTCAAGGAAATGTACCCTGGGGCCTGATCCCCACAGAAACTTCCCCTTAAAACTAGGTTCCTAGGGAGAAGATACCCCTGCCTCTGCCAGGGAAGATAGGTGCCTAGGGGTGTACCTTGTGTTCCGGTCTTGATCCCGGATCTTCTTCTCCATCTCAGCATCGGTCAGTGTCTCCAGCAGGGGGCACCACTGATCAGCATCTCCGGTATTTCGGATGGCAATCTCAACTGTGGGAAGTGGGTTCTCACTGAGGGAAGGGAAACAGGGAGAGGAACAAGGACTAGTTAACAGAATGGCAGCTCGGAAGTCCCCCAGAAACCACTGCTTTCTACTCTGCTATTCCTTAGCAGATGGCCAGGGCACAGCAGGAAGGCCCACTTCCTTGTCCTAGCTCCTCCCGGCAGCAATGCCAATGGGCAGCTGCGGGATGACTTCTGTCACTGAACCTCATGCAGGATGCCAGAACCTGTCTAGCAGAAACAGTACTACCTACACCCTAGGCAGTCTCCCTTCAAGGCCAATTCTCCTCGATAAGAAGAACTGAGGGAGCTACTGGCTATGGAGGTAGTTTCTTTGGACAGAATCGTGTCTCAGGTACAGCTGACTGATAGAGACTGTAGTCAGGCCTGTCTACCTTACACTGTCCAGCGTCAGTACCCACCAAGACCCACTGATCAGGGAAACACCACAAACACCAAAGGGATGGGAGTGGAGTTGTAAAAGGATTTCTCCAGAGGCCTCAAGCTCCTCACAGAAGGCCACTGGGTGGGCCTGCTCTTAACTGTTCTATATACACCTATCCCTTGGCTTACTTCTCACACTAAGCCCTGGAGAAGCCAGCCTATTTGCTTTGAGACAGACAGCTGGTTGGCAGAGAACTGGGGCTAGAAATGATATCTCAAGGCTTAGAGTCCTTCAGAGAGCACCTAACTGCACCCTAGAGTGTGTGTGGGGATCATCTGTTCAAGCCTCTTGCCAAATGGACACAATGGTGTGAAGAAAATGGGAGGAAGGCTACAAGGGTACAAGTACTGGGGATGTGTGTCTGTGCCGCTCTGCACCTTGGTTTCCAAGTTGTAAGAGGCAGCTAAGGAGGTACCCAATGTGTCACAGCAAACCCTAGCCTAGCAGGAAGCCTCACAGCAAGGCTCTACCCGGTCCTCTCCCTCCACTGTCACACTGCCCTTCCAGCTAGGTGGCCTTCCTGTCACTTGAGGAGATGGCCTCCCTACTCTACCTACAATCTTAATCAGGTGTGTGCCCACCTGCTGTCCTGCAGTACCTTGTCAGCTCTGGGAAAGGAGGAGACAGAGCCCAAGTGATGATACTTGGCAGATAAAAATGGGATAAACAAGCTGACTGGGTTGTTTCGGTCTTTGTCTGAAATATGGCAGCAGAGTTTACTATTGAGAGGCTTAACATTAAACAGCCAACATTCACTGCAGAGGCCTCTTCAGAGCCAGACAAGTCCTTACACAGCCTCTCCCAGGCTTCAGGAATGGTGGACTTCACAAAAGCAAACTCCTACACCAGATTGGATTGCAGAGTCACAATTCTTCATCACTGCACTAAGCTAACATAGGCCAAACGTGGCATCTGAGAGCCCATCCTAGCCCAACTCTGAAAGGTTGGGCTTGAGCCAATTCTTGGCATAAGGGTTTCAGGGACCTTGAGCTTGGATTAAAGCCAGAGTATGGGTAAAGCTGGTTCCACAGACTAGGGGAGCCCTGGCTTCTTGCAGACACAGGTCTGACTTACTACTGAAGCTCGGCTAACAACATCTATACCCACAGGCTCCATAGAACCTGGAAGCCCAAACTCTTACTAGTGACTCAGAGGCCAGGCACCAGTCAGCCCCCACCCTGCGGTCCCAGGGCAGGCCTCTTCTCAGCAGCTTCATTTGGAAATCCAGGAACAGCCCAGGCAGACTCATCCCTCATCTCCAGGTCATCTCCCTTGGGAGGGCAGGCTTGAAAGGCGCCAAGCCCAGGCAGAAGGAAGCAAAACATGTTTTTCTCTGAATTTAAATAAGAGCTGGCAAACAGGCCCAGAGGCCCCTTTGTTTACCTCCTTGACTCTGGGAAGATTTCACACCATGGGTTTGTTCAAAAATAGAACTACTAGAGCTGACCATGAAGGAATGGGCATTGAGCCAACACTAGCTGCCTCGGCTTTATGGGGACACACAAGCAGAGATGCTGCCCTGAGCCCCAAGTCTGTGAGCCAGAACCCTGGACATTCTCCCACCACACAAACACCCCTTTAAAAGCTGTTAGAAGACGCTAATGGAGTGGATTCGAGTTGACTTTTGATGTAAGAGTTTTGTTGTTTTTTTCTCTGTGTAGTCCTGCCTGTCCTAGAACTCAATATGTAGACCAGGCTGACCTCGAACTCAGAGATCTACCTGCCTATACCTCTCAAATGCTGGAGTTAAAGGTATGTGCCAACATGCCAGATCTGGATGTAGGACTTTTTTCTGTGATGTACAGGCAAGCTGAAAAGCAATATCATCCTCCCTGTATGAAGAAGAGAATGGAGACTTCAGAAAGAAACAACCTGTCTAAGGCCACCTAACTGGGAGGAAAGGAGACCGAATTCTACACTCACCCTTATATTTGCAAGCCACAGCTGCCATGCCCCTTAGGATAGGATGAGAGTTCCACATACTCACTAGGAAGGGGCAATCTGTGGGCAAACTGGTGATACAATATGCCTCTGCATTAGGCAATAGTTTCTAAAATGTCTCTCTCTCTCTCTCTCTCTCTCTCTCTCTCTCTCTCTCTCTCTCTCTCACACACACACACACACACACACACACACACACACACACACAGAGAGCAACCAACTAAAAAAGCCAGGTGAACTGGACTGTTATCAAAACAACGTTTGTGCTGCAAAGGACACTATCAAAAGAGTGAAAAGGCAACTCAGAGGGTGGGAAAAAATATTTACAAATCATACCTACTAAGGAATGTATATCCAGATTATATGGAGAACTCTTACAAATCAAGAAGAAAAAGAAAAACTGGTTAAAAACACAGGCTAGTAAGATGGCTCAGTGTGAGGTCCTGAGTTCAATCCAGAGTACTCACATGGTAGAAAGAAAGAACTTCCTCCTAAATTTGTCCTTTGACATCCACACATGTGTATATGCACATATCCCTCCCCCCAAAACATAAACTGAGGTTGGGGTGAATGACCTGAACAAGCCACTTTCAAAGACATATACATAAAGGGCCAATAATAATGAAGAGATATTCACTAGGAAACACAACTCCAGCCTATCACTTGACACTCACCAGGATAGCTAGTCAAAACAGCAAGACAAGCCCTGGCCAGGGTGTAGAGCCTGGGCCCACAGCACTGGTGGGTTCTGCAGGATGCTATAGCCTCTGTGAAAAACAGCTCAGCAGTTCCTCAAACGTCAGGTATGACAGCTCATCATATGATCCAGCCTCAGAGGAGGCTGAGCCAGGAGGACTGCTATGAACTATATATTAGAGGCTAATCTGAGCTACAAAGTGAGATCCTGTCTCAATAAAACAAGCAAAACACAAGTTCACCGGGAACAACATAATCCAGAAATATTAGAGAGCCAAGAGAACTGCCAAGAGTGTTTAAACACAAACATACAGATGTCCTTAGCATGACTTACTATAGCCAAAAAGTAGAAGCAACCCACAGCAGAACAGGTAAGTCAAATGTATATATTTAATCAATGGAATATTATTCAGCCATAAGACCGAAGTTCTGATAATGCTACAACATAGATGACCGCTGAACACATTATTCTAGGAATATGGCTTATAAGGCCAAATAGTGCCAGCCTGAGCTTTGTGGCGGGACCCTGGCTCCATAGAGTGAAAACCAACCAGACCAAACTAAACATACATTTAAGAAGGCCAGGCAGAGTGATTCAGACCTATAATTCCATCACTTGGAAGGAAGGTAAAAGCATGAAGATCAGAAGTTCAAGACGTGCCTGGGCTACAGAATGAGTTCAAGACCAGCAACTCAGTGTGACCCTACTTCAAAATCAAAAAGTAAAAAGACACTAAATCTTTATTTATCTCAGGACTTGGAAGGCAGAAGCAGGCAGATCTCTGAGTTTGAGGTCAGGCTAGTCTACAAGCACGTTCCAGGACAGCCTTAGGTTCAATCTCTAATAATGCAAAAATTAAACAAAATTTTAAAATACAACAAATGGCTAAGTGGTGTGGTGTGAACTGTCTCTAAATGGGTTGTTATAAAAATAAAACCTGGGCTGGGCTAGCTGGTGGAGTTCTACTAGGATACCTACCCTCTCTGGTACACACCTAACTAGCCCAAAGGGGTTCTAGCAGGTTCCCCCACCTAACTGCTGATGCTACACCAGCAGAGGACCATGTTTCTGTCCCTCACTTAGGCTCAGCTGCCAAGCCTCTGACCAAGTACACCTTCACCTTTCCGCCCAGCACATGATCCTGGCGGGGCTGTGGGTACAAGCAGCCCCAGGGATAGACACTAGAGACCAAGCTCCACACAGTGCTTGGAGTGGGCATCCGAACACCTGCTCTACCCTTCCTAACCCAGCCAGTGCTCACCCCAGCCAGCTTCACCTTAGGCTGTGTGCCCACCCCCAGCCGTTGGGTACACTAGGAGTCAAAGCACACTGGCAGCCACACATAACACACGTCTTTCTCCTGTGCCAGACAGGATGCTGTTTGCTGGTCCCTGGCTTTGGAGCAAAGGGCTGGCTCAGGAGAAGTTATCAGTCATTTTTCTGTAGGGATTCTCCTAAGAGCAGCAAGCCCCTGCTGCCTAACCTAGCTCCATTCCTCATCAAGCCCATTTCCCCACATTTATCATCGCCCTTCTTAAAAACAAGAAAAAGAATTAAAAAATTTTATCTGCTTTATTATAATTTTATGTGTATGAGTTACTTTGCCTCCATATATGTATGTGTACTAGTGCACATGAAGACCAGAAGAGGGCACCACATACCCTGAAACAAGTTACAGATGACTGAGAGCCACCATATGGGAGCTGGCAATCGTTCTGGGTCCTCTGCAAGAGCAGCAGCGCTCTAACCTCTGATCCATCCCTACATAGCTGTCAGAGCCCTTTTGTCCTCACTCTGGTTCTGAGATGTATGTGTTGCTAGAGTTGTTCTGTACATTCAGTTCTGTACTCAGGAGCCTGGAGCCCTTACCAGTCTGTCACCCCCTCTCCCCACCATGCTTCTTGTTCCTGTCATGGCCTTTATCAGGCCATCTAATGCACGGGCATCATGGTCTTGCCCCACATGCTCTGTGACCAGCAGCTCTCTCTGCTACTCTGTGGATACAACCAAAGACAAGGGACCATGGGATGGGTACGGAAGGGGATGATGGGACATGGACATGCAGAGAAAGGGAAACTGGCCACCAGGAACTTAGTGTGCTTTCAACATGAAGTGACAGAGCTTAGAACTTGAAACTTGTTTTAAGGGGTCATGGAACTCAGTGCTTGTCATACTCTGTACATGGCAGAACCAAGGCCAGGGCTCCTTCTCCCAGGGAGGAACTGTAAGGACGATAGGGACCACAATCATTGTCTTGTGGTAAGTGGTTAAGAAATCCCGAGTTTCACATGTCCATGAGGTGAGGTGACGCAGTGCTGGGGATACAGGAAGCATCAGTTTTGGCTGCTCCTGTCCTCCGGATTTTTAGACTCTGATTCTGATGTACCCCAATTGTCACTGCTAGGTCTCTTGCAGTGTGGGTAGCATCCCAGCTGCCCAGATGGTACAACACAAGGGACTGGTGTTGAGAGCTCACCAGGCTTAGGACATGTTCTAGGAGTCCAGGCAGGCCACGGTGGGAGGGACGTTTGCTTGCTCAAATTTCTACCAGGGTGGGCCTATACTTACTCCCAAGCATTTGAAATCTGAACTCAGAACTAAGGACCACAGCAGAGCGAGGCCCTTCCTGTCTATAACTGAGCACTCAAGCAATGGGCCCTGAGTCCTAACCTAACACTATTGGGTGGCTTCCAGGGGGTTTGCTCTGGGGCACAGGAGAACTGCAGGTGACCGGGAGTTTATCAAGGACCTGAAGCCACTTGGGATCTGATAATGTAAATGCTGCTAAGAGTTGGTAACAGAAGAAAATGATGT
Source organism: Peromyscus eremicus (assembly GCF_949786415.1). Taxonomy (NCBI): domain Eukaryota; kingdom Metazoa; phylum Chordata; class Mammalia; order Rodentia; family Cricetidae; genus Peromyscus; species Peromyscus eremicus. The sequence goes on along the minus strand of NC_081432.1, from coordinate 11,116,910 downwards.
CAGCAGGAGCCATCAGGAGCCTCAAGAAGCTGCATCTCTCAAGCCTTGACCATAGCACTTAAGGCTGCCACACAGCACCGTGAAGGCCAACACTCGGTACCTGCTGCTAGAAGCAGCCAGCTGCATGTGCACAGTTTCGAAGTGGGCTCCCCTACTGATTGTGGATGGATCCTCTGTGTCACTGTCACTCCCAGGACCCATACAATGTCACCAGGCATCACAGGACCTCAGACTGGACTCCGGGGAACAAAACCATCCTACATTGGCTCTCAGGCCTCCTGGCCTTGGCTTCATACAAGGTGAACGGACACTTTGGCTGCACCCACAAGCAGGCTTTCTGCAGGAATGGTGAGGCATGGGACAGACATCAAGACTAGAAAACGGAGCTGCTTGGCCAGTGGGCTACTAGAGGGGTGACAACAAGCAACGCACATGCCTGCTTAGCATGTCACAGGCTTCGGCTGAGGGGGCTCATACCCTTTTGGATGTGCCTTGTTCCTTCTCGCTCAAAACATTTTTATTATTTTATGTGTTGGGTGTATTGCCTAAATGGATGTCTGCATACCCTTTACGTTCCCTGTGCTCACAGAGCACGCTGGATCCCTATCGAACAGAAGTTCCCTCTCTCTAGAACCTTTTCTCTTGCTCATACTGACAGAAAGCCCTATGGAAGCTGATTCTTGGGATGTCTGGTAAACCTAGCTGAGTCCAAAACCTACTAACAAACTCCCTGAATTGCCATGTCTTTGCAAAAAGCCCTTTGTTCTTGCTTTTGCTAAGCATTCCAGTTCCCAGTGGAGTCTTTTTCCAACGTAGACAAGAAAGAGGACAAAAACGTGAGACCAGAGGGAAGGATGAGTGTGCTAGTTATCCTACCTGAAGGCGTAGGTCTTCTGGTGCCAGCTCAGCTGTCCCCGGATGCTGTATGCGATGGTGGTGACAAACTCCCCGCCCAAACCCAGCTCTGAGCACAGCTTCAGGGCGAACTTCTCTGGGGAGTTTTCCTTCTCTGACATGTCCCATTCAAACTGGTCTACCAGGGAGATGTTGCCCACATGGATGTTCAGCTACGGCAAGAACCAATAAGCACAAGTGAGGGCAGCCCAGGATGCTGTGAGGAGGTGGGGACAAGCCATGCTCGGTTGCCAGGTCAGAGTGAATTCTGCCCATGACTCAGGAGCTAAGAACCAAGGCTGGCCCTCGTCTGTCCAGCTCCTTGTTTACAAAACAGGACCGACCTCATACACCTCCCAGACTGTCAACAGACACTGAGTTCGCACCTTACCCTCTCTTCTCATCCCCCTTGTCATCTCATGCTGACCAAGTGTGTTCTTTGTCCTTTACACCTGTGGCGATCAGTCTTTATGTAGCTATGCTGACCACGTAGGGTCCTTGAGTCTGTTTTAAGCCACTGTCTACACCCTAAAGTCACTGCTTTACAACCACCTTGCCAAGCAGCCCACAGGTACACCTGCCCTATTTACTCCTTACCCCTTAGAAAGACATGCCTATTCCCAAACACCAACTCCACAAAGTTGCCCTCTGACCTCCATCCATCCTGGCACACACATACTAATGATAGTTGAAAAAAATTCAACACAGCAAGACACATGCATCATAGCACACAAACTAATAATAAAGCTAAAAATGCTGGGCGGTGGTGGTGCACACCTTTGATCCCAGCACTTGGGAGGCAGAGGCAGGTGGATCTCTGTGAGTTTGAGGCCAGCCTGGATTACAGAGCTAGTTTTAGAACAGACAGAGCTACACAGAAAAACTGTCTCAAAAACCAAAAACTGAAGTAATAATAAGACAAACAAACAAATGAATGAAGCTAAAGTCACCCATCAGGCTGACTATTACCAAACAAAGAAGTAAGGAAGGGAGGGATGAAGGAAAGAAGGGAGGCAATACAACTTTTGGTAACTATGGGGAGATACTGGAACCTTTGTGCATTGTTAGTGGGAATATAAAATGGTTCAACTGCTGTGCAAGTTTGGTAGGTCCTCAAAATATTAAAGGACAATTTGCTACAAGTGATCTAGCAATTTGAACTTGTGAGTATAAACCCCGAAGAACTGAAAGCAGCATACAAACAAGTATTTGAATTATGAAATATTTCTGGCCCAGTACTTAATTAGAATATTACATCAATGCTGCACATCTCACTAAGGGCTTTCATACTTCACCACCAGCTGCTTTCACCTTCTAACTCGGGGACTGGCTCAGAAATATAGCAGCACTGGCTGTCCTACCCTCAATGTGACACTGCACTCTGAAAAGTCAGCCCTCCCATTCCTGAGGACACAGTCGGGCTGTCGCTGAAAGATGCCTTCCCAGAAACTGCACCTCAAGCAAGGAACCCTGACAGACTTCCAAGGGCTGAGTACTCTTTGCACCTACCTTGATGATGACGCGCTGGTCAGACTGGTCCTCCAGGATGCTGTCTGTAGGGTAGGACTCAATCTGCTGTCTAATGGCAGAGGCAATAGCTGGCACGAAAGTCAGCGGATTCAAATCCAGGTCGTCACAAAGGATTTCTGAAAACATCTCAGGGGTCATCAGCTTCTCTGAAATCAGAAAATGCAAACATTCCAAGCTATTTGCAGAGCCTCATTTTATGGTGCTCACACCTGTCCTGGCTCCTCCCATTTCTTCCTCCTTTGTCAAACCTCCCCTCATGCTGATGTGGATGACTGGGCAACTGAACGTGGCCTTCCCAGACGCTCAGAGCAGCAGAGGAAGAAGCGTCCTTTCCCTTCTGGCCCACATCATTCAGATACCTGCCCCTGGGGAATCTTCCCATGGTTCACCTCCTATGAAACCAGAGTGTGCTCTCAGAACCACACTTGGGCAGTCAAGATCCAGGCCATGTCCATCAACACCAGGATCCCTCTATGTTCTTTTGCACCCACAGCTACTTGCCTCCTACCACTCTTCATCTGTGATATGTTTCTATAATTTGAGCATTTGAAGAACTGAAATCATACCTTATGCAACTTTGGGAGTAACTTTTTTCTAGTCAGAAAAATTCTTCAGAGAAGCTAGCCATGGTGGTACATACCTTTAATACCAGCAGCTGGGAGGCAGAGGCGAATGGATTGCTATGATTTCGGGGCTAGCCTGGTCTATATAGTGAGTTCCAAGCCAACTAGGGCTACATTCTGTCTCAAAAAACGAACCAACCAACCAAAAGTTCTCCAGAGATCCATGCAGGCTGTTATTTCCTTTTTATTGCTGATTAGTATGCTGTGTGTGGGGTGGTGGTGGTGGTGTCACATTTTATTTAAGTATTTACCCACTGAAGGGCATCTAGGCTTCTTCTAATTTCTGGCTATCATGCATAAAGTTTCTGTCAACATTCACATGTAGGTTTCAGTGTAAACAGCTGCCTTCAGAACTTCTCTGGGACACATGCTCTACACTGAAGCTGCTTGCTCATATAGTAGTCAAACTGTAAAACAGGTTTAGGTTTTGAACGGTTTTGCAGTACAGCCCAGATATTTACATTTGCACCAGTGTAAGGGACTCAGTTCTTCCCTTCCTCATTGGTATTGTTACTAGTCTTAATTTGCATGTCTGGAATAGCTAATCAAGCAGAACTCCTTTCCAATGTTTGTTCCCATCTGAATAGCTTCAGTGAAATGTATCTTCATGTCTTCTGTCCTAGTTCTAAAGGACTTTAGATTTATTTTTATGTCTGTGGTTGTTTTGTCCGCATATATGTCTGTGCACCACTTACATGCCTGGTGCCTATAGAGACAAGAAGGCATTGGATTCCCTTGAAATGGAATTACAGACCTGCTGTGGGATGTTCTGTATGCTGTGAATGTGTTGCTCTAATTGGTTGATAAATAAAATGCTGATTGGTCAGTAGCCAGGCAGGAAGTATAGGAAGGATAAGCAGAGAGGAGAATTCTGGGAAGAGGAAGGCTGAGTCAGTAGACGCCAGCCCGCCGTCCAGGAAGCAGCATAATGGCACACAGGTAAAGCCACAGAACACGTGGCAACATATAGATTAACAGAAATGGGCTGAGTTTAAATGTAAGAGCTAGTCAGTGGTAAGCCTGAGCTAACGGCCAAGCAGTTTTTATTAATATAAGCTTCTGAGTGATTATTTTATAAGTGGCTGCGGAGTCCACGGGACTGGGCAGGACCAGAGAAAACCTCAGCTACACAGACCGTTGTGAGCTCCCATGTGGGTGCTGGGAATTGAACCTGGGTCCTCTGGAAGAGCAGCCAGTGCTCATAACTTCTGAGTTAACTCTAGCCCATGTCCTTATTTTAAATAGTTTGCTTTGAGTTTTTACAATTTGTTCTTTCATAAAAGTATCTTGATCATATTCTATTCCCTGTTATCTTTTTCTTTTTGAGACAGGGTCTCCCTATGTAGCCCTCCCTGGCTGGCCTGTAACTTGCTCTGTAGACCCTGAGCTCAGAGATCAGCCTGCTTCTGCCTTCTGGGTGCTGGAATTAGAGGCATGCATTTTCACATCTGGCTGTCTTTTTACCCTTCTGACAGGGTCTTTTGCAGAGCCAAGTTTTGATGAGGTCCAAGTTTTAGTACTTTCTGCTCTGGACTGTGTGGATGGTGACTAGTGATTCTCTGTCTAGCCCTGAACACCCAAGATTTTCTCTTACACTTTCCCCAACAAGTTTCATGGTTTTGTGTTTTATATACATCAAGTCTGTGATTCTAGAGTTTAGTATTCACTGTGAGATTAGGTCAAAGTTTATTATCTTTGGATAATCAATTGCTCCAGCATAATTTTATCCAAAGGATTATCTTTCCTCCAATCAACTGCATTTGCATCTTTTTGTCACAAACCAGTGACAAAAAGGCTCAGAAAGGGGCGAGGATAGAGGCATGAGAGCACACATGTGGCCTTGTGACATCAGGGAAAAAGCTGAAGGGGAGCTGTGGGGAGGCACTGGACCGAGCCTGAGCAATACCTTGGTCAGCACTAAACTAGACATCCTTGCCACACCAAGCCCCTAGAGCAGTGGTTCTCAACCTTCTTAATGCTGTGACCCTTGCTGTGGTGACCCCCAACCATAAAATTATTTTCATTGCTATTTCATAACTGTAATTTTGCTACTGTTACGAATCGTAACGCAAGTATCTGATATGCAGAATAACCGCCACTCGAGAGCTAACTGACTCACAGGAGGAAGGCGGAACCTAAAATTCACATATGACGTTGTTATTTGTATTTCTTTTTTTTGCTGTGCTTGCTTTTTTGTTAGAGCCTCACAAATGCAGCCCAGGCTGATCATGATTGTGCAATCCTCTTGCCTCTACTTCCCAAGTCCTAGGATTACAGGTACATGACAGAGGGCCTAATTTTAGAAATGCACTTTTTTTCCATGCTGATTTTTTTTTTTCCATCCACATTCTATGTTGCTGACCAGACCAAGCCAGCCATTAAAGCCATGTACAACCACACATTTAATTATTTATTAGCAGCTGGGAGGATAAGGTATTGCTTATTCTTTGAAAGCTGGAAGCTTAAGGTAATGCAGGCAGGCACAGTCTTCTCTAATGAGAGCTCATTCTTGTTACGTTGGTTTCATTGCTACAAAGGTAGACTGTCATTAAGTGTGTCCTTAAGTTTCTCTAAATAACTTCATTTCTGCTTTTTGTCATGAGTTGAAGCAGTGAGGCCTCAACAAAAAAAACCTTACTTAGTAGCCAACCTTGAACTTCCCAGCTTTCAGACACACAACAGAGTGAATTGCTTATATTTATTTATAAATTGCCCAGGTTCTGGTTATAGCAAAAGAAAACCAACTAAGACACATGCTCAGTCCACAAGGAATAGCGCACAGTGGCAGAGCCAGGATGAACCCAGAATTTGCAGCCTTAAGAACCATGCCACAAAGTTTCAAATGTCAAGACAAGAATCTGCCTGACAGGCAGTTGGTTGAAAAGTGGGCCAATTTCATATAAAGCCCAGGCAAAGTTGACTATCCACATACCATTCATGTTCCAGGTAAAGGCATCCCGCAGCTTCTGCCCATCTATCTCCATGTCCAACCTGATGGGTACCAGCACCTCAGGCTGTGATGCATTCTCATGGATCACAGCTGGATCATGGTCATCAAAGCTGAAAGTGAAACCACAGCAGCTGTCAGTCAGGGCTCCAGGGTTCCCTATACCTAGGTCCCCAGGGACACAAGTTTCTAGCTTCCCTTTGCACTGTGGGTCACTGTAAATATGGTTGGAACGGACAGGCCATTTCTTATAGGCATTTATCATCTAACACTGAGATAGCACAGAAGAGGTTACAGGGGTCCCGAGGCCAGTCTAATGGGAGTGCGGGGGGGGGGGGGGGGCAAAAACAGTAAGCTCAAACATGTCTAGGGTTAGGTTCTGCAACAGCGTGGGGCAGTGTGCTTCACAAATGCACCGGAAGAGCCAGGAAGCTGCTGCTCTAGAAAGAAGAAAACCTAGACATGCCAGCTTATGCCTGTATTCCTAGCACTTGAGAAGCTGAGGCAGGAGAATTGCCAAGTCGGACTCATTGTAGGTCACTGTAGGGTACAGAGTGAGACTCTGTCTCAAAACAACAAACACTACCCCCTTGCCCTTGAGGCTCAGCAAACACCTCAGGAGAGGGGTGGAAAAACACCAAGGCCTTAGGTGAAAGCGTAACAAACCTCTGATGGGAGCAATGCCCTGCTCACACCTTGATTTGGTCTGTGAACCTTTTTCAGACTCCTGCCTTTAGAACTAGGAGAGCATAAATCTGCACTGTTCTAAGCCACTAGTGTTTTGTTTCAGCAACCACAGAGAACTGATAGAGTGGGAGCCACGGGGATATCACCCCAAACCCCCTAGGTTGGCTGTGGGCATCAGATGACCCACACAAAGGCCTAGGGACTATGTCCCCAAGGATTACACTGAGATGCTAGGGAAGGGGAAATGGGAGAGAACAGAGCAGCGAGCCAGGGAGGACGGGGAAAGCCAAGGATGGTGTCCTGGAAGGAAGAGAACAGCATCCGAGGCAGTGGCCGGTAGCATTTGTGAAAACACGGTCACTGAATAGGGTCTCTCTGGGAATGAGCCTAAATGCACTGGAAAAGGAGGGGGGCATCTGTGCAGAGCTAAGCACAGCAGCGCCTGCTCACCACAAGGGGAAGGTTCGCTTCTTGTCCCGACCCATGCGGTTCCTGTTGATGGTGGTGGAACATGGCACAGCATCTAGATGGTGGGAACTGTTGGGCAGGGTGGGTACCCACTGGCTGTTTCTCTTGGCCTTCTGTTCCCTAAAGAGACAGAGAGAGAAAGTAACCCCTTCAGACCAGGAGTCAGGTTCTGCTCACTTGGACTTTACTCCTGTTCAGTGGGCACTACTGTGCCCCTGCCAGTCTCCAAGCTCCTGTGGAGGACATCTGCACATTTCTTACACTGTAGGACTCTTCTTGGCACCTAGAGGTACCTGTGTGAGAAGAAGGGCACAAAAGTATTAGATATAGGGTGGGGCATGGTGGTGCAGCCTTTAATCCCAACACTCAGGAGGTAGAGGCAGGTGGATCTCTTTTGAGTTCCGGGACAGCCAGAGTTACATAGTAAGACCCAGTCTCAAAAAACAGACAAAGAAAGAGGTATTAGATACAGCCAGGCACAAGTTGGCCCTTAACCACGGCCACGATGCACTGCATTACATGCTCCCAGACATGGTTTGCAGAGAAGCACATCCCTTATCAGGGAAAGGAGAGTAAGACACAGACTTTCCAGAATGCTCTGAAAAGGGGAGTCAGATGCTGAGTCAGGGCTCAGTGGGCAAAGATCTGCAGCAATGGAGACTTGACATGATGGGGCCAAGCTGGCTTCTCTAACTCCTTCCGGCTCCACCCTCACTCAAAAGACGGTGATGCTGTCAGATGAAGGGGGGTGGGGGCGGCAGCAGGAGAAAGACACTGTCTCGGTGAAGGGCTCCAATTACAGCGTCCCTTGAGTTCTTGCCCAGCTGCTGGCTAGGAGTCCCTAAACGCCTAAAAGGATTAATGTGATTGATTTCTGAGGCGATGTCTTGATATGTTGCCTAGGCTGGCTCTGACTTCCTGGGTTCAAATGAAGCCTTCTGAGTAGCTGGGGCTACAGAGATGGCTGGTTGTGATTTTAGATGTGCTGGCCATCCCAAAATGCACTGACAAGGCTTCTAGTCTTTAAACTCATGAACTATACAAGTGAGGAAAATGGATTGATAAGTATAATCTAGGAAATAGCACTGGAGATAATCAACCAGGCCATGCAACATGAAAAACTCTCTCTTTCCGCAAACTCCAGGTTGCTGTTACTATTGGGAAAATTCCCAAAGCTACTCCACACTAGGACCTTCTATGCTTTGCTGTGTGTCTTTCCTAGTGAGACCCTGGCTGGCGGATAGGGAGCCACTGTGTGCTGCCCACTGTGCGTTAGCTTTAACTATAATAATTAAATGATTAAGTAAAAAATAATAATAAAAAAAAGAAAGAATAAAAACCAAGCTAGTGATGCAAGCAGGCAGGATGGGTACATGTCTCTCTGCCCTTGAATATGGATGTGAGGTGACTACTGAGTTCCTCCCTGACTGCCCCTCAACGGTGAACTATAACTTGAATTGTAAGCCAAATAAACTTTGTCCTGCTTCTAAGCTGCTTTTTGTCAGGGGATTTTAGCACAGCAGCAGAACGGAAACCAGAACACTGACCTATCTACCCCACTACTGCACTCAGGGTTCCTGTAGTAACTGTCCACTCGAGTTCAAAGGGAGGCAAGAACACTTTCTAAGAAAGGTCAGGACGTCGTCCTTGGGGGCAGAGCCTTTAAGTGTAACCTTTATTCTGAAGAAAAAAAGCTAGAGTCACTTAACACCTATAATGCTAAAGCACCCTCTGGGCAAGGGTGGGCAGGGAATGAACCACAGTGCCGAGTTTGGCCACGACTTTACCAAGTTTACAGCACCACAGGTCTGACTCTGACCTTAAGGTCTGCTTTCACCTTTGAGACCTGGACCACAGCCCAGCAACTGAGACTAATCTGCACATGCTCAACATCTGGGACAGCAAGCCCAGTTTCCATCTCAGCCTCTGTGGACAAACGGTTCATGAGAGTGTGAAATTTTAAGTAGCAAATTCTTAAGCCCTATCCAGATTAAATGAGTATCCATCTCTGGAGAGGGCTGGCATTCTTTGCACCTTCCAGACAATTCCAGTGCAGCTGGGCTTGTATCTGGAAACTGCAGATCTTCACTATTTAGTCTTCTGTGCTGACCCCACCCCTTGACCCTCAAATCCTGCCTATCTCCAACCTTGCTCCTATTAAAAGAACTTGCCAAGAATCCTAAGAGGGGACAAATTATCCAGTGACAGGATAACTGCAAGGCCCAGTGTCAGGCTGACTGGGCAGTGGAGCTGCTTATTTCAAACACTGGACACCCCTATCCCTGTTTTTGGCTTCCAAGGCAATGGACATCTACTCCCTCAGCTGGTGCTCATATGACACAATCCAGAAACTGTTTACCGCTGTGTAAAGGGTTCCCAGCTGACATGTGCAAACATAAAAGTGTCATCCAGATGTACATAACTCCTTCTGTGACTTCTGGGAAGGTCCAGTTATCCTTATGTTCTTACCACATCCCGTGGGGAAAACAAGAATCTGCTGAGCATGTGTCTACAGCGCCCACCAGCCTGGATGCATGCCACCTTCTCCGGGGACTGAGGGGGACCAGAAAAGCAATCTAACAACAAAGATGAAGACAAACCCGGATGGAAATGATTTTCCACAGCCACATCACTCTGAACAATACCTTCCTCCCTTCCTACTCTCTGGGTTTTGTACATTAACATTTGTTTCTTTTCTCACTCTGTTTTTTGATAAGGTCTCACTATGTAGCCCAGGCAGGCCTTTAGGTCAAGACCCTCCTGCCTTCACTCGAAAGTTCTGGGATTACAGGTGTGGCCACACTGACTAGCTTTTATTATTAAGCTTTGAATTTTTAAAATGACATGAGTGACTGGGGATGTAGCTCAACAGTAGAACATGTTTTAGCGAAGAGGCCCTGGGCTCCATTCTCTACTCCACCCACAACAGAACAAGATTACAGAAGAGGACAAACATTCTTCCCATGTTTGTTTACCTCTTGTATTTCTAGATGTGGACTACATTCTAGTTATTTGTGTTTTACGGTCTGGGGTGTAGCTCAGTGGTGGACACAAGCTCACGGAGTCCTGGGTTCAACCTCTAGCACCACTACCCCCTCCCCAAATCTATTGGAGTCCTCAGTCTCCAGTTTTAAGTCTAGATGTGCAGACACCACATACCATACAGTACATTTTTAATTACTTGCCTCTTGACTGCCACAGATACGTTCATAAAAGTTCTGTTCTAGGCTGGGAAGATGGCTCGGTGGGTAAAGGCACTTGTTTGGGAGTATGGTAATCTGAGCACATGTAAAGATGGAGGAAACCAACTCCACAAACCTGCCCCCGACCTCCACATGCATGCCATGTCACACACATGCAAGCTCTCCAGCCCTACGATAATACTGCATGAAAAAGTTATTTTTAAAAATAACTCCAGAGATGTAACACGGATTGCTAAACGGTCTTATTAATAGAAAACCTGGAGCCAGATATTGGGGTGAAAAATCAGAGAAACAGAACAAGCCACAGACAACTTCACCTTACCAACTTCTCAGCCTCTAGAGCGAGACTTCCTGTTTACTCATGCCTTATATACCTTTCTGTGCCCTGCCATCTTCCTTCCTTCATTCCTAGTGCTGGGATTAAAGGCGTGTGCCACCATGCTTCCAGGGTGGCCTTGAACTCAGATCCAGACAGATCTCTGCCTCCCAAGTGATAGGATTAAGGGTGTGTACCACCACTGTCTTGCCTCTATGTCTATGTCTAGTGGCTGGCTCTGTCCTTTGACCCCCAGATAAGTTTATTAGGGTACACAATATATGAGATCTCTGAGTTTGAGGCTAGCTTAGTCTACAGAGTGAGCTCCAGGACAGCTAGGGCTGTTACACAAAACCCTGTCTCAAAAAAACAAAAAAACAAAATAAAATTTTTCCTGGTTGGGTGGTGGTGGTGCACGCCTTCAATCCCAGCACTGGTGTGGGAGAGGCAGGTGGCCTCTGAGTTCAAGGCTAGCCTGGTCTACAGAGTAAGCTCCAGGACAGCCAGGACTATACAGAGAAACCCTGACTCAAAAACAAAACAAAAAAAAGTTTGGACCTGAGGATATAGTTCAATTGGTAGAGTACTTACCTGATGCGCATAAAGTCCTGGGCACCATCCCCAGCACTATTATAACCAGGCATGATGGCACACACTTGTAATCAGAGCATCCAGGAGGTGGAGGCAGGAGGATTCTAAGTTTAACACCATACTTAGCTACACAGCAAGTTTAAGACCAGCCTGGACTACATGAGACCCTATCTCAAAAAGAAAGAAAAGGCTCTTTCAAAGTTTTACCTGTGTACATTCAAATCTTATTTCTTTCGGGAGTTTATCTGAGTCACTTTTTTTTTTTTTTTTTTTTTTTTTTGGCAAATGAGTCCGTTTCAGAATATTCCAGAATTCAAGACTTGGCCTCTGTTTGTTAAGAATTCCAAAATACAGAAGAAACTTAGAAACCTAGGTCAGGCAGTTATAAACACAGTGAGTAAAGTGTTGAAAGACATTTCAGTTCACTTTAACTTGTTCTTCATGAGAAACCCCCACCCACCGCATGTCCCTGAAGCATACACACCGAGATCAGGAGGGCGTACCTGAGGTAGGTGGGGGGCTCTGTGCTGATGGACACAGCCTTGTATTTCTCATCGTTGCCATCCAGAATCTCTTCTACCTCTGAGGCTTTCAGCAGCGTCACACTGGTGGCGAGGGTGGTGTACCCATGATCTGTAAGCAGAGAGACCCCACTGTGGTCATCCTGCAGCAGTGTGGACAAGCTGCCAGCCAAGTTGACACAGCACATGAGGTCCTCACATGCAGGAGGTGGGGAAAGCAAGGTGTCAAACTCACTACTGCTGAGTGCTGGCCTCTTCCAAAAGGGCAATCTGGACTGAGGCTTCACCTAGACATCTCAGTGGAGAAAGCCTTTGGTGGGATGGATTTGGACAAATTTGCCTCTTAAGAGCACTAGCTCAGGGGCAGACATGTTTGGGGTAGCTGCAGCTTAGGAGCTGCCAGGAAGGCTTCAGGGTAACACCCCAGTGGGAAGAGGTCTGACACCACCACAATCTAAAACACAAAGCAAGGTAGAGATAGAATGAAAGATGAATCCTTTCCTTTTAAAACAAGAGCCCAGAGAGAGTTGGAAAGAACTGCTTCACACCAAGCAAGTTACCATCCCTGAGTCAGGCCAGATGTGCTGTCTGGAAAGTAAGGCAGAACTTCATATCACGTGATCCCCAGCTCTTCTAGGGAACCTTTTGTCAAGAGCTGCTACTTATCTGCAGGACCTGCTTAGCTTTGCTGGAGGACTCACTTGGTTATAGGGAAGGAAGGCACACCACAGAAAGACCACTAAGACTTATGGGAACTCAGGGAAGGGCTGGCAAAGTTAGGCAGCCACCATGCTAGTGACTGGACTCCACTTGTGACAGAGGAGACACAAAGGAAACTGTTTTAGGTAACAGCGGATCTCTTTCAGTCGTAGATAAAAAGCAGCTCTGGCTCCTGCATTAAAAGAACCCCCAATATACCACAACAGACAAAACTACATTTGCACCTACAGACAAGACACACTACAAAGTGCTAGTGAGCACGCATGCATGCACGTACACACGCACCCAGGCCCACGGCAGCTCTCTACAGGGTGCCTCTGCTAAGTGGAAAGCAGTTTTGCCACCTGCCAAACGGCATGTTGCACCATCCCCAAATGTCCCTGCTGGAGGCCCCGAATGTCTGAAGAGCATCTTCACTCTGCACAGAGTTGCCACAGCCCAGAGCTTGTACTGGTTTCACTAGCACCAGGCGGCTCGCCCAGCAAGCCCGGCACAGGGCAGGCCACATGGAATGGGGACATGCACATGAGCTTAGCACACTGGTTGCCAAGATGAAGTATTACGGGATAAATGTGCTCTGGAGGGAAGCGGTGAAAGGCCCAGAGGAAAGTGAAGGGACCACCATCTGCTACTAGGGCTGCACGAAGGTGACTACAGCAACACACTCACAGCGAATGGCAGCAAATCACAGCATTCCTAAAACGTTTTGAGACCAACATGTCTTCACAGCACCTGCTACTGCCCTGGCCCCGGCCCCGCACGCACCCACTGGCCCAGCCAGGAACACACAACAGCGGAGCACCGAAGACTCCCCGTGCTGCTCTCACCTGAATCATGTGTGCGCTGGCAGGGTGGCCTGCCCCAGGATGCTCCCTACCCACCTAAGGTCAGGCTGCAATGAAGACACTGGAGTGAAAACGTTTTATCTTCATGACATAAGCGAGTGGTTTTGAAACAGGTTTACAAACCCTCGTGAAGACGCACCCTTAGTGTTAGGTTTTGTTTTTTTACCATGTGACGATGCAACTATTTTCTTCCTCTCTTCCACAGTGGCTAGTCGCCTCCAGAGTGAGGGGTATCTCTTGTACAGAGAACCTCGGAACATACGGAGGTAGTTTCCCACCTATGAGTAAAGCAAGAAGGCTCATTATGAGGGTCAGGCCATCTATCACTATGCTGAAGGGCTCTGGCATAGAGGATTTGCTGGATCAAGTATACGAGATACAAGGCCTCCAGACGCCAGCCTGTCAGCAGTCATAAAACACATTCTGCTGACATCAAGGGTTCAACAGCAGTGCACATCTGGCTGGAATCTGTATCCTGACATCAGAACCAAGTTCCAAAAGGCCTGGCCAGATGTCTAATAGGGCAGATCCCAGACCTCAGTAAGAAGCTTGTGATTTTGATCTGGACTAAAGAGTTTTTGGCACTTTTCTGAAATCTAAGACTCCTGTGACCTCCTTTCATCTTAAGAAGCAGACTTTGATATTTTTACAAGGCAATAAACACCAAAATGTCTTTAATTTTAGACAGATGCAAGATAATTTGTCCTGCTGCCTGGGTTGCTTTATTTAGTAACAAAACTCAAACCAGAGACACCAAAGGATCTTCCAGGGTCTAAAAAGCACTGTATTAATAATCCCTGACTATCACAGAAATCACGACTTCCCCCAAGCACTAGCTTCAGCTTGTTCAGAGCAATACTGTAAGCACAGCCTTCATGAAAAGCTAGGCCTACTATTTTCTTAAAGATCCATGGTCTCACTGACTTTTCAGAAATGATGTCTGCACAGCCACACTACGGGGACAACCAGGGGATGCGGTACAAGGTGCTGGCTCCATCTGCAAATCTGGGCCTCTTTACTCCCCTGTCAAATGTTTAAAAACTCTGATTTTTTTTTTTTTAACCTGAGACAGATTCTCACTATGTAGCCTTGGCTAGCCTGGAACTGGCTATGTAGACCAGGCTGGCCTTGAACTCACAGAGATGGGCCTGCCTCTGCTTTCCAAGTGCTGGGATTAAAGGTACGTGCCACCACGCCAGGCCCTCCAGTCTGAATTCTGCTCTAGAGGATCACTCCTATTATTTTTTTCATCTTCTCTACCCATTATAGCATATATTTATTAAGACAAAGTCATTTCTCCACTTTTCTTCCAGGAGAGATTTACAATAGCCAGAGTTGCTGAGCCCCAGAGCCTAATGGTCTATATAGAGAACAGCAAAGACTCCTTGGTACTATTTGGTTTGTGGGTCATTACTATCCAAAGGTAAAGTATGGTTTTCATTCATTTTAAAAAACAAGTCAGGGCTGGAGAGATGGCTCAGAGGTTAAGAGCACTGGCTGTTCTTCCAGAGGTCCTGAGTTCAATTCCCAGCAACCACATGGTGGCTCACAACCATCTGTAATGAGATATGGCACCCTCTTCTGGCATGCAGGCAGAACACTGTATACATAATAAATAAAAGAATGAATAAATAAATCTTTAAAACAAAAACAAGTCAGCAATGTTGCCCCCACAGCTACTGTGAGGGTCCTGCAGGGCTTCTGTACTAGAGCTTTCCTTCCTAAGGTCCCTTCAGGGCTTAGGACACTAAGGCTAGACAGCTTGGCTTTTCCTCAATCAGTCTTTGCCCTCTCTGGAATACAAAATAAAGATTCTGGATTTGGGTATTCATTCTTCAAAGTTTTGTGACTTGTGTGGCACATGGCAGGATGGCGCTGACACAGTCAGACCACGGCAGGTGCTCTCCCACAGCAGCTCCACAGATGCCTGAGACGCTGCTAGCGCTGCCACGTCTGGCCCACGTCTTTGTCTAAGAGGAAGGGGCCAAGGACCATCATCTAGACAGTACTACCACAGGAACCACAGAAAGGATCACACGATCCTAAGCTCTTCCCAAAACCAAAGCCAGGCCCCAAAGAGCAAGTACCCCTGTCCATTTTGGTCTCAGGATAATTATTCTCATTCAACTGGTTTCTAAAACCTAAAGCATGCTATGATGATGACCTCAAAAAGCCATGTATCTCCAGTTTAAGCATCTCATACGCATGAGAAAAATGGGACCAGCCAAGAACAGAGTTTAATGGAAGAACACAAAGCTCTAGGTTCAGTTCCGAGCATGAGAAAAGAGAAGTTTCCCACCCCAACTGATCAGCTGTCTTTTAACTGCTCCACCAGATGAGAATCTTCTTTTCAAAACTACCACCACCCACTCAGAGCTAGGGTCAGATTTACCCTTTCACACGTTAGATCAGGGAAACGTTTCTTTCAACAAGCTGTTCTGTATAGACTGCTGAAACCGCCTTACATACCCTGCATTTGAGCAAATGCCCGTCGGCTAACAAGGACCACTCCCAGCTGTGGGAGATGGACAGGCACTGAGTGCTCGTCCCCAGCACAGCCACTGAGGAACAGCAGCACTGAAGTGAGGGTGCGAACATGTCACGGCACCTCCCACTTCTTGTTTAGTGAAAACAGCAACGCTTAAGTCCTGGAGCCTCTGACAGCACTGGCCCCATTCCCTGATACAGCTGTGTCAAGAACCACGAGGGGTCCTTACAGCCTCTGTCTGCTGTCAAAAACAAAATAAAACGCCGGGCGGTGGTGGCGCACGCCTTTAATCCCAGCACTCGGAGGCAGAGCCAGGCGGATCTCTGTGAGTTCAAGGCCAGCCTGGTCTACAAAGCGAGTTCCAGGAAAGGCGCAAAGCTACACAGAGAAACCCTGTCTCGAAAAACCAAAAACAAAATAAAACACCTAGCAAGCAACCAAAATCCAACCACACGCTAATGAAACGGAGTAGATGGCACTGGAAACAGCTGCCGGGAGGTAACGGTTGGCATCTGTAATGGCTTTGGCTCTCCATGGTGGACAGCACTCACCTCCTCACACGTCTTCTATGTCTACAAATTGACATCCGCGCATCTGCACTTTATAGCCATATCTTTCTTTTTTTTTTTTTTTTTTTCTTTTGAGATAGGGTCTCACTATGTAGGTCAGGCTGGACTCAAACTCACCCTCTTCCTCTTATCTCCTGAGTGCTCAGATTAAAGGTGCACCCCAATGACTGGTCATCCATCTCTTTTTTTTCTTTCTTTCTTTTTTGGAAAAAGAGGAACATAAGCTGGTGTGGTGCATATGCTATTATTGATTCCCAGAACTTGGGTGTCAGAGGCTAAGTGGATTTTTGTGAGTTCAAGGCCAGCCAGAGTTACACAGTGAGACCTTGTCTCAAAACAAAAGGGGGGGGAGCAATAAACTAGTTGGTGGTTGCCCTTAGATGGAAGAAGGCTAGTTTGAGACAATCTGTTAAAAAAGAAAAAACAAAAACAAACAAACAAAAAAACTTCATACAACTTGGCTGGTGCAAAGGGCCAGTTGTAGGGTTTTCCTAAGAAGAAAACGTGTCCATCTGCTTCAACAGAGGCTGTCTCTTCTAGTTATGAATTAGCGATCCTTCAGATTTATCCCCTATAAAATCCCAAAATCCGCTCACAGATGTCCAAAGTGTTGGTGCTTCTGGCCTCGGGGCCTCATCTACCCAAAAGCAAACATTCTTCTCCAACCACTTTCTACAGATAATAAAGATCATAACGCTTCCGCAGCCCACCTCAGAGGCAAGAAAACAAAGAGGTGGGGAGGGAGGCCTTCCTAAGCCTCAGGCTTACAACTGGGTTTCAAGACCATGGCAGTGGGGCGCGTGAGAGCTGCCAAAGGGTTCAAGAGCAGAACTGCACCTCCACCGCCAAGCACCCAAGGGCTTCCGGGACATCCTTTTCGCATCTGCCTGCAGTGTACCGGCTGGACGCCCCAAGCTAGGGCAGATGCTTGGGGTATGAACAATGTTAAGTGTGGTAAAGTCAACCCAGAGGGTCAAGAGTGTGCCGGCCACGCCCACCAGGCCACGCCCCAGCCGCGAGCACGCGCCCGCCTCCGCGGATGAATGGAGGCGCGCACTCGGGGAGGGGGGGGGCGGGGAAACATAGGCCCGCTCCGGGCTCGAGCCCGCAAGCCGGTGCCCCGGAAGCCGAGAATGCGCCGCGGGCTACCTCGGAGCCGATCATGTAGAACTCGCCGTCGTCCTCCAGCTGGAACTTGACGGGCTTCTGCCCGAAGGTCTTGCTCAACGCCATCATCATCATGGCGGCGGGGGAAACCGGCAGCCGGGGTCGAGCTGGAAAGAATCCGGTGGGCTGGGGGCGGGGGGCCGAGGTGCGTCGGACCGAAGGGAACGGAGGCCGGGAGGTGAAGGGCGGGCCGGGCGAGCCGGGCGGGCGCTCGTGCCACTACTGGGTTCCTTAGCGGCCGCGGCGACAAGGAGCAGGCCACCCTCCGTGCGCATGCGCGGGGGGCTGACGCTAACGTGCGCGCCGCCGCCTGCGCAACCCGAGGCCGACCGCGTTCTCGCGGGCCCTTAAAGGAACCCGAGCGCTTTTCGCTCCCGGGGCTACCTCCCAAGTCCGGTATGGAGGAAAACTTCTCAGCGACATAAATAGCCACTGAGGCCCTGCCTCGGGCGGTGGATTTCCTAGTCGCACAGCCAGGGCTGGCGCTCCGCCCAGGGGTGAAGAAAAGAAAAGAGACTTTAAGCGGAGAGAAGGACCGTTCCATCTGGAAGCCTGAGAGTCTGGGTGGGATGGCGACCCCCAAGCTAGGACCTCAGCCAGGTTCTCCACCCGAGACTTCTCTAGGAATAGCTGTCTCCGCTGCAGGCCCACAGCTGTTCCCGAGGCAGTACTGGATGGAGATTGGTACTATTCAAAGATTCAGGTGGTGTGCCGAGTGAACGGGAAGGGCCGCTTGCATTCTTCCCTTAGCTCTGCAAGCTTGGTGCCCACAAGCCCAGCCCTGCTCGGTGCGTGCCTCTGTCCCTTGGGCCTTAACAGCCCTGCGGGAAGACAGTGCCGCTGGAAGATATCCGTGCAATCCACCATCTGTTGAACAGAGCAGTGACTCAAATATGTTTGAGCAATGTTTATTGTAGCACATTACAAGAGCTAAGTTATAGCCCAGCCTAGGTAGCTGTTCAGCAATAGAAGAATGGAAAAGAAAATGTGGTACAGGCCAGGTGTGGTGGTACAGGCCTTTTAGTCCCAGCACTTGGAAGGCAGAGGCAGGTGGATTTCTGTGAGTTAGAGGCAAGCCTGGTCTACATAGTGAGCTCCAGGACAGCCCGGACTATGTAGAGAAACAGTGTCTCAGAAAACAAAACAAAATAAACCAACAAAAACAGAAAGTGAAATGTGGTGTGGACACGATGGAATTTTTTTTTTCAGCCACAGAAACGAAATTATATTGTTTGCAGGAACATGGATGCAACTGGAGATAATCATATTAAACAAATTAAGCCAATCTCAGAAAGACAAGTATGCTTTCCCTCATTTGTGGTTTCTGGATTTTATATAGATACATAAAGTATGTATGTCACTATGAAGGAGATGCTAAAGAGCTAGGAAGGGCCGCGGCAACCATGAGTTTTGTCCACTGTTCTATAGCCATGGGAACCAGAGTTTTAAGTTAAGGGCCAGGCCTGGTGGCTCCCACCTTTAATCCTAACACTCCAGAATTCCAGAGTCATAGGCAGATCTCTGAGCTCTAGGACAGCCAGGGATATATGAGATCATGCCCCACTACCCCCAAAAAAGGTGGGGGTAGTTAGGCATGATCATATAAAATGGCCACTGCTTTGGAGGATGACTTAAGGGGCAAATGAGAACACAAGCGGCCAGCTAAAAAGCCACTGCAGGTGCCCCTCTCTACTTGTGCAGGAGTGGAGTAGGAGAAACCCTCAACATTGGTCCTAGACCCAGGAAACAGTTCTGGTGAAGAAGGCTTTGACTTTAGCTCCCAAATCCTGACTGCAATTGCAAAGAGAAACCAGACAGACGCTTAGAAAACACTCACGTTTAATGACAGTCTCGGCTTTTTAAAAAAGGCTTTATACACTGTATACACATTTACATGGCTTTGGAAGGTACCTGTGCTAGGAAAAGCCCCACCACCCACCCCAAGAAGAAATGGCCCAGGGCAATGCTGTGAGGTATGTGGGGCCTCTGAGGTTCAGTGTCTCCAGGAGGAAGTAACTGCCTCCCTGGCTGGCTGGCTGGCTGGCTGGCTGTGTACCTTTTGGCCAGGAAACTCATCTCTGACTCACCTACCAGAAGATAATCAGTCCAGCATCTCCCCAGACCTGACTTATTAGGCCTGAGGCCCAGTTGCTTGGCTGGGGCAGAATGTTACCCTGGGTATCTCGTCACTAACACCACTACCCACAGGAACCTCATTACAAGAATCGAATGAAGACACTGTGGTTCCTGAATTCATGTGGGGGTTCTGCTTTGAGGGGCAGAGATAGAGGCCTTGGGCAGCCAGGTAGACTGTAATCTACGTAAGTGGGATACTGTTGGCCCAAGACCTCCCTTATTTTTAAGTAATGCCAAAGCCTTTGCCCAGTCTGCGACAGTTGCTGACAGGTGACCACGACCAGCATGGCCCTCCCTGCAAATGGTGCCATACCCCAACTCACTCCCCTGAGGAGACATAGGCTCTATCTGTCCCATGCCTGAAGCCACAAAGATGGCTGTGGGTCTCTTTAATAAGTGGCCTGGCAGGGGTCAATACCCCTGAATGCTTCCAAGGTGTTGTCAGCGGAAAGTATTAGCAGGCTCTGCACAGTCAAAGAAGTCAGGACCTATAAGGCGAGGGAAGCCCTCCAGAACCTTCACCTTCACGGGGTCAAACTTCCAGTAGAGATGGCCACGCAGGAAGTAGGCATAGCCTGAAGAGAGAAGGAAGTCAGGTTGGGTAAGCGGACACTGGCCTCTGCACCTGCCTGTCAGGCTGGGTCTAAGGACAGACACTGCTGAGTGAGCAGGCCATGGCCACTACTGAATTCTTCGGAATCTGCACAGCTGGATACAATGGCTTTCATGTCTGTCCTTCCTGCACTCAGGAGGTACAGGCAGGAGGATAGAGTTCAAGGGCATCCTTGGCTACATAGCAAGTTTGAAGACAGCCTGGGCTACATTTATTTACTTCTGTTACCTTCAAAATAAGTAAATAAATAAATCTGCAGATTCCAGAGCTGGCTTACCAGAACCTCCTTTCCCTTCAGGGAGCCCTTCTGCCTGGCCCCAGGGTCTGGTTCAGTAGGTACTGGGAACCTCAGCTTGTCTGACCTTTCAGGAAAGCAAGTACTGCCACTGTTACCAAGCTCCCCGTCACGTCCACACCTACCCACTGACCACAGAAGGCAATACCAGAGGTCTAGAGCTTGAAGCTACTCAAAGTAGTTCTCACAGTGAGTTCCAGTGTGGGTGGACACAGCCTTAAAGGAGAGGAGCAAGCAACCACTGGGCTTGACTCCACTTCTCTGCACTTAGGGAGAAGCCCCGCGGTCCAGTGGTTACAAGCAGTGGCTGATGGGTGTTCTGGCTCTCCCATTGTTCATCTGGTATGGTTAGTGACCTCACTGCCCGTTCCTCTGTTTGCCCCTCTGGAACTATGCTAGTAAGAACTGTTATGGTCAGACATGGTGGGGCACTGTCTATATACCAGCATTTGGAGGTAGCGGCAGGCAGACTTCTGTGAGTTCAAGCCCAGCCTGGTCTATAAGGCAAGTCCCAGGTTAGCCCAGGATACATAGTAAGACCCTGCCTCAAACAAACCAACCAGCAGCTGTTGTGATGTCAGAAGGCTGTTCTGAGAGTTGTCTGAGACATGTAAGGACTTGGTGCTGTGCCTGAAGCATTGTCTGCCCTTGGTAAGCACTGGCTGTGACCAAGGGACCTGGGCAAGTCCTTGTACCTCTCTGGCCTTCAATCTCATTTGCAACATGGGGCATAACACTGGTTGGCCACCAGGAGGGGAGATGACGCTAGATAAAGGACCTGTGAGGATGAGCCGGGCCTCATGAAGTCGGGTGTGTGTGTGTGGTCAGGGGACGACACATGATGTCAACACACAGGATGACAGCCACTGCTGTGTAGAAGTGTGAGGGCTACTACACTCACTCCCCGCCCTCCCCCACCTCCCCCGCAGCTCACCCTCAGCGTCCTGGAAGGCAGCATCGATCTCAGAAGGTACCCCTCGCCAGTCAGTGGCCCGTCGGGGCACAGGATTGTCCACACGTTGGGTTCTGGGGTGGAAACGCCAATAGTCTCCACCTCGGAAGAAGTAGATCTTGTTCTTCTCAGGACCCCAGACCAAGGCAGCATGGACCGGGGACCCCTGGAGGCCCAGCTCGGAAAGTGGTGCAGGGCCTAGGACTGGCTTCTCACCGTTATATACCCAGTACTGAGCACCTGCCAGAGAGGAGATGCTGCCAGGAGCTGCCAAGCCACCACTGCCATGCCCAGCCACTGTGGATCTGCTTGGCCACCATCAGGGACTCTCCCAGCCTGTTTCTTTCGTTTGCAAAACACTGCTGGCCGATAGTGCAACCTTCTCAGCAACCCTACCCCACGAGGGATGTTAGAACCAGCTGGGATGAGCTGGGTTGAGGAGAAAGATAAGCTTGGGTTCAATAAGCCCAAGTTAAGGTTATTCTGGTCAACAGAGGGCTGCCCATTGCAGATGTGTGCTGACCACCCTGGGACCCAGCCCACCTGTAACAGGCCCCTTGGCTACCCTGGAATGCACATACAGGGTTCCCATGCCTCACCTGTGTTTATGAAGTCCTGCCACCTGGAATGTTATAGGTTGTCATCTCTGCCAGATGAGAGTTGAAATCACAGGCTCCAGGGTCACTATGCCTAGATCAGTTTCCTGCTCTGCTTCGTCCAAGCTTTAGACCTTATGTGAGTCATTCTGCCCGAGTCTAAGTCCTCATCTCTAAAGCCCCACCCCACATGGTGGCTTTGGGGGTTGAATATATCAGCCTGCAGCTGCAGAGTGCAAGACCTTCAGTGCTATTTGGATCTTAAGAGCTGCCACCTCTGGGAGACTCATCTGTAAGCCCCACTCTCCCTTGGCTCTAAGTCCTCAGGGCACTGTCTCCCTGCCCACTGTGTCCCTGAGTCCTCTGTCACTACTCCTGGCCGACTTCCAATCCCCACTCACCTTGGAAGAACCAAATATGCCCCTGGGCATCCTCAAAAGCTGCATCCACGGGGCTCGGCAATCCTTGCCAGTGCCGAGAGGCCAGAGCGGGATACCCAGGCTGCAGCTGCCCACTGCGCAGCCTCCACACAAAGCCTGCCTTGAAGAAGAAGAGCTCGCCCCGGATGGTGGAAACTGCATCAAAGGAAGTCTCACAGACATCCGGCGGGGTTTCCGGCTGGGGTGGGATAGAGGAGGCAGAAAAGAGGACATACTGGAGCCGTGTAAGGCCCACAGGGGTGCAAAGGGAACAGGGACAGAGTCTTACCTCCAGCAGTGCGATCTCGTTGGTATCGATCCCAGCCTGGGAGCCCAAGGCTGGGGCGTGGGAGGTGGGGGCCAGCCGGGGCCGGCCGTAGAGGTGCTGAATGCCCCTTCGGTCATCTGGGCTGAGGCTCAGTGGGTATCGGAAGGTGTAGAAAGGGGACATAAGGGCCTTAGCCGCTGTGGTGTGTTGCAGCCCCAGAACATGGCCAAATTCATGAGCTGCCACTTGTAGCAGGTCTGTGCCTGGAAGAAGGGGGTGGTGAGTTAGCGACCTCCACCTCCTGCGCCGGCCAGTCGCCAGATTCATCTCTAGATCCCGGCTTAAGTGCTTCCTAGCTGCGTCCTCTGGAAGATGGGTCTCTAGCACATACCCTGGTTGTCCCCGATAGTCCAAGTTTCATCATAGTCAAAGTGTACATCTCCTTCTCGGTGGGTCTTAGGGAAGAAAGCATGAGCCAGGATGCCCCCAGGCCCATCAAATGGCAAGTTGTCCCCATGCCAGTACCTGGGGGTGGGCGGTGGGGAAGAACACAGTTAGAGGTTGCTGACAGTGGGGTGTGTTCCCAGAAGGGTCCCAGGCCACAGGTTTCACCTGGTGAAGTCAATCATGATGTCGGCGCGTCCCTCATGCACCTCGGTGAAAGTGAGTGGTGTCACCTCACTCCATACCTGGAGGGCCTCTGCCACCGTCTGCCGTACCTGCTCCCTTACAAGCTGCCATGGGAACCGGAGGATCCTGGGGGGAGGCGGAGGGGCCTGGGCATGGGGCAAGGAAGCCCCTGAGGACTGAGGAGTCAAGCTTCCCCTAGAGCTGAGTGTGGTGACTCATGCCTTTTCTTCCCAGCACTGGAGAAGCTGAGGCAGGAGGAGTTCTGTGAGTTTGGGGCTATTTGGGAAATTATGAGAGATCCTGTCTCACCACCTCCCCACAAGAAAGAAGTGTTGCCTCTGGATGGTCAATGGGCAGGGGCACTCAGGGCTGCAGCCAGGAGTGTCCTGGGTCTCAGGTTTAGGGAACTTTTTCTAGACGTGGTTTCACCTGTGTTTAGATATACACACTGAGTGGAAAGGATCCAAGACCAGGAGTCCCAAGACCTGACAGTACAACTCACTGTGAGGAGCCTTGTGCTGGAACTTGGTTTCCCAACCGGGAAACTCTCCACCCCTATCCCAGCTCCAATGCCCTATGACCCTAGACCATTGTCTCTCAGGCTAAGTCTCGGCTTGCTCGCCACCTGCTAAGGGACCTCCTATATCACTAACAAGTAGTCCACCATTACTCGTGTCCACCTACAAAAGGCCTAAGTTGTTATGGTAGATTTGAACAATCTACCAGGGCTGTGGCTCTGTCCCATTCACTACCGGTCCCAGGCCTGAGCCTTATAGGTATCTAATAAAGCCTGTCTGAAGCCAGTTGGCAGTGGGGCATGCCTTTAATCCCAGCACTCGGGAGGCAGAGCCAGGTGGATCTCTGTGAGTTCGAGGCCAGCCTGGTCTACGGAGCGAGATCCAGGACAAAACTACACGGAGAAATCCTGTCTTGAAAAAACAAAACAAAACAAAAAGCCTGTCTTGAGTGTCTGAAGTCTTCCCCCAGGTGCGCTGAGATTCTTCTAGGCTGCAAGAGGGCATAATCTGTGTGTCTAGACCAAAGTTCCAGGTTACTGGCCCATGAATGGCTGGGGGAGGAGGATCAGTGGGCATGCAGGTCTGTGTACTGTGTGAATGTGGCCTCGGGCATCTCAGGATGAAGGTATAAGGATAACATGCAGTCCTGCTCCCCTGCCCTCTGGCCCCTACCTATAGGTGAGGTCTGTCTTCTCCCAGCGCCCTCCTGACAGGACGAAGCGCTTCTGTCGGTTTCGGGCATTCAGCACATCAGGTGGGTCAGGCACACCACATCGTGGAGGTCTGGAGCTACTAGCAGGACTAGGGGCCCAACGGGAGGCAGGGGCAGATGTCAAGCTATTAGGCGGAGCTGCATGTGGGAGCTGCTGCCCTCTCTTCCCAGGGTGGTGACGATGGCTGTCCTGGGCAAGAAAAACGACGCAAGAACCAAGTCAGCTCAGATCCCCGCAGCCTAAGGTTTTAGAGGTAGTTCTTCAATGCAGCCTGCTTGGCCTACTGAACTGCTGTGCCAGCGGAGGAGCTGGAAGGTATGCTGGCACAGGGCTGGGTCCATTGGCCTTGGGTTGAGCCTCTGGTTTCCTGATACTTGTCCAAGGCATCAGGCTCTCTCCTCTTGCTCCTGCCCTGCTGGAGGGCCCTGGGCTGTCCGTCACCAGCTCCTATCGACCAGGCTAAGGAGATCTAGATGGGAACACATTAAGACTAGGGGAACATGAGCCTATGAAGCCCTGAGTTCTCCAAATATACCCATGAAGCTCCTGAGGATGTTCCTATGACCCTCGTCCAGCATGGAGGGGCTACAGCCTGCAGTGTGGTCCTGGGCTTGCTTGCCTAACAAATGGGGACAAGACCCCAATGAGTGTTGCTCAGAGAACACAAGGTGAGGCACACTGAGCACTTAGCACAGGCCTTGGGCATCAGGTAGCCGAGGTCAGAGTTCCCTTTTTGTGGCCTACATGGGGGTGCTGGTCATTAAATTCAGGGCTGACTGTTCTTGTGCTCTACTCCTGAGAAGCATCCCATCCCTGTGAGATTCCAGTCCTATTAGAGACACGTTTGTCCACACTCTGCCAGATCCGTGATCTCCTGCCCCTTTGATGCAGAAAGGGTAGGACAATCAGTTCCCACTCTGTCAGTGTCTCAGGACCACAGATGGCAATGGTGACCAGAGCTGTGTTTTCCCACATTCTTCCCATATTCTCCCCCGGATGGGACGAGATTACAATGATTTTCTTTGGGAAAGTTACAAAGCATCTGCGGGCCTCCGAGGTAACTCACACAGGGGGGTCACTGAAACTCCACCTGGGGACCCCAAAGCGTCACAGTGAAGATGTGGTTCTATATGACCTGGTTCTATATGACCAGCCCCAAGGGCCTGTCTAAGCAGCCAGCAGGAGAGGCAGGTTCCCCTAGCCAGTTCTAACAAGGTGAGTCTAGAGACCCTATCAAAGAATGATAGGGTGTTGTCATCCCCCAGGAGGCCCTCCTGGCTCAAAGTCTAGCCTGTCTGCTTGGTGTCTCTTCATTGCCACCCAGTGAGGCTGGTAGAGCAGCCATGAGAGAGAAAAGGTAAAGGAGACGCACAGCCCTTCCCATCTCCACCACGGTCCCTTCAACACCTCCCTCCTCCCTGTGAGGCACCAAGGTCATGGCCAGAAGCTGTGAGCTTCTGAAAGCCAAATTCTATGCACTGGTGACCCCGACAAGTCACTGTCTTTGTTGAACTTCCACATCTCCGTCTGTCAGACGGCCATAGTGCCAGAAGAAGGAGCAGAGAGGCACCCTGTAACTCCTGCAGCAGCATCTCCCCCGAGAGGGCTTTCCCGGCCTCTACCCCCTTAGGCCTTTTACTCCCACAATCTCCTCTTCCCAAATTCTCAGCCCTCCCAGGACTACTGGGGATCCAATGAGCTAGACTGGTAAGCTCAGAGAACCCCTGGCCTCATCTACAGCTCTGGAGAGTTTGGGGAGCAGTCATTAATTTTATCCTAAATGCCCAACATCACAGAGCATGGAACAGAGTCCAGAGAGGTTAAAGACTTAGCCCAAGATCACACAGCAAGCCAGACAAGAGCTGGGCTCAGAGCTGGGGTTTATGCCTCTCCTCAGAACTTACCCGCTCCCCACCAGCTTGGCTCATCTCCAAGACCCACATTCCTAAGAAGAAGCATTTCTGTTTCTAGTGCACTCCTTTCTCAGCTAGCAGCCTTCCTTCGGGCTGCCCTGACTCACTCCGCCCCACCCTCCCCTGCCCTGGCAGCTGCCAATCCACAGCCTCAGACACACTCAAGGGACTCTTGGGTGACCCAGCCTCCTGGCATAGCTCAGACAATCAAGGTCAGCCCTAGGAGTACCATCCAATCCAGACCATGAAGGAACCTAGCGGAAGGTAGATAAGAAAAGTCCTCAGACTAGGACGCCACCGGGGAAGACCAGGCTGGTGGTGCCCCTTCCCGAATCTCAGTCCGCTTTTGAGTTAATGCGGATGATGCGGGTCAGTAGTAGGCAACCTTGAGAGGAAATCACTTGGTTAGGCTGTGATGAGGCAGGGGAGCATCAGAGAAGGCAAGGAAAGAGCCCAAGTCATACACTCAGCTGGTACACAGACTTGGGCTTCTGTCTAATCACCCCCTTCCCACCCCTCCCCCTCCGGCTCCAGAAGGGAAGGCAGCTTCCCTGGCCACTGGGTTGTGGGGCTTTCACCAGCTCAGCAAGTTGGGGGCTGGGCTGAATAAATATTTACAGAACTCTTTCAGCCCTGCTGATGGCAGTCTAGGGATTAAAAACACTAGAGGTGACCCTCTCTGTGCATCTATAAAATGACAGATCCTCAGCTCGGACCCCAGCCCAGGCTTGCCCCCAGGCCCTGTACAAGCATCAGAGTGGTAACAGCTACAGGGGACGACGCTCCTCCAGTGTGCCTGGCCTTGCTCCGTTTTATCCTAAGTGCCCAACAGTAGGTGCTGGCGTGCCCTCCTGCTTTGTCCTCTTATAGACCAAGGAGTTTGGGGTGCATTCACTCAAGGTTTCATGGTTCAAACTCCCAAATGCATGAGTTCAATCCATGGCGGTGGGGGTGGGGGTGGGGGTTGTTAGCGACTGTGCTCCAAGTTCTAGGGCAGGAAACTCCATACTCTGCCTGAGGAGCTCCTGATCCATGATACCCACCCTCCTTCAATACCCACCCCCCTTTCCAAATGCTTTTGCTCCCGAGGCCAGTGTGGGGCAAAACTGGCAGATGGACCAGTGTGGCTGGACCGAGGGGCCAGTCCCAGGACACCTGCCTGTCATACCTTTCTCCCATCATTCCTTGAGCTCAGCTGGCAGCTAAGGGCAGGGTACCCGGTGGGCATTGTAGGTCTGTAGTGGTCCCTGCTCCAGCCCCAGCCCACTTAATTGCTACTGTGGCAGGTACCTCAAAAGCCAGCCTGGAAGGATGCAGCCATTGGGACACGCAGGCTGTGAGCCCCTCGATCCCCCTTCTCCCTCTTTGCCTCCTTCTCTGCGCCCCCTTTCCTTTCTCTCCCTGTGTTTTTGTTCCCTGAGTGTCTACAGCACCCAGTTTCAGTGCCCCCTTTTATTCTGACTGCCACCCGATGCTCACACACACTGTCTCTCTCAGGTACATTCTCGGTTGGCTCCAAGTCTCCCAAACTTGCCTTCTGCAAGGTGGAAGCACCTCTCTCAATGTGGGCCCCGTTTTTTCCTTCCCTAGCTCTTCCTTTATTCTCCATCCACTGTTCACACCTTGCAGGGGTGATCACCGGGGGCTGCCACCCCCGACCCTCCCCTAGACTTGCTTTGCTTCCTTCCTGTGATGAACCGAGGGGCCCTGGTACCCACTCCCTCTGCTGCCTCTACCAACACACACTCCAGCATCCCTAGCTGGGGCTGGCGAAGCCGGTCCCCAAGCTGAGTCCAGCGCACAGTCGCGCTTAACCAGCCTCATAGGCTCCACTTGCACACCTTCCAGCGACGGGAAGCTCATTATCACGGCCAGAGAAACCCAAAAGGCATTTCAGGGACCGATTGCGCTAGGGTAGCCGGGGCGCTCGGTGGGTCAAGCTCAGCCAGTGGGCCCAGCCCGCGTGCCCAGCCCTCCCTCGGGGAGGAGCGGCGGGCACTCACCGGTGGCCTGGCCCGGGCCATCAGCGGCGGCGGCAGGAGCAGCAGTAGCAGCAGCAGCAGCAGCAGAGGCGGCTGGAGCAGGAGGGCGCGCGAGATCGCGCGGAGGAGACAGGCGGCCCGTGCCATCCGCCCCGGGGCTGCTGGGCCTGCTGGGCCGCGCAGGGCTGCCGCCCCTTATAGCATTCGCCCCGCCCCCCGCCGGCGCCGGGACCGCACCCCCCCACCGCCCCGCCTTCCCCTGCCTTTTGTTCTAAACTCAGCCGGTCTGCAACCCCGGCCTGGGTTAGGGAGGAGTGCCTGGAGGGGCTGGACCCCTCAGACTGATAATAGCCAACCCCACTTTCAGAAGTCTCATCCTCTGCCAGTCTCCATAGTGGCTTGACCTCTCTCTGTCTGACTTCTTCTAGCCTGCAACAGGTGGTCAAATCCTCCATCCTCACAGCCCTAGCCAATGCACTAGGAATGCGGTACAATAGTTCCTGCAAGAAACCCGCTGTTGAAATATGACTTCTGGGGAAACTAAGGCATATATGTGGCAGAAGGTGGCCAGCCCCTCCCCTTAAACCATAGACGGGTCTGGAGAGATGGATCAGCCGTTAAGAGCACTTGTTGCTCTTGCAGAGAACCAGGGTCCCATTCCTAGCACTCCTCACAGTGGCTCTTCTAGAATCCGATGCTGCCTTCTGCTCTCCAAGGACACTAGGCACACACTGATGCACATACGTACATACACACAACGACTTCAGCCCAGAGACAGTTACCCAGGATCTTGGAGGGAGGGACCAGACTTCTGTACTAGCAGACAAATGGGTCAGATGCCTGGAAGGAGAGGAGCGTTAAGAGATGTCTGAGTGGGCCACTGAAACCCAGGTTGTTCCCTGGCTCTGGCCCTCGGGCCCAGTCATCTGAGACGTGAAGGAGGGAATCAAAGGTGAGAGTGAGGTCCACATGCTGGAGAGGTCCATCCACTCTCATCTCTGCAGGGGGTGCCCAGCTGTGTAGACAGACTTTCCTTTGGGCCGCCAGCTCACAACTAATGACATGGAGACTTATTATTACTTATGAAAGCTCAGCCTATAGCTTAGGCTTGCTCCTAACTCTCTCTTATAACTTAAATTAACCCATTTATATTAATCTACATTCTATCACATTGTGTTACCTCTCTTCCATCTCACACCCCCTGTTTCCTTTCCTGTTCACCTAGATTCCTCCTCTTCTTCCTTTCTCTCCCCGGAAATCCCAGCTACACCTCCTGCCTAGCTATTGAACATTCACCTTCTTATTACACCAATCACAGCAATATACCTTCACACAAATATCCCACAACACAACTGTGCTGTGTACTCTCTTTGATGAGATGTACTGCACTGGAAAACCTCCAAAGCTAAGAATCAGGAGGGCAGGCAGGCAGGGCCCTGAGCTGATGCGCAGTTGGGGCCAGAGAGCAGTGCATTTTACTTGGCTGTCTGCGATCTTTTAAAGAGCCTCACCTTTTAATGGCTGGCACTTTTCATTCTTTCCTCCTCCCTTCCTGTCTGCCGGCCCCCCCCTTTTCTTCCTTCCTTCCTGTCTGTCTGTCTTTCTTTCATGATAGAGTCTCCTATGCATAAACAAAGCCCAGGCAGGCCTCCAGCTTCAGAGTCTAGTCTTAGCCTATCTGAATACTGGGATTACAAGCACATATCATGTCTAGAATTTCAAGGTCTGGTTCAGCCTCATTGTAGCAGTGTTGAAATGGTTAGGCGGTGGTGGCTCACGCCTTTAATCCCAGCACTTGGGAGGCGGAAGCAGGTGGATCTCTGTGAATTCAAGGCCAGCCTGGTCTACAGAGTGAGTTCCAGGACACTCAGGGCTACACAGAGAAATTCTGTCTCAAAAAAAAAAAAAAAAAAAAACCCAAAGCAAAACAAAGAAAGAAATCATGAAATGGATGAGGTATTCATACATTTTCTGATGCATATGAAAGTATAGCCTTTTAAAAATAAACTGTTCTCTGGGCATGGTGATGCACACCTTTAATTTCAATACTTGGGAGACAGAGGCAGGTAGATCTCTGTAAGTTTGAGGCCAGCATAGTTTACAGAGTGAGTTCCAGGATAGTGAGGCTACATAGACCCCGTCTCAACAAAACAAAGCAACCCCCAAACCCTAAAACATTCATTTGTGCAGCACATAAACAGTCTTCCATGTTGCCAGGGATGCATGGCCATGTTTTGAGGGACCTGCAGCTTATCAGACAAGGGCTAAGGCATTACCATCCCTGGTACGGGATCTGGAAGGGCAGATGGGTGCATTTATACAGGTGGGATAGCCACAGATGCCTGCAGAAGAAGTTGAACCTGGAAAGATGTTACCACTTGCCCACTGGATACCAGATAAGCAGAGACCAGACCTATAAGCCAGTGGGTCTGGAAAAAAGCCTGGCATTTCTTTGAGGAAAGAGTGGCTCATCCTTTAGTGGCTCCCTTCACTGGGA
This sequence comes from Peromyscus eremicus, assembly GCF_949786415.1. Taxonomy (NCBI): domain Eukaryota; kingdom Metazoa; phylum Chordata; class Mammalia; order Rodentia; family Cricetidae; genus Peromyscus; species Peromyscus eremicus. The sequence goes on along the minus strand of NC_081432.1, from coordinate 11,085,809 downwards.
AAATCCACCCTGCAGATAGGTGGGGACCCTACTTTAGAAGAGAACTGAAGTCCTGGTTGAAGAGGGCCAGCTACAGAGGCTGTTGAAAGAAACAAGGTTTGGGACACAGGAATGGGCATGGACTTCATGTCCAGTGTGCAGTCCTGAATAGTTTTGACTCCCTGTTCCTGAGACTTTTGCTCTTATAGAATGTTTGGTGCCAAGTGATCTCTTCTGTATCCGACAGAAGAAGGGAAAGAAATTATGGTCCCTCTGTGCCCACCCTACTCTGACCAGAGGTTACTTTATTATTAGTATTATTATTATGGGGGGCGGTTTGAGACACGGTTTCCCTGTGTAGCTTTGGTGGCTGTCCTGGAACTCGCTCTGTAGACCAGACTGTCCTCAAACTCACAGAGACCCACCTGCTTCTACCTCCCAAGTGCTGGGATTAAAGACATGCACCACCACCACCGGCTATTTTAACTTTTTTTTTTTTTTCTGCCAGAGGTTATATGTCATGACCCTAGCCAAAAGTCTCCGAGGAAAGACCGTAAAAGCCAAGTTCCAGAGGACAGCGAAGGAGCTGCTCTCAAATAAAGGTCAAAGGTTCTAAAAATGATAAGCTCTAGGTTTGGCTTGACCTCGGCTGGCAAACACCTCTAGACACTGAGGTCACCTCTAGGACAGCTTGAATATTTCAGAAACACTACCAGTTTTTGGCGCTATATCTCAGGATGCCGGGAGCCCCAGTGCCTGTGGTATTATGGTGGTCTCAGGGTTAAGGGCCCTGGGCACACTTGGGACAGGCATAGTTCAAGGATGCCAGCGTGCTGTGAGAATCGAAGAAGGAACAGAAGGATCGAGACACCTCCCAGCTCAGATTCTGATAACGCACCACTGAAGGCCTTTGGTGATCCTGGAACTGTTATTGTCAAACCCTATCTTGTGACAGGAGTCAGGGAGCGAAGCCGGGCCTGGAATCTCCCGTTCCCTGTTCCGCTGATGGCCTATGTGTCCCTTCTTCCTTCCAGGGCTCGTGACAAACCCCTTGGGATCTGAGATAGTCCTAACAGAAAGCACTGCCCTCGCTGCCCACGCTTAAGCCTTGAGGAGTTTATAACGGGCGTCTCAAGGACCCTCATAGCTCCTCCCCGCACTAGGATGGCTCAGGGGCCCTAATCCAGGAGGTTACTGGAAGGGGGAGACTTGCCCCGCCCACTTGTGGGCGTGTCCCCGAGGCCCCGCCTCGGATCCCACCCATTTCACCTGACTCGCCGCACGCTGCAGCGTTTGTTCCCGCACTGAGCGGCTGCTACCGTCCTTGCTTCTGACTCTGCTCCTCCTGGGTCCTGCCACTGTCATGCCTCGGGGAAGCCGCAGCGCGGCGGCCAGGCCGGCCAGGTGTGAGGGGGACAGGGACCCCGTGGGAAAGGGTGAGGGAAGCGTGGGAAGTCTCCCAAGGGCGTCCGCAGAGTGACCTTGGAAGCCGCTGCGCCATGTTGGCTTGGGGGAGGACCGGGGCGCAGAAACACGAGTCTAAGACAAGGGTCGTCCTGGTCCCCGGAGCAGAGGGGCTTGTTCTCGGAGCACTAACCTTGCCTCCCTTTGCTTCCTGCAGCCGCCCAGCCCACCCTCCTGCTCACCCACCACCCTCAGCGCCCGCCCCGGCACCTGCCGCTTCGGGCCAGCCGGGCCTTATGGCTCAGATGGCATCCACCGCAGCTGGCGTAGCTGTGGGCTCAGCTGTAGGGCATGTCATGGGTAATGCCCTGACCAGCGCCTTCAGTGGGGGAAGCTCGGAGCCTGCCCAGCCTGCCGTCCAGCAGGTGAGCAAGAGGATTTAAGAGAAACGGAGGCAGGATTCGCTCAAGGAGACTAAAGGAACCGCTTAAGCGTCCAGCAAGGGGTGACCCAGTGTGTTCAGAGTTGCTCCAGGCCCAGGACTTTAACCAAAAGAGGGTCCTAACCCTCGTGGTTCTTAAGCCTACTGTCCCCTAGCTGGAAAGCTCGCCCCAGCCCTCATTTGCGGGCAAAATGTCTGACTGCCAGAGACTGACACCCACCAGTCCTTGAAAGACAGAAAACCCAAGCTCAGATGAGCGCAAAGACTTCTCCAAGGACACCTAACCCTAGTGGAGCAGGGAGAGATGCAGTATTTCCCAAGCCCTTGTTCTCACCAAAGCCCATCATGGCATCTGTTTCCTGGTGACCTGTGCCCCACTAGGATTCTTCCATTCCCCACGAGTCTTGAACCACATCCAGATGCTAGTTAGCAGTGTGAGTCCTGAGTCATGAGATTCAATGTGACTGAGCCAGGAAGGTGCTGTGTCTTGGAGTAGGGCATATATACTCTGTGTACACATGTAGTGTACAGCTTTTTCTAGAACCTTCCCTTCCCCTTCCTGCATTTGCCCATCATGTCCATTTTGAGGCAGAAAGAAAACTCTTATCTGTTGAGTGACCTATAGAAGGCCGCTGGTTCACCCTGTGCCAGGGATGCCGCTGAGGCCGGACGGGGGCAGTCTCGCCCTGGGTCACTCAGCCTGCCTTGAACCATTCTTGGGGGACCAGGGCTAGGGATGTGGGGAGAGGCAGTAAGCCTCTAGCTTTGGTACTTAATTTTGGGTACCAACCTCGGGCTGACCGTGTTGACTCTTATACTCTCCCCCCCCCCCAGGCCCCTGCCCGTCCTGCCTCTCACCCCCTACAGATGGGGCCCTGCTCCTATGAGATCAAACAGTTCCTGGACTGCTCAACCACTCAGAGTGACCTAACCCTGTGTGAGGGCTTCAGCGAGGCCCTGAAACAATGCAAATACAATCATGGTGAGTGGTTGGGGTGATACAGGTGGGGTTGGGAGGGACGGACCTCTGGTACCCTGCTGATCATCATCACCGCTTGGTGCTGTGGTTCCTTCCACAGGTCTGAGCTCTCTGCCCTGAGGAGGCCGTGGGCCTGCTCTTACCGTAACCCCTCACCGACAGCTTGACCAAGATGAGATTGTACCTGGGACTGGGAGTAAGGAGGGTAATTCTCACCCCACAGATTAACAAGAGACATAAATGTTTAATTAAAGCATTTACTTTAGACCACAGCCTGCTGTGTGTCCCAACTGACTGCCTTGTCTGCTGCTGGGAGGTGGGATCAGGGGAGATGGGTGAATGGAGGCATAGTGTGCTAAGTCTCCTCTCTCTCTCTCTCTCTCTCTCTCTCTCTCTCTCTCTCTCTCTCTCCCTCCCTCCCTCCCTCCCTCCCTCCCTCCCTCCCTTTTCCTCTCCTTCTCCCTCTCTCTTTCCTCTTTCTCCCTCTTTCCCTCTCCTTTTTGTGTGTGTGTGTGTGTGTGTGTGTGTGTGTGTGTGTGTGTGTGTGTGTAGGGAGAGAGAGAATATTTTCCTGCTGTGTAACCCTGGGCTGTCCTTGAACTTCTAGGGTGGGGTGGGAGGAACCCTGTTATAATCTACATTGTAAATAGCCAAGGACAGATTCCTCTAGGGATCTCGAAGTTGGGGGAGAGGGCTGAGGCCTTAGTCCCTGGGACCTGCAACCTCAAGAGGAGCCTACTGTCTGTCCCACAGACCATCGGCCCCCCTCACTCTTCTTGTTTCTGTCCTTGGATCCTTTTTTCTGCACTCAAATGGGGGAGTGGTGGAGGGGCTCTCACATCCTGTCTGTGACCTTTCCCTTCTCGCTGATGCAACTTCTTAGTAATGCCAGATTCTGAAAGAGGAGTCCTGCTGGACTGCGGTCTGTGTGCAGTTGATCATGATGCAGAGGTCAGGGCCAGTCCCCTTGGATCCACGTCCAGCTGGGCCACTTGGCCGTGGCGCGCCAGGTCGTAGGACCTGCTGGGACAGAAGCAGGCCGTTCAGACCCCAGCACAGACGGCTTCACCACACACTGTTGCTGCTTTCACAGTCAGCAGCTATGCATTGAGCACCTACGGTGTGCCAGGCTGGAGAAGTGTGTACCAGCTTCCTAAACTCATAGCATGTCAGCCTTTAGGATGCTTATACTCCAGCGGTATAGTGGGACTTATCTCTAGGAACAGTGTGTACTGTCCTGGGTGTGTGGATGTGTGAAAGCTGTACCCCTCAGCACACGTGTCTCTCAGGAAGGGCTTCCCCCCCTTTTGGATCTTCCTGAGTTTCCATAACTCTTCTGTACCTGGCTCAGGCTCCGGCTAGCGGTTTCTAGATGGTAGGGAGACCAGCCTTCGAGACCTTGAAGGGGGGCCTTGTTCCCGGTGGCCACGCCGAATGCCTGGGCGTCTTCGATGACTGTTGCTTGTGGCTGGAAAGCCGGACAGCCAACACAGCTCCTCTGGAAAACCCGGGAATCTCATTGCTGGGAGCTGCATAGATGTGCCCGCACCCCCACTTACCTTGATACGTACCTGCTAACTCGGGACAGTGGTCATCTAGGTTGTCCAGTAGGGACTCGTAGTGGGTGGGAGTGCCATCTTTCCCTCCTGAAGAGTTTAGAGAGAGCAAAGGACCCTAAACTGTCTTGGTGGTCCCCATCCTACATTTTATTCTGTGTCTGTTTCCTGGCCCTGGCTGGGGCTTAAGACAGGCATTGGATAGGGATGGTTGGGTATAGGAACCAGCCAAGGTTGAAGCTGAACAGGATCTTAGCTGGTCTGTGGCCTGCTGTCCTTCCCTTATAGTCAATATAGCTGCACCGGAGAGTCTTGGGCCCCACTCACCAGTGATCTGTACCAGGACATAGGTCCCTTGCTCCTGTAGCAGGGAACAGGCCATGGAGGGGGCCTGGGCGATCCCCTCTTCCAGCCTCACCAGATGCCCGTCTTCAGCCAGAAGAGCAATGGTTACTGGGCAGAAATGGGAATAAACTAGGCAGCCTGTACCCCAGCATGGGACCCTCAGTCCTTCATCCCCAGGGCCCCCAGGTCTTCTCACCTTCTGGGGGGACCTGAACTTTCTGTTTCAGATGCATAATGAAGGTCACAAGGCTGCACCAGGTGTTCACCAGCACCTGACAACCAGCTAAGGGAGGCACATAGTTGAGTGGGTAGGACGTCACAGCCTCCCCCAACTAGGAGCATTTTCATTCCCATACCTAGACATGGCACTAGGATTATGGGGCTAGTACTGTGCTTCAGGCCTAATACCCTAGACAAATGCTGCTCGGACCACACTGGAGACCCTTCCATCCATCTCTTGCTCTATAGAGGATTCGGGATCACAGCTGAAGTCCTCCCAGACTCTGGCCCTGCCTCTTGTCCTGGCATTGCTTTGCCTCCCCATAAGAACAGCTTTCTCAAATTCCCATTCCCCCTCCTAGCCTGTATCTCTCCCTCCTAGGTCTCTAGGGCAGAGAGACGAATAACTCTTAAGTATGGCCCCTGTGTTCTGGGACAGAGGACCCTGCTTACCTCCAAACATCACAGTGATAAACATGGCTGAAGAAGGAAGGAGACAGACAGATCATGGATCTTTGAACCCCCTCCTCCTGCTTCCTTCCACAGCTCCCACCTGGGAACTGTGCGTGTGAGGAATGCTGAGTAGGTGGCTCCTGGCTCGGGTCTGGCCCCTGCTCACCCACTTGCTCAGCTAGTTCAAGACCACTGGCCTCCTTTTTCTTGTGCTGCTTTCTGGGTGTCCACAGCTCCTTCAGCTCCCGATGGTCTCCATGGCAGTGGGAGCTGCCAAGACATCTAGGCAGGAAATGCTTTATCCCCAGTATCCTAGTAACTGGACCTACTAGGGCGGGCCTTCAGGTGGAGCTCTGGTCAGGCCCATATCGGAGGCTCCAGACTGAGGTCCCTAGGATGCCAGGGTACTGTTTCAGAGACCAGGTCTCCTACCAGGGAGAGAGAATGTGCAGGCTGCAGGGATGTGAGCACCCTCCCACACTAATCTCTGCAGGCCCCACTAACCCAATGACCTCTTCCTGTGTGGCTTTCTTTTCCCCTCTCCCAGCCTGCCGATTATTTTCTTCTGTTCCTGTTTCCTCTTGTCTTCTGTTAGGCATGTTTATGGAGGTATAATTTATGTTCCCCTTTGGAAGGCTTTCAAGTTAGAAAACATTACTTACACTTACTTATTTTGTGTGTGTTTTTGTATGCATGCATGTACCACAGTGAATATGTGTGGCGGTCAGAGGATAACTTGCTCTCTCCTTCCACTTTGTGGGTCCCGGGTATTGAACTCAGGTTGTCAGGGTAGGTGACAAGCTTCTTTCCTTACTGAGCCATCTTGTTGGCACTGTTTTGACAAGTCTCTGATGACCACAACCAGGATACAGAATGTTTCCATCCCCCCTTTCCATAGGTGACTCTTTGGAATCGTGAGACTAAAAACAGTTCTTAACCATTGGGCGGTGGTGGCACACGCCTTTAATCCCAGCACCTGGAAGGCAGAGGCAGGCGGATCTCTGAGTTCGAGGCCAGCCTGCTCTACAGAGTGAGTTCTAAGGACAGTTGGGGGCTACACAGAGAAACCTTGTCTCAAAAAACAGAGAGAGAGAGAGAGAGAGAGAGAGAGAGAGAGAGAGAGAGAGAGAGAGAAATAGTCCTTCGCCTCCATCCTCCTACTCCAAGTAACTAAAGCTGGATGACTACCGTTGGGGATTTCATGCATGTTCGTTTAATGACAAGAACTAACCACAAAAGACTGCCACAACCACAGCTTTGCACAAAGGCCACCACAACCTCACGCAGAAACACTCCTGCAAGGCCATCCCAACCACCCAGCAACTGTGTGTTTAGTCTTGGACACGGGCCACCCTTGTTATTGATCCTTGTAGCCAAGGATTAGTGTTTCCAAATACCTTATGTAATCCATGTCACCTTTAAGTACTTCCCCTTGCTTCAAGCCTCCTCCAGTGACTCCTAGTGTGCTACAGCATGCTATATCCCTCCTGCCGTGTTAGCTCCCCAAGTCCCCTTCAGCTTTAAATGCTGTTGAGGTTCATAGCATCAGCCCAAGTTCCTGCCATTCACAGCCGTTTCCTATGCACGTTTTCCATGGTGTGGGCTCAGAGCATACGGCCCACAGTCTCTTCACTCAGCATGATCCAGGCTGTGGGGATCAGTAGTTGTTTCCCTCTTATTGCTGAAGCGTGTTCTGTCGTTGGCGTGTCCAGGAGTTGACCCACCCGCTCACCTGCTGTTGCTGTGGAATTTGGGGGGATTATGAATAAAGCCAGTAGAAACTTTTGTCTACTTGCTCTTGTGGGGGCAGTTTTCATCTCTCTGGTCCAGTGAGGACCACAGGAGGAAATGCAGGTGAATGTGTGTTCAACTTTATATGGGCGTGCTCGTGTGTTTTCCAGTGTGTACTCGGTTTGTGTTGCTTGGCTTTGGGCCCTGGGCCTCCTAGAGCTATAGCAGGCCAGAAGCACCTGCTTGTGATTTCTCACTACTAGTTAGTGTCCCTGCTACTCACCCCCACCCCCACCCCCCCACCCCCACACTTCTTCTGTATTCAGGGACGCAAGTGCTAAGTGCTCCACACTGAGCTATAATCCCAGTTCTCTGAGCAGCTATGGCTTTCTCTCAGCAAGCCTACCTTTGCCTGTCTCTCCTTCTCCTCCTCCCTGGCTCTCTCCTGGGTTCTACATTCTCATACGCAGTGTTTGGTTTCTGTTTCCATCTCTGAGGTTATCCTTTAATTGATTTTTTTTGTTTGTTTGTTTTTGTTTTTTGTTTTTCGAGACAGGGTTTCTCTGTGTAGTTTTGGTGCCTGTCCTGGAGCTCACTCTGTAGACCAGGCTGGCCTTGAACTCACAGAGATCCACCTGCCTCTGCCTCCCGAGTGCTGGGATTAAAGGCGTGTGCCGCCACCGCCTGGCTTAATTGATTTTTTTTAAAAACGATTCCTCATTCTTTCTTTTTTATTCTCTCACATGGTTTCCTGTCTCTCTGCTTTGGCATGGTGTTCTCTCTCTGAGCCTCCACTCGGACCCTCCAAGCATAGTGTCAGAAGGGCACCTGCGTGGTCAGGCTGGCCGCTCTGCCTTCCGCGGGCACATTTCTCGATGGGTAACTCGGGAGAAATCTGGGTCCTCCATCTAGCTCACCACTGACCCATTTTCCCCCTAGACAAACACTTTTCTTCTGTATTAGCCTCACTATTTCCATTTGTAAAACACACATCAGGACTGAGCGGGCTTGTTGTGACTCTGTGGTTACTGTGGCTTTCACAGTCCTTTTTTGTTGTTACTGTTATTTGAGACAGGGTTTTTTTGTATGTAGCCCAGATGGTCTTGATTCATGATGCTACAGAATTAATCTGCCTTCCCAGTGAGAAATCACTCCACCACTTAGAAATAAATGATGGAAAAACTCTTCAATAATAGTGCATGGTTGGTCCCAGCTAATGCACAAAAGGGAATGAGCCTTGAACAGAAACCCCTCTCTACTTCTATAGTTTCATGGCCAGGAGTTACGCTTGGAGCAATTAAACATCTTTTACAGAGACAGAAATCCTAAGGTTTGTTTGTTTGGATGAATGGGGAGATTTCCAATGTAAAATTATTGCCAGAGTTATCACGAGGCAGACCACAACTGCATTTCCTGGGCAGCTGTTAACCAGGATCATCCTGTCTGGCTGGCAGAATGATGCTCTTTCTGATAGAGGCCCGGGGTTTAGTTGGTGTTGTCAGCCAGGGTTGTCCTCTCTAAACTGCCTGGCAGAGGCATGCTCTTTTAGCTAAATTTTAGCTTGATATATAACTTAGTATTTTTGAAGCAAGTTTATTGGTAAATCCCTTAGGAAAAAAAAAAAGTATAGACATCAGTTTCTTTCCTCCTTCAGAGTTCTTGCTTTAGCCTGATAGGTGCTTGGATTAGACGTGGGTGCCACTGTGCCCATCTTAGATGTTACCACATTTTAAAAGCCATCTCAGGCCTCAGAACAGTACTGTGGAAGCAAGCGGTATTTCCAGAACTTACTCGCGCATAGGCTCCTTTGTGAGGACTTACGTCCTACAGAACACAACCGAGATGCGTTCCGTGTGAAGACGGTGGCACCCAGAGCCATACTCCGGAAGGAAGGACAGTGTAAGGTGGGAGCCTTAAGCTCTGAGAGTTGCCTTTGCCTGTACTGTTGTTTTGGTCTCCTTCCCCATCTAGAATCACGTGGCCGACCGATTAAAGGCGTGCACCACTGTGCAAACATACATACATACATACATACATACATACATACATATTCTACTTAGAGTAGAATTTCTACAGCAAACAAAATTAATCTAATGTGGTAGGAACCAGAACAACTGTTCCTTGGGAGGTTGTATGAATTTCCCATCCTTGTAACAACTATCTGAGATAATCAACTTAGAAAGGAAAGGTTAGTTTTCGATCATAGGTTTGGAGTTTCAGTTCACAGTACATTGCTTCTGGGCCTGTCATGATAAGGCAGCATGCCATGGAAGCATCATGGCAGAGCGTATGGGGTAGAGCAAGGTCATGGCAGGCTGGGTAGCAAGAGAGACGAATCTCTGGCCCCTCTATACCCTTTAAGGGCATAGTCTTCTTGATCTAAAGACATCCCATTAGGCCTTTACCCTCAAAAGTGTCAAGCTGGGGACACGTGGGCCTTTGTGAGGACATTCTAGAGCAGTGGTCCTCAACCTTCCTAATGCTGCAGCCCTTTAATACAGTTCTTCATGTCGTGGTGACCCCCAACCATAAAATTATTATTATTATTTTTTTTTTTTTTTTTGGTTTTCCGAGACAAGGTTTCTCTGTGTAGCTTTGCGCCTTTCCTGGAACTCACTTGGTAGCTCAGGCCGGCCTCGAACTCACAGAGATCCGCCTGGCTCTGCCTCCCGAGTGCTGGGATTAAAGGCGTGCGCCACCACCGCCCGGCTATAAAATTATTTTCATTGCTACTTCATCACTATAATTTTGCTACTGTTTTGAGTCATAATGTAAATATCTGTGTTTTCCGATGGTCTTAGGAGACCTCTGTGAAAGGGTTGTTTAACACTCCCAAAGGGGTTCCGACCCACAGGTTGAAAACCACTGTTCCAGTGGATAGCCACTGTTAAGGACTAGAAAAGAGTATGAGGGGGCTCTCTGGGGAATTCTGACTCACTGGAACTGGATGTGAAGAACTTCTGATCTCCCACTGGCTCTGCTGTCAGGACATTTGGAAAGCAGGGCCTGACACTGGCCCCAGACCCACACTTCCCTCTTCAATCAGTGGGCTGATTTGCATGCTCTGTTGTGGGCCAGAGGCTTCCCCATCCCTATAACCACAAGCACCCAGAGCACAGCCCAGCAGAACAACTCTAGGTCAGCCTTCTGCCTCTGGCCATGGCCTGCCCTGGTTGCCTGCCTCTCCTTCTGACTGGAGCCTTCTTGGCAGGTAAGACTCCTCTGGGAGTGAGGTGGGGGTTGGCACTAGCTCAAGAAGACCCACACAAAGAAGCAAATCAATAGGGCCCATGGGGCGGATCCTAGGAGGGGCATAGAGGTGGAGTGGAGCCTAAGCTCCAGGCAGCTCTGTCCAGGACCAGGGGCAAGGCACTTTTCTGTGTGGATCTTGCTTTCTCCATTTGTGGGTCTCCCGACACTCTGACCCTTTTAGAGTCTCTGAAGAGATGACTAGTCCCCTTTGTTTCTCACAGGGGAAGCTAATATGGACAGTCCCCTACTCCATAGATCCTTTAAGACCATCCTCTGTGGCCAGAAGCTTGAAACTAAGATGATGGTTATGCATCCTGGAAGGTTCCTGGGGGCAGTTAGCCTGTGGCCAGGGTTTAGAACAGCGATTAGATTGAGGGGTCAGGGGCCACAGAGTAGGTACTAGAAGGGCACAGAAGGTTCCATTTTGTGCTCGAATACTAGGCTTTCCGCTGCATATGGATTCTTGGAGACATGACAATAATGCTAATTTAGGGGCCACTTACCCCTCATTCACAGAGGAGAATAGAATTGTAGAGAGCGCATACTAAGTCTCATGGAACCAGGCCCTCCATGTTCCATCCAGGGCCAGTCCTATGGCACTGGGCTATGAAAATGATGGGAGTGAGAATCTCCTTGCGGGGGAGGGGTGTCTAACAAAATCTTCATAGCAAGGCAGGAAGAGGCCCAGGCTAGCCCTCAGTGGGTCTGTATCTTTCAGTCTTCCAGCCAACCCTGACCCATCCTGACGCACTGCTGGTCTTCCCGGGCCAAGTGGCTCAACTCGGCTGCACAATCAATTCCCAGCATGCCACCATTGGGGACTTTGGTGTGTCCTGGTATCAGCAGCGCCCAGGCAGTGCTCCCCATCTTCTCTACTACTGCTCAGAAGAGGAGCACTATCGGCCTGATGACATTCCGGACAGGTTCTCAGCTACCACGGACATGGTCCACAATGTCTGTGTGCTGACCATCAGCCCTGTGCAGCCGGAGGATGATGCGGACTACTTTTGTTCCATTGCCTATAACTTCGATCCTTAGGTCTGGGGTATGGGATGAACGTCGTCTGTCTGTCCCCTACTTCTGCCCCTGACCTCTGACCTCTCATTTTCCTCTAAGTCTTGCTTCCCTTCCTCTGCAATATGAGTTAATAACATTCAACATGCCAACCACAGTCATGATGACCACGAGATCCTGGGAGAAAAAAAGTGACACATCAGAGGACATGGGAGTTGAGGTTCTGGTGATTGCTGTCAAAAGAGGAAACACCTGTGACCCTTAGGGAACAGGCCCAGCCTTGTCCCGATCCCCAGGGGTTTTAGCTTGGTGCCTGACCTCCCAGTGATCTCATGAACTGAAGGTAGAGAAAAAGGAACTAACCTTTACCACGTGTCCCTCCTCACCCCCTCATCCCCCCACCCCGCCACCAGCTCCGCATGGCTGATTGTGGTCCAACGCTCTTTGTTCTTGGGTGGCTGGTCCCCATAGAGTTCATGCTGACGGCTTGGGGGAGGGGCAGCCCCTGCTTCTCCCCCTGAAGTCTCTGGACAAGTCTCCCCTGATCCTTGACGGTCAGCGCAGGTGTTCCCTGAAGGGCCCCGAGGGCCAGGGATGAGGACACTGAAAGCAGGTAACAGATCCCGTAGCATCCCTCTCCCTCAGAGACAGTGTGTTCTACTGCTTTCCCACAGATGGGTAACCACACCTGAGTAGTCATGGGCAAAGGGGTGGTACAATTAACTGCAGGGCAAATCTTGCTGTTAGAAGCCGAACTGAGTGGGATTGGAGCCTTCAAAAAGATTCCTGGGCCAGTGTGGTGGCACGTGGCTTTCATTCCAATACTCGGGTGGATCTCTGTGACTTTAAGGCCAGCCTGGTCTACGTAGGGAGTTCCAGCCAGCCAAGGGTAGATATGTAGTGAGACCTTGTCTCAAACCAAAATAAAATTCCTGGGCTGGAGGACATATCCAACTTCTCTCCTGTTCCTGGTGTCTCTAAGAAGTGCCCCCCCCTCCCCTGTAGCATGAATCTTAAAAGTTCTTATTAATAAAATCAAACCCGGAGCCAGGTATTGGGGTGAACTGGAAGATCAGAGAAACAGAACAAGCCACAGCTAACCTCACCTGGCCAACTTCTCAGTTGGTCTTGTTTCCTCAGACTGGAAACCTCTGAGTCCTCATATCCGAATGGTTCTCAGCTGAACTGTGCTGCTCAAAAGCCTAAAAGCTTAACCAACCAAAGGCTCAACCAGGCCAAATGCTTCTAGTTTCTGGTCTTCATGCCTTATATATCTTTCTGTTTTTGCCATCACTCCCTGGGATTAAAGGCTCACTTCTTGGGAGCTGTATCCTTGAACACATGGATTTCTGCCTCTGGAATGCTAGGATTAAAGGCGTGTGCTACCACTGCCTATCTTCTATGTTTAATATTGTGGCTGTTCTGTCTCTGACCCCAGATAAGTTTATTAGCATGCACAATACTTCGGGGAACACAATACCACATTCCCCCACGCCAAAGGCATGCGGTTATGGTGCACACCTTTAATCTTTGCACTGGGGAGGCAGTGGCAGGCGGTGGATCTTTGGGAGTTCGAGGCCAGCCTGGTCTAGAGAGAGTTCCAGGACAGTCAGGGGTACACAGAGAAACCCTGTCTCGAAAAACAAAGAAGTGCCTCATTTTTGGAGGTGAGCACCTAGATGCAGCCTTTGGGGGATCCAGAGTCCTAGGAGGGTCCAGTTTACAGTCTTGACTATCTTTGGGCTCATCAACCTTTAATCTCCCTTCATCTCATTGCAGTTTTATGTGGGCAGCGTGCGCGCCCGCGCGGTGGGTCGGGGGACGACGGGACAAGGCAAGGGTTACCCTTGAAACAAAGGCGCTTGATCCTAGCCTCAGGGAAGGTGCAGCAGTTATCTGAGGTAGTCTAGACTCGCCTTTCCCGACCTCACTGTTTTCTTGTGCACTCTGTCCAACTCGGGCTCCACTCTACTCTCCCCACCGCCAGGACGCGGGGACACCCTGCCAACCAGCAGCCTGGCTCAGCAGGAGCACAGATGCTGAGACCTCCGTGAGGCCTAGAGTGGTCCCGGAAGTGCCCACGGGCTCGAGGGAGGATGGGCAGAGGGGCAGAGGGGCAGAGGGGCAGAGGGGAAGGAGGAAGAGGGAGAAAGAGGGGGGAGGGAGGAGGAGGGGGGAGAGGGAGAAGGAGGGGGAGGGGGAGCGGAAGGGCGGGTGCAGGGCAGCTGGGTGCAGTTCACCCCAACCCAGATGCCCCACCCCTCACCCCATCCCAGTCCAGCGGACCCACCTGTCGCTCCGCTGGACCAGGGTGTGGATGCCCCAGTTGGCTTAAAGTCCATGGGGAGCTGTGTCGCCGCCTGGTTTGCGGATCTGTGTCCACTCGCGGGCCAACCCTGATCACACGGAACGTTTGTCCTGTGCCCAGGCCCTGGTGGGCTATGGATTCCCGTGGGAGTTGGGAAGTCTGGGGTTCCAAATCTTCGGATTTTTCAGCCTGGCAACATTTAACACATAGTTGGGGACAGATAAAGCATCTTTTGATCATCTCAACCCTCCTTACTTCCTCTCCAGCAGTTTTTACCATCTCCAAACTCTCTCATTCAGTGTGGCACTGCTGGGCCTCACTTTCTCAATCAGTATTACTAAATGCTCGTTATGACTAGGGGTGCACTGGTGTGTTTAACAACCAACTCGAGCGTTTGCGGGGCACGGGGAGCTCTAAGCACTTGGGAGGCTGAGACTGGAGGATTGCCACTTGTCCTCAAAAGACAATTTTGGGCAGGGTGTGGTGGTGCTGTCCCAGCAGTAGGTAGGCAGAGGCAGGCAGATCTTTCTGAGTTCGAGAACATCCTGGTCTAAATAGCAAATTCCATGACAGCCAAAGCTACACTGTGAGTCCCTATCTAAAATTCAAATAAATAAATTGATTAAAAATAAAAAAGCCATTTTAGTCCTTTTTTTTTTTTGCTTTTTATGAGTAGACAGCGACACCTGGTGGGGAGGCCAAGTAAATTCAGACTTGTCCTAGGACGTGGGAAGAGGAAAAGGAATCCCTTATCTCAGAGGGCGTTTCTCTCTTTAAATGTGCCCATCCTTTCTAGGGAAGCCTCAGTGCTTGGGGAGACCCCACAGGTCTCCCTCTATGTCAGTGTGGAGTGATCTGCCTCCTGGGTTAGAGTAAGAACCTATCTCCTGGAGCAATATTGTCCTCGGCGACTCCTAGGCCGAGAGTTTCCATAGGGAGCCTCAATCTGAAGCAGTCGCTGCAGCATTTCTCAGTGGACATAACCAGGGACATTTGTCCCATTTGTTCGTGGTCTACTTCTAGGGTCTTGGAAGTTGCCCCCATACTTCAGAACCTTTCTTTGGAAGGAAGGTTCCCTCTGAGTTCACACAGAACCTTGGCTTTCCATATCTCAGTCTTTCGTACCCCAACCTACCGTAAGATAGCTGGGGACCCTGTAAAAGCAAAACTATTACTCTGAGCCCTTGGGTACCAGAATTTCTTTTGGGGCACCAACAGATTGCTGACTCCCAAACGTTCTCCCTCCCTTTGAAGGTGTTCATAGAGAAGGCTCCTTCCTAGCCTGGGACTCTGTTTCCCAGATCCCTAAAGTCAGATCCGGGAGAAAGTTAGTTGTTGCTTCCCCAGCACAGCACCACTGAACCCCCAGGCACCATCTCCCCACACTACAAGCTGCTCTGACATACCTGCTCCAGGCACCCCACCTGTCAGCCGGAAAAGGCCACTCTGTGGACCCACCTTCTGGCAATAACCAGTTAGTTCTGTGGATCAGCTCTTTGCTCCCATCAGCCTGCATGACACCATCAGCTCGACAGAACCATGTTCTCTCAGTAAAGGCCTGGGTCTCAGCTTTGAGGAGAATCCCCCAAGGGGCTTAGTTCTTCACCTGGCAATCTTTCCTCATCATAGTAACTTCTTTTTCAGTTGGCCATTCGCGAGCTTCTTAGAATCTCTTTTATGCTTTTTTATACGTGGAAAGCTTTTTTATATTTTCCATGAGTTAATAATTCTTAAAAGTTTCCATTTAAATTGCTAATGGGATTTGTTTCCTGACTGGACACTGGTTAACATAACAGGGCATCAAAGTGGCCCAGAATAAAAGGGGGTGGGGGTTGGGAACAACGCCATACTGCTGCTGTGACTGAACTAAAACTCAAAGTAAAATGAAAACACCTTCTTTCAGAAATGAGTGGGAGATGGGGAATAAGGGGTACCATCAAGGAGGTGTGTCAATATGTGGCACTGAGCTATGACCCTTTGTAGCCAGATGGGACTTGAATAAGAGAATGGAGGAAAGCAGGGAGAGAATACACATTCAAGCATATGCCCCTGGTACAAGTAGACATCAATCGGTTAGCTAAATAGGGATTGTTCCATTAAACTAACTCTCTCTCTCTCTCTCTCTCTCTCTCTCTCTCTCTCTCTCTCTCTCTCTCTCTCTCTGTGTGTGTGTGTGTGTGTATGTGTGTGTCACTTTCTCCTCTCTTGAAGAAGTGAAGTAGAGGACAAAGTCTACTAGGATTAGGAAGATTCAGTCAGGATAGCTGTGTCGCAGAAGGCTATCCAGGGGTGTGCAGAAGAAATCAAAGATTTCTGGTGGCCATTTAGGCTCCAACAAAGACACATTTGTAAATGCTTTGGGGGTGGCTCTAGTAAAACTCGCTGGGCCAACTGCATGCTCAAGAATTGCATAGACTGTGTAGACTGTTCAGGCTGCATGCTCAGACTGCATGCACATGCTGCATAGGCTGCTCAGACTGCATGCATGTGCTGCATAGGCTGCTCAGGCTGCATGCTCAGGCTGCATGCTCAGGCTGCATGCTCAGGCTGCATGCTCAGGCTGCATGCTCAGGCTGCATAGGCTGCTCAGGCTGCATGCTCAGGCTGCATGCTCAGGCTGCATAGGCTGCTCAGGCTGCATGCTCAGGCTTCATAGGCTGCTCAGACTGCATGCTCAGGCTGCACACTCTGCACATGGTACTCAGGCTGCCCAGGCTTCACAGGCTGCAAAACATAGAGCGAAGCTGGAAGCCCAGCTCTCTACCTTTTCAGATAAAAAAAGGAAGACACCATCATGCCAGCCTGCCATCTTTCCACTCCCCTCATGGTGTCGTAGAGAGGAAAGTTTCTGATTTCAGGTGGATCCCCATGCAGATGAATGCAGACTCTCATTCTTGCAGGCCACAAAGTTGTCCTTTTCAAACATGACCATCCCTCATATGTTCTAGGATTTTCATAAACTTCACAGAAGATGACAAGGTGGTGGAAGTGTGAGCCTTAGTGATCAAACCAGAATTTTAGATAAAACTACTTTTGGGAACACTAAGGAAGCTGGGTACTGTGGACTGATCACCCAGCTTATTTAAATGGACCGCTGAGTCCAAGATCACAACCTTCTGACTGACCACAAAGTCAATTATTCTCTCAGATATTGGGTCACAAATCCTGGCAATCTAACCTAGTGACCACTAGATAGCTAAGTTGTCGGACGTCTGCAAGTGGATTGGCCCCGACAATTAGACCTATAGATTGCTTTTGGTAGGATAGTCATTTTTACAATATTAATCCTAAGGATCCATGAGCAAGTGAGGCATTTCTACCTCCTGGTATCTTTTTCAGTTTCTTTCTTCAATACTTTAACATTTGTGTGTGTGTGTGTGTGTGTGTGTGTGTGTGTGTGTGTGTGTGTGTGTGCGCGCGCGAGCGCACGTGTGTGTATGTCGAGGGGGGGTGGAGGTTGAGATAGGGTTTCTCTGTGTAGCCCTGGCTGTCCTGGAACTCGCTCTGTAGACCAAACTGTCCTTAAACTTAGAGATCTGCTTGCCTCTACCTCCTGAATACTAGAATTAAAGGCTCTTAACATTTTCATTGTAGTCTTTTTTCATTTCCTTGGTTAGATTATTCCAAAATATTTTTGAGCCTATTGTGAAGGGCATCGTTTCCCTGATTTCTCTCTTGGTATGTTTGTTATTGATATATCCTTATGATTCTCTGAATTTCCTCAGTGTTTTAGAAAAGCTCTTCTTATTCATTTCTTTTCCTTTTTTTTTTTTTTTTTTTGAGACAGGGTTTCTCTGTGTAGCTTTGTGCCTTTCCTGGATCTTGCTCTGTAGCCCAGGCTGGCCTCAAACTCACAAAGATCTGCCTGCCTCTGTCTCCCAAGTGCTGGGATTAAAGGTGTGTGACACCACTGCCTGGCTCTTACTCATTTCTAATTTTATTAAGTTAGGTCTTCCCTCTCTTTCTTTTGGTTAATTTGGCTAAAGGTTTGTTGAACCTTTCAAAGAAGCAACTTTTTGTTTCATTAATTCTTAGTTTTTTTATTTTATTCCTTTATTTATTTATTTAGCTTTTATATTTTTAAATTTCAGGCCTGATTTTGATTATCTCTTCCCATTTACTATTTTGGAGTAGTGCTTATTCTTGTATTCCAAGGCCTTTGGGTGCACTATTAAGTTGTTAATTTGAGATCTCAAAATTTTTTTTAAGTAGGCACTAAGTGCTACAAACTCATGTATTGTTTCATTTCCACGAGTTTGTGTACTTTCTATAGTTTCTATTGCTATTGCTATCCAGCTTTGTTCCAGGGATCAGACAGAATGCAAGATGTGATTTCAGTTTTCCTATATTTATTGTGACTTGACTTGTATCCTAATATGTCTATTTTGAAGAAAGTTCCATGGGCTTCTGAGAAGAATATGTATTCTTTAGTGTTTAGTGGGATGTTTTGTAGATATGCTAGGTCCATCTAATTTACTATGTTATTTAATTCCAGGGTTTCCCTGTTTAGTTTTGGTCCAGGTGACCTGTTTATGTAGAGTAGAGTATTGCAATCACCCACTATCACTGTAATAGTGTTAATCTGTGGTTTTAGATCTAACAGAATTTCTTTTATAAAATTGGATGCCGCTTGTTTGCTGCATGCATGTTTAGAATTGTAATCTCCACTTGGTGGATCATTGAATGAGTTTGATGTGAACCTGTTTAACTCTCCTGACAAGTTTTGGGCTGAAGTCTATTTTGTCTGATATTAGAATACCTATGCCTGTTTCTTGGTTCCTGTGGTGGTTTGAATGAGAATGGCCTGCTAAACGCATATATTTGAATGCTTAGTCTGCAATCAGTGGAACTGTTTGGAAAGGATTAGGAGGTGTGGCCTCGTTGGTGGAGGTGTGTCACTGGGGGTGAGCTCTGTCTCTGCCTTGTGATTGTCTCAGCATGCAAGCTCTCATCTATTGCTCCAGTGCCATGCTTGCCTGTCCGCTGCCATGCTCCTTGGTGATCATGAACTTTACTACCTTCTGGAACTGTGAACTACAAATTAAGTGCTTTATTTTATAAGTTGCCTTAGTCATGGTGTTTTTTTTTTTTTTTTTTCTTTTTTTTTTTGGTTTTTCGAGACAGGGTTTCTCTGTGTAGCTTTGTGCCTTTCCTGGAACTCACTTGGTAGTCCAGGCTGGCCTTGAACTCACAGAGATCCGCCTGGCTCTGCCTCCCAGTGCTGGGATTAAAGGCGTGCGCCACCACCGCCCGCCTCATGGTGTTTTGTTATGACAAAAGAAAATAAGATAGTTATATTTGGTTAGAATACCTTTTCTCACTTTTTTTGCCGTAAGGTAAATCTATCTTTGATGGTAAAGTGTGTTTCTTGGAGGCAGCAAAAAGATGAGTCCTGTTTATTTGTCTCTTTGTTTTTTGAGACAGGGTTTCTTTGTGTAGCTTTGAGCATCTTGGAACTAGTTCTGCAGACCAGGCTGGCCTTGAACTCACAGAGATCTGCCTGCCTCTGCCTCCTGAGTGCTGAGCTTAAAGGCGTGCGCCACCACCACCTGGCTTGGATCTTGTTTTCTAATCTTCTAATTAATATATATGTGTGTGTGTGTGTGTGTGTGTGTGTGTGTGTGTGTGTATTAGGGAATAGTCGGTATTAAGAGCTAATATTGAGCAGTGTGTATTAAGTCTTGTCTTTTTTGTTCTTGTTTGTGGTGTTTTCTAAGATGTCTTTTGACCGAACTCCTCCCACATAGATCCCTGAGCCTTGAGGGGAGGGTTTTGATGAAGACCTCCCATTTAGGAGTATTCCTAAATCTGTGTTCCAAAATCTCTCACTCTTTGAACATTTTCCATTTGTGGGTCTCTATGCTAGTTCCCATCCACTGCTAGGAGAAGCTTCTCTGATGATGGCAGAGTGAGGCACTGATCTATGGGGACAGCAGAATGTCATTACAAGTCAATGTATTGCTGTGTCCCTTTAGCAGAACAATAGTGTCTGGTTTGCCCCTGGGTCCATGGCCGATCTAGTCTCAGGGTATTAGCTCCCAAGCAGTGTCAGGCATAGGCTCCATGTCATGGCCTTAAAGACAAGCAGGAAGTGGTTGGTGACCCCCATAACATTTGTGCCTCTTTTGCAGCAATATATCTTGCAGGCAGGTCAGGTCACTGTGTAGACTGCAGGATTTGTAGCTGGGTTGATGATTACCTTTCTCCCCCGGTAGTATGGAGAGTACCTTTCAGTACTGTGAAAACTAGTCAGTGAAGGCTCTAGTTAGGCACCAGCTTGACTTCTCTGTGTTCCGTGAGTCATGTAGGCATTGTCTTCACCAATAGGGCCTTACCATTGGTTTGTGTGGAGAGTTATCAATAGCCTTGGCAATAGCCTGAGACATTTGGGGAACCCATGGGGCCCCTTTGGCCAACAACTCAACTGGAATAACTCATTCCTAGCACAGCAGGTTTTACTTGTTGGCATAAGATGTCTAGTTGGAGCATTGCTTATTATTTGGTGACTCCAGTTAGATGTCTTTCATATATGTATGTATTTTAGGAAGCTTCTGCAGTAGCAGGTTTCCATATGTTTTTAGTTGAAATAGAATTATATTACTTCATTACAGCCCCTCCCAGGGAGCCTGCCTCAAACTAACCCCTCTTATTCCTTACACTCTCAAGTTGATAGCCTCTTTTTCTTTTATTACGAATGTTACAGACACACACACACACATACATGCACATGTATGAACAATATACATACATATATACAAATATATATTCATATACAACTTGCATATATAACCAAATAAAAAATATAAATATACAACTTGCTGAGTCTGTTTTGTTTTCTGTGTGTGTATGGTTACAGGGCTGACCACTTTGCATTGAACAACCAGCAAGGGGGCTCATCTCTGGGAGAGGCTAATTTTCCTTCTCCCAGCATTAGTTCTTTGTGTAGAGGTGGGGTGCTATGAAAAATTCCCCCTTCCACATCAACACATCCATTGATAGTGCCATTATTCCAGTCTTGTTTATGCATCCATTTCTAGGAGAGACCTTTTTCTTTCTGTGGTGATATTTTGTTTGTACTCTAACAGAGAAACAAAGGAACAAGCTACTAGATTAAACATAGAAGCCAGGCAGTGGTGGCACACACCTTTAATCCCAGCACTTGGGAGGCAGAGATCCATGTGGATCTCTGTGAGTTCAAAGCCACCCTGGACTACGTGAGATTAATCCAGTCTAAAAGAAACAGAGCCAGGCAGTGGTGGCACACACCTTTAATCCCAGCACTTGGGATCTCATGCCTTTGCTCCCAGTATTTGGGACGCACACATGCCATTAATCCCAGGACTAGGAAGTGAGATGGCTGGGTGGAGAAAGGCATGTAAGGCGGGAGGAGACAGGAGCTCAGTTCCTTTCTGCTGAGAACTCAGGGGCATTCAGTCAGATGCTTCTTGGAGATGGGATCTTCCCCTTTCAGCTGAGGAGTTGGAGAGGTGAGATGTGGCCATGGCTTGTCCCTTTGTTTCCTCTGATCTTTCAGCATTTACCCCAATATCTGGCTCTGGGTTTTTATTATAAGACCAATTAGGATTTCTCTCTCTCTCTCTCTCTCTCTCTCTCTCTCTCTTTCTCCCTGGAATTTTTTATTGAGAATATCATACATGCATGTCACATATTTTCATCAAATCCAACTCCCAAACCCTTCATCCAATTCATCCCCTATACCACCAGCACTAAAAATTCCCAATTTAATATCTAATCTGTGATTAAAAAATTAGATTTTTTTTTTTTTGCTTCCAGTATGATCCACTTCATGGGTACTCCTGAAAATTTAAAAACGTTGTTTACTGGAGCTTAGCCAAAAAAAAAAAAAAAAAAAAAAAAAAAAAAAAAAAAAAAGACATTTTGGGAAAAAGATGCATCCAAGAAATATCAGAGGTCAGGAAGGAAAGGCCTTTCCAGTGACCGTAACTTTTTACTTGGTGCTGTGGTAGATGAGCTGGCAAGTCATCCAGACATTGCAGAGACCAGGTCAGGAATCTATCTTCATGGAGAGTGTCAGGTAGTATCCTACCAAAGAAAGCCATAGTGAAGCTTCCTGTGGCCAGAGAGCCCAGGTATCCCAGAGCACAAGAGAAAATAGTGAGTGAGACCTTGTTTCACAGAATGATGATGTGACCAGATGTACATCTGTGTCAACAAAAGAAGGAGCTGTTCTAACATTACAGAGAAGGTAAGTTGGACCCACCACACAGATGGGAAGGATGAATTTAGGGTCTCCTGACACTTGTGCATCCCTCGTCTTTCTTCTGGAACCCGTAAGCTTGAAAGCCAGAAGCACAGCAATGGTGTGGCCAACACATTGGAAAGAACCACAGAAAACAGAATTTCAAAAGAAGTATCCTGTAAGACACAGGCGACCATGTTGTGATATCCAATATAAAGGAGGAGGAGAGAAAGCAGAATGTGAGGGAGAAGAGCAGGATGCAGTTGAGAGTTGTATAATTGGCCTTCATAGTTGGAGTGTCTTTGTGCTTCAACACCCCAAGAACAAGTCCTGTTGCTGAAGAGAAGGACAGGGTCATGCAGGTTAGACCCACCCCAAGGTTACTGTCATAAACCAGAAAAGCCACGGAACTGGAAGGCAGCGGTTTTGATCTAAGTTGGCATACTGGTCCTCTGGATGTTCACACAATCATTTATATCTGATACAGAGAACACAACAATTAAGAGAATTTAGCAGGTGTCTATTTTAACATAAGACTGAAAAGACGTATTGGGAAAATGATAAGAATATTTGCCTTCTTACAGCAATACATAACTATCAAATTGTGTTGCAATGTTTTTGTCTTTTATAGATTTTTCTCATTTTCTCATACACTATATCCTGATTACAATTTCCCCTCCCTCTACTCCTCCCACTTTGTCCCCACTTCCCTGCCCATCCGGATCCACTCCCTTTCTGGAGGAGAGACTGTTTCACTGCAGACTTCCTGGTGTTCTGGCTCTTAAAATCTTAATATTTCTAATTACTACCATGTATACATAAATCCTTGCCATTTGGGTAGTCCTGCTCTTAGTCTCTGGCTGATGTCTACTGGCCTTGACTAAACAAGTATTCTGTTATTATACATATTAGATACATTTGTACATCATGTGATGTACAAATCTTGGTTGTCAGCTTGGCCACATCTGGAATCAACTAAAACCCAAGCAGCTGGGCACTCCTGTGAGGGATTGTTCTTGATTAGATCATTTGGAAGAGCTACCCTAAATCTGGATCTTTTGCGGTATAAAGACTGGTCCTAAATCCAGGTTACAACTTTTGGTGGCAGTCTACTAAAAGGACATGGAAGAAGAAAGCTTTGCTTTTTGCCTGCTTGCCCTCACTATCCCTGGCCAGTTCATCTATCCTGCTGTGGAGGCATTCCTTCATTGGTATTAGAACCTACTTCTTTAGGATCCCAACATGAAGATCAGCTGAGACATCCAGTCTGGTGGACTAAACAACTATTGGGTTCTTGGCACTTCTGTTGGGAGAAAACCATTGATGGACTGGGTTCCATCCCAGTACCTACCCACACACAGCATGCACCAGGTCTGGGGTTCCATCCCAGTACCTACCCACACACAGCATGCACCAGGTCTGGGGTTCCATCCCAGTACCTACCCACACACAGCATGCACCAGGTCTGGGGTTCCATCCCAGTACCTACCCACACAGAGCATGCACCAGGTCTGGGGTTCCATCCCAGTACTTATCCACTCACGCAAAGAAAGAAAAAATACTTCAAAATTGATTTACAAGGGCTGGAGAGATAGCTCAGTGGTTAAGAGCATTGGCTAGTCTTCCAGAGAACCTAGGTTCCATTCCCAGCACTCACAATCATCCATAATTCCAGTTCTAGGGGGTCTGAAGACCATCTCCTGGCCTCTGAGGACACCAGGCATGCCTGTGGTACACGGGACATACAGGTAGGCAAGATACCCATACAGAGAAAACAAATAATTTAAAAAGTTGAATTGCACAAGACTGAGAAGCTCCTGTGATCAACCCTACCACCGAGAGCTGTGACCGCAATAAAGGGAAGAATTGCCTTGGCACACAGTTTAAGGAAGTGCCAAAAAGAAAAGAAAACCTCGGAAATTAGGTAGATACCATTTTGATACAACATTTTAATAAAAACTAATAAAAAAAAACTACTATGATCAAAATAGAAACACTGTTTTTTTTCCCCGTTTTTTCGAGACAGTGTAGCTTTGCGCCTTTCCTGGAACTCACTCTGTAGACCAGGCTAGCCTCGAACTCACAGAGATCCGCCTGGCTCTGCCTCCCGAGTGCTGGGATTAAAGGCGTGCGCCACCACCGCCCGGCTATTTTTTTGTTTTTTTAAGATAGGAGCGATGCTCCTAGTTTCAGTCTCTGCCCCAGAATCCTATATAGCTTGTAAAGACACCATTCAGGACCCTCCTTCGGTTGTCCTACGTTAATCCCACCTGCGCCCAAATTTAGCTGAGGATGACCATGTGTGGCTAATGGAGAGACAGCATTGGGACTGACCTGGCAGCCAAAAAGGGTGGGTCTCGGTGTTGGTGTCTGTCTGTCTGTCTGTGTCTCCGTCTCTCCTCTTTCTCTCTCTCCCTCCTCCTCTTTCGTGTGTGCGTGCATGTGCGTGTGCGCGTGCGTGCGTGCGTGCGTGCGTGCGTGCGTGTGTGTGTGTGTGTGTGTGTGTGTGTGTGTGTGTTTAATCGGACCAAGACTAAAAGAAAGGGAAGAAGTCTATGCTTGGGAAGAATTAGGCCGCAGAGCCTGCTGGGAACCACCAAGGCTGTTTCGTGGCTCTTCCCAGGATGCCTTGCGAACCAGAGCCGACCTGGGTCCAGAACCGTTGCAGTGTTGTGGCTGCAAGTGCTTGGCTGGCTCAGAAACGCTGCCATGGCCTCCCTGAAGAGCGAGCATGGCTTCACCAGGGATCCGAGCACCGTGGACTTAAGTATCCACAGCACCATGGATACACTGGTGATGACTTCGTACTTCCTCTTGGTTCTGTTCTTCGGGATGTGGGTATGACGTGACCCCTGGGCGGGTGTGTACCACCACTTCCTTCCCGCAGAGACCTGGCCTGCACCTAGCATCCTGGCGCTTCAGAGGGGATGGCCCTGCCCATCCTTTGCCTAGCCCCTCCCCACCCTTCCAACCAAACCTCAGCTACTTCGTCAACAAAAGCATTCTGGACCATTTTCCCTTCCTGTGTCCTATTACCCCCCCCCCCCCCCCCCACGAAATAATAGTCAAGTAATTCAAATATGCCTGCCTCTGCTGCCTAGAACCCCAAACCTGAATGGTAATTTGAAAGTCCTTGTTAGAGTCATGATGATGACGGCAACTGACACAAATATGCGGCTCTAACACTCTGAATCTCAGCCCGGCGGTGGCGGCGCATGCCTTTAATCCTAGCACTCTGGAGGCAGAGGCAGGAGGATCTCTGTGAGTTGGAGGCCAGCCTGGGCTACAGAGTGAGTTCCAGGAAAGGCGCAAACTTACACAGAGAAGCCCTGTCTTGGAAAACACAAAACAACAACAACAACAACAACAACAAACCCACTCTGAACTCTCTCTCCAGGAGTTCCCCATCTGCAGATCTGGCCAATCACGCTGAAAGTATTTGAGATTGTCTTTCATTTGTATTGGATATTTAGGATTATTTACAGTAATTAAGTATTATAATGCCTAACTTATAATCTAGAGGCAATGTAAAGCATACAAAAGCATGTACTGAAGGTTGTATCCAAATGTTATATGACTTTTATAGAAGAGATTTGAGCTGAAAGAGCCTAGGAACTAAGTCTCCATGCACACCCAGGCAGGACTCCACTTTGACTTGAACTGAGACACGGAAAGGTTAAGAAAGAAGCAGACGATGGTGGAGCTCAGATGCGAACCTAGAGCTGTCTGACATGTGATGGACTTGAGCATCCTCAAATGTCGTATTCACAAGGGCTCCTGGAACTAATTCCCCACCAACACCAAGGGATGAGAGCACAGGGTCTATTCCAAACAGGAAGGGAAGTCCTGAATGCACATCCATAACACTCAAACAATGTCTGTCTTCGCTGGCTTCGGTCATGGACAGGCTGTTTCCAGGGGGCAGGGATTCTTAGTCTTTGAGCATCAATTCTGGGGTCCTTCCTCCAGTGCTATTGTTAGGAATCCTCCCTGCACCCCAGATTACTTTTGGCCTAACCCATGTCTGGCCAAGATTTGAGAACCAGGTAACCTATTGTTCCTGCTTCTGGGAGATGTAAAACATGTATGGATGTCTGGCATGTTTTGATCCCTTCTTTATATTATCTTTATTTTTCCTAGACAGGGTCTCACTCTGTAGCTCTGGCTGGCCTGGAACTCACTATGTAGACCAGGTTGGCCTCAAACTCACAGAAATCCACCTGCCTCTGCCCCCGAGTGTTAGGATTAAAGGTGTGTGCCACTACATCCGGCTTTTGTTTGTCTTAAATAAAGTCATATACTGTTGTTAATTACCAAATTACCCTTCAGTGTAACAAGCAGAATGTACATGAAGATTTACATAATAACCTATTTTTCTTCCCTCATCCATCTCTTCTTTCTGAGGTAACTGGAGATTGCATCTTTTCTCCATTTTCTCAGTGCTTGGGCAAGCATGCAGATACAAAATGTATATTCTATATGTTCTTTTCATAAAACGTGATCAAATTACACATTAGTCTGCAGCTGTCTTTCCCTACTAATGTATTTGGAGAGTCCTACACACCAGCTCTTAGTGATTTAGCTTGAAGTTAATTAGCTGCAGAATAGTAGGACCAACATATACCGTCCCGCTCTTCTCTATGAATCGTATTCCACCAGAGTATTTCCGTTTCAGGCTGTACTGTCACAAAGACGTGGGACAGTAGAAGACTTCTTCCTGGCTGGCCAAAACCTGCCATGGTGGTTGGTGAGTAAACTTGTATGTGGCTGTTTGCTTGGGGCTTTCTGTGTTGGCTTGTTTTGTTTCAAGACAGGGTTTCTTGGTGTAATAGCCCTGGCTGTCCTGGAACTCATTCTTTAGACCAGAGATCCACCTGCCTCTGCCTCTCCAATGCTAGGATTAAAGGTGTGTGCCACCACTATTCAGCCTGTGTTGGCTTGTTTATTATTTTAACTTATATGTCTTAAATCCAAAATAATTTGAAGTTGCTAAATCAGGAATTTCTTTTTTTCTTTTCTTTCTTTCTTTTTTTTACAGGCACAATCTTGCTATGTAGCCCAGGCTGGCCTTGAACTCCCAATCTTCCTGCTTTAGCCTCCTGAGTGCTGGGGTAACAATTGGTATAATAAACCACCAATTACTTTTAGTTGGCAATTTATTTAATGTCTAAGTATTTTCTTTCCTAACTCTGTCACATGAAAGTGCAGAATGGAAAGTAGGCTGCATCTTAAACATTCTAATTGTGTGTGCACATGTGTGTGCAGGTGTGTAAGTACCTGGGCATGAACATAGGCCGGGGAAGGACCTTAAGGGTCCTGCGTCCTTACTCTTCGCTTTCCTCCCTCGACACAAGGTCTCTGTCACTGAACCTGGAGCTAGGCTGGCAGCTAGTGAGCCCCCAGCAATTCTCCTGTCTCTGCTCCCCACAGGGATGCACAGCAGCCATACCTGTTTTTCTAGGCAGGTGGTAAGGTTTGAACTCAGGTCCTCACACTTTCGCAGCAATCACTCCTACCCACCCAGCCACCACCAGCCCAATATTCAATTTTAGACTAGTTACAGTGCATTATAGAAAATAAGTCTATTGAGAAGTACCCAGGCCAAACAGAGACGAAGCTAAACTTGAACTTATTGGACATAGCAACACAGAAAAGATCTTTCAGAGGCAGAGTCGTGCAAGTGGGATTTGAGGTGGAATATGCCTTTTCCCAGTAGATGGCGTGGGAGGCATTCTGAGCAGAGGGGACACCATGTACCACAGCTTGTGGTGCAGAATAGCTTGGAGCCGGATGGAAGGAGGAGAGGTGGAAGGTAGAATCATGGTCTGCATCCTAAATAGTGTTTTGCTTATTTTATTTGTTAAGGTTCTGTCTCTAGAAGAACAGAACTGATGATATGCGGGTATGTATGATTTATTAGCTAGGCTGACAGGAGGTAGCCCAACAATGGCTGTCTCACTCTGGAAAGGCTGAGAGTCCAGGAGCGTCTCAGTCCATGAAGCTGGAGGTCTCAGCAGTCCCACCCCGGTGCTGAAGGCCTGGAGGACTCCAGGAGAGCTCCTGGTCTTCCGCTTGTGTTGGAATCCCGCAGAAGCTGGTTCTAACATCAGCCAAGGAGAAAGGCTGTAGCAACAGGCTAGGACTTGCCAGAGCCGGTGAGGGCGAGCAGGCAGCAAGGTTTCCTTCTTCCACGTCCTTTTATCCAAGCTGCCACCAGAAGGTGTCCCTCACACTTCCTGATATGGGTGAAATTATTAAGGCCACTCCACGTAGTTAAAAGGAGATTTATTTAATGGCGTAACTTACAAATTAAGGGATAGGTAGGTCGCGGGGTCTGGGGAAGGTGTATCACAGTCCAGCGGTGTTCTCTGGAGTTCTGCTTGGTCCACCTCCACCATCCAGGGTCCCAGAACGGAGAGAGCGCTCCCTGATCCAGATCTCGGGTCCCCCGGCGCCTCCCTTGGCCCCGCCTTATAGGCGTGACAGTTGCCGAAGTCTCAATGGGGGTTGGAACTTCCAGATCAAAGCTGGAATGGCTACCCACTACATCCTGCTTTAAATAAACTGATCAAGAAACTCCCTCACAGGAGCGACCAGCTGCTTTCATTTCAGTTGATTCCAGGTTATCCTAGGGTTCCTATTGCTGTGATGAAATGCCATGACCAAAAGCAAGTTGGGGAGGAAAGGGTTTATTTGGCTCACACTTCCACATTGTAGTTCATCACTGAAGGAAGTCAGGACAGGAACTGAAAGAAGGCAGGAACCTGGGAGCAGGAGCTGATGCAGAGGCCATAGCTTCCTTCCTTCCTTCCTTTCTTTCTTTCTTCCTGGTTTTTTGAGACAGGGTTTCTCTGTGTAGTTTTGATGCCTGTCCTGGATCTCACTCTGTAAAACAGGCTGGCCTCGAACTCACAAAGATCCACCTGGCTCTGCCTCCCGAGTGCTGGGATTAAAGGTGTGCACCAGCACCGCCTGGTCTCAGCTTGCTTTCTTATAGAACCCAGGGTCACCAGCCCAGGGATGGCACCACCCATAATGGAGTGGGTCCTCAACCATTGATCACTATTTGAAAAATGCCTTACAGCTGGATCTCATGGAGGGCTTTCCTCAACTGAGACTCCTTCCTTTCTGATGACTCTAGCTTGTGTCAAGTTGACACACAAAACCAGCCAGTACACCTAGCCTGTGCAAACCCAGGTTCCACCCCTACCATCCCATAAAACCTGTGATTTGAGCATTGGGGAGGTGGAAGCAAGAGGATCAGAAGTTCAAGGTCATCCTCAGCTACATAGTAAGTTTGGGCATAGGAATTCTGCCCAAGGGATATTCCCTCTGCAGAAAATGTCAAAGTCGTGGATTTGCATTTTTTGAACATTCCTTATTTGTCTTGAGACAAGGTCTCACATATCCCAGGATGTCCCCAAACTCACCATGATGCTGGTCTCATTTAACACAGCTGATTTTTCAGCTTCAGCTCACCAGCATCAAGCATCCCAGCAATGCAACAGTTTCACCTCAGTGGGGCTAGTCTATTGTTAGTCACAGCTGACTCTTCCGCCCTATTTAACCAGATACCACAGATTCTTGGTTCAAAATATCACACACCTGGCCTAATAGAATCCTTGAGGGACTCTCAAACTTCCCTCTGAAACTTCGCAAGCTACAGTCATCAGAGAGGTCATAGTCTCAGTTGAGATAATGCCTTTATAAAATCGGGCTTTAAGCAAGCCTGTAGGGCATTTTCTTAATTAGTAATTGATAAGGAAGGACCCAACCTATTGTGGTGTGGCCATGCCTGGGTTGGTAACCCTGGGTTCTATAAGAAAGCAGGCTGAGCAAGCCATGAGGCACAAGATAGTAAGCGCCCCTCCATGGCCTCTGCATCAGCTCCTGCTCCCAGGTTCCTGCCTTCTTTCAGTTCCTGTCCTGACTTCCTTCAGTGATGGAATACGATGTGGAAGTCTAAGCCAAATAAACCCTCTCCTCCCCAACTTGCTTTTGGTCCTGGTGTTCGGTTGCAGCAATAGAAACCCTAACTAAGACTGTAGGCCAGTGCTCTATGACTGAGTGACACACTCAAACTGTAAACACGAATTCTTGTTACATATAACAATGGTTCTGACACACAGTCTCATCTTCTGATTTTCAGATGGGCATTTCCATTTATTCTTCAAATACTGGCAGTGGCCACTATATGGGCCTGGCTGGAATGGGCGCAGCTTCAGGAATTGCTGTTGGGGCCCTTGAGTGGAATGTGAGTAGTAACTTCTGAGCAAGTGACCACTTGATCATTGTCTGAAGGAGACTCACACACGAAAACTTGCTTTTAACCTCGAGTGACCTTTACAGGTGTCTTGGAAAGTACAGATGAAAGGAGTCAGTCTTTGATTCTTCAAAAGGATTATGCTGGTTTTCATTCTCCTTAGTAAGTCAGGAGACAGAATGCATACATGCTGTGGACCATAGGGAATACAGTGAACCAAGACCTGTTAGATCAGTCAGGTGGGGAGAAGATCATGTTACCATTTAAATGTGTGTGTGTGTGTGTGTGTCTATTGACATCTGCAGACAGTAACTGAACCTGCATCTCTTTAAGTGCTTGACCTACCTGGGCTCTGACTTCTGCTTTTTCTTGGTTTCAGACTATATTTATGCTCTTTGTTCTTGGTTGGATATTTGTTCCTATGTATAGCAAGGCTGAGGTAAGTGTCCATTGCCGATTATAGTTTATGATATTTAAAAAAATAAATATTGCATGTGTAGATGGCTCACAACCATCTGTAATGAGATCTGGTACCCTCTTCTGGCCTGCAGTCGTACATGCTGTATACATAATAAATAAATTAATATTAAAAAAAAAAAGAAACAACGAGAACAAACATGTTAGTGACTAGAAGACTTAGTACCCTAAAATGCTATTTCTTCCTAGTTGGCCTGTTGGTGGGATGAAATTCCACACAAGAGCCAAGCAGGGCTCTGTGAGAAACTTGACATACTTATTCTAAAGTCAAAAGTGTAAGAATAGTGAAGGCATTGTCAAAGAAAGGCAGAACTGTCTGACTAAATTGACATTTATTAGAAAGCATTAACAATACCATATAATATTAATCCAAGGATAAACATGTTGCTGTGGTTGAGCTAAGTGTCTCCCAGAGATCCAATAAAGGTTTAGTCACCATCCCATGGTGCTACTGGGATGTGCTAGAAACTTTAGAGACAGATGCAGTAGGGAGTCTAGTCTTTGACCTAGAATGGAATGTTAGGACCCCAATTCATTCTTCCTTCTCTTTCTTCTGCCCATGAAGTGAATAGCTTCCTCTACTGCACTCTCTTGCTATAATGCTACCACAGAGCCAAAGGAATTGGCCCAATTGGCCCTGGACTATGAGCCAAAATAAGTATACAAAGTATTTGTTACAGCGACAGAAAGGTGACTATAATGTACACACTGACAAGCAGGCAAGGCGAAACACCCAGATCCAATAACATCTATGGACACTTGACTTATGACATTGGTGGCACTGTAGATCACTGAGGGAAGATAGACAAGTTGACCATCATGTGAAAAATAAAAATGGATCCACATGCTACACGAAGTGATGTTAGATTGGTTAAAGACTCAATTGGGGAATGCAAACCTGCACAGGAAGGCAGGATGTCTTTATCTCCTTGTAGTAGAGGACGATTTTTAAGATGTCTAAGAAACATCTAAGAATGATGTTAAAGCCTTCAGTCCCTGGCTGATCATTAAGTACACTTGCACACAAGAGGCTCCACAGAGCCCATCGGGAAAAAGGAAGAAATTAGAAAGAGCTCAATCCTGGAATGACAGGACAGCGCCTGATATGGTGTTTAAATTTATTGTTTCTCCTCCAACTGAGTATCTTCCTAAACCAATAGGCAGTAGAAAGCAGACGTTTTACCAGTTCAAGGTATCCGAAGATGGTACAGAAGACACAAAGAACTTGAAAATGTTGGTAGAAAGCTCCAAAAAAAAAAAAAAACAAAAAAAACAAAGGGACCAATGATAGGGTTAAATTCCAAATAAGAGTATGAACTACCCAACTCCTTGACTAACTGCTAACTGCACAGGTATGGGGGAAACCTTCAGAAGGTTGGCTAAAAGAACAAAGAAATTTGAGCGGCTGCATATCACAGGGCAGAGTTGGGGTGTGTGTGTGTGTGTGTGTGTGTGTGTGTGTGTGTGTGTGTGTTGAATGGTTTTGCACCTTGAGTTGAGGGTAGTTAATTGCCTGTGAAAATAAGACACAATAATCCCCAGAACAGTAGGGATTCCAGATTAGGACATTGCATTATTCACTATAGCCAGTTTTCCTTCAGTAAACAGATACTAGACATACAAATAAGTGGGAAGACAAATGTAAACCACATGCCCGATAAAATCCAGTGACTAATTGAGTTGGAATTTTGAGGGGGATCGCATTAAATCTGTGGATTGCGTTTGGTAGGATGGTCATTTTTCACTGTATTAATCCTATTGATACATGAGCATGGGAGATCTTTCCATCTCCTGATGTCCTTTTAATTTCTTTCTTCACTGTCTTAAAGTTCTTTTTATAATACAAGTCTTTCACTTGTTTGGTTAATGTCACTCCAACATAGTTTATTTATTTATTTGAGGTTATTGTGAAAGGTATTATTTACCTGATTTCTTCCCCAGTCCACTTATCATCTGTATATAGATTTTTGTATCCTGATACTTTGCTGAAAGTGTTTATCAGCTGTAGAAGTTTCCTGGTGTAGTTTTGACGGTTATTTATGTTGTATAAAATCATACCATCTGCAAACAAAGATAATTTGACTTCTTACTTTCCTATTTGTATTCCCTTGATCTCCTTCAGTTGTCTTATTGCTCTAGTTAAGACTTTAAGTACTGTATTGAATAGTTATGGAGAGAGTGGACCACCTTGTCTTGTTCCTGATTTAGTGGAAGTGCTTTGAGTTTCTCTCTGTTTAGGTTGATGTTGGCTGTGGGCTTGCTGTAAATTACCTTTATTATGTTGGGGTATGTCACTCATATACCTAATCTCTCCAGTACTTGTATCATGAAGGGATATTGGATTTTGTCAAAGGCTTTTTCTACATCTAATGAGATGATCATGTGTTTTTTTTCTTTCAGTCTATTTATGTTGTGGGTTACATTTATTAATTTTTTTTGTTTTTTGGTTTTTTTTTTTTTTGGTTTTTTGAGACAGGGTTTTTCTGTGTAGCTTTGCGCCTTTCCTGGAACTCACTCTGTAGACCAGGCTGGCCTCAAACTCACAGAGATCTGCCTGCCTCTGCCTCCCAAGTGCTGGGATTAAAGGTGTGCACCACCATTGCCCGGCCATTTATTTTTTTTTTGTATGTTGATCCATCCCTGCATCTCTGTGATGAAGCCAACTTGATTGTGTTACATAATTTCTCCTTTTTTCTTTTCTTTTCTTTTTTTTTAAAAAAGATTTATTATATATACAGTGTTCTGCCTGCATGTATGCCTGCAAGCCAGAAGAGGGCACCAGACCTCATTACAGATGGTTGTGAGCCACCATATGGTTGCTGGGAATTGAACTCAGGACTTCTGGAAGAGCAGTCAGTGCTCTTAACCACTAGCCATCTCTCCAGCCCAATTTCTCCTTTTTTTAAAGTGTTCCTGGATTTGGTTTGCAAGTATTTATTGAGAAATTTTGCATTTATATTCGTAAGGGAAATTGCTCTGCAATTTTCTTTCTTTGTTGGGTCTTTGTGTGGCTTAGGTATCAGGGTAACTGTGACCTCATAAAAGAGTTAGGCAATGTTCCTTCTGTTTTGTGGAGTAATTGAGGAGTATTGGCATTAGTTCTTCTTTAAAGATCGGGTAGAATTCTGTACTGAATCCATCTGGGCCTGGGGTTTTTTGGTGGGGAGACTTTTAATTATTGCTACCATTTCACTAGGGGTTTTGGGTCTGTTTAAGTTGCTTACATCTAATTTAACTTTGGTAAGTCATATATATCAAGATATGTTTACATTTCTTTTAGGTTTTCCAGTTAGGTGGAGTTCAGATTTTTAAAGTATGTCCTCATGTTTCTCTGGATTCCCTCAGTGTCTGTTGTGATGTCCCCCTGTTGTGATGTCTGTAATTTTATTAATTTAGATTTATTAATTTGGATCTTCTGTTTCCATTTTTTAGTTAATTTGGCTAAGGGCTTGTCAATCTAATTGATTTTTCTCAGAGAACTAACTCATCACTTCCTTGATTCTTTGCATTAAAAAAAATCCATTTTATTGATTTAAGCCCTGAGTTTGATTATTTCTTTCTGTCTACTCTTTTGGGGTTACTCTTTTTGATCTAGAGCTTTCAAGTGTGCTATTAAGTTTGTAATATGAGGTCTCTTCAATTTATATTTATATTTTTATTTTTTATATGTAGATACTTATATTATGAACTTGCCTTTAGAAACTCCTTCATTGTGTCCCATAGGCTTGGGTATCTTGTGTATTCATTTTCTTTTCTTTTTTTAAAATTATATGTATGGGTATTTTGGCTGCATGTATCTATGTGCACCATGTGTGTGCTGTGCCCAGGGGGGGTGAGAAAAAGGTTTAGGGGAGTCACCAAGAATGTCACCAAGAGGTAATGGGGAGCAAGCAGTCTCCTACAGGAGGAGAGTGGAAAGATTATGACAGAGGACAAGAAGGACAGTGGAGATGGCCTACCTGATTCCAGCCAAACTGACCACATGGATCCCAGGTAGCAAGTGCTTCTAGGTATTGGCAGCTGACACAAAGAAATGGGCCGGGCGGTGGTGGCACACGCCTTTAGTCCCAGCACTCGGGAGGCAGAGGCAGATGGATCTCTGTGAGTTCGAGGCCAGCCTGGGCTACAGAGTGAGTTCCAGGACAGGCACCAAAACTACAGAGAGAAACCTTGTCTCGAAAAACCAAAAAACAAAAACAAAAACAAAAACAAAAACAAACAAACAAAAAAAAGACTAGGCAATTCCCACAGGTAACAGAAGGCCCAGGTTAGAGCATTAGCATTGACAGTAGGTTAACCAGTCCAGAGCCTGGCCTCCTCCACCCAGCCTATGCACCCCGGAGACAATAATCCTCCTCTGCTGTATCATCTCAAGACCAGGTACCAGACAACCAGCAACACAAGCCTGATGGAATTAGTCAAACCAGACAATCCAAAGCTGTTGATTCTGCTCTGCCTTGCCTTCCCCATGGAACCCCAACAGAGGCCTGACCTCATGCCCATCTTCTGCCTCCTAATGATGCTGATGTCTTCTCCACGTGGTTCTGTGTGGCAGATGGTCTCTGGGCCCCTCCTCTCTCTGGGACCTGGGGGGATATATAGCACACCTTGTTTTCTTGGGCCTCTCCTATTTCTCCTCATGCGGCTGAACCCCGCTGACCAGCTCATGAGAGAACAGAAGAAGGAGTCTGAAGTTGTGCTTGGTTTTAAGCTAGCATTTGTTGTTATTAAGGATAAAATCCTTTCCCATGATTATTTGCATTATTTGGGGCGCGGGGGGTGGGGGGGTGGGGTGGGGGGGTGTTCTGAAACATTAGTTCTAACCTTTCTATTAAGGAGTTTTAAGAGTCTTTCAAAAAGTGTATTTTCATTTTTCTATGGACTACTTCACACTGCCCCTTCTAGCCCATTCCCATTCCCATTTCTTTTCTTTCTTTTTTTTCCTTTTTTTTTTTTTTTTGGTTTTTCGAGACAAGGTTTCTCTGTGTAGTTTTGGAGTCTGTCCTGGATCTCACTCTGTAGCCCAGGCTGGCCTCGAACTCACAGAGATCCGCCTGCCTCTGCCTCCCGAGTGCTGGGATTAAAGGCGTGTGCCACCACCACCCATCTGGGAATTGCCTAGTCTTGAGGAGGGTGGTCTCTTCCCAACCAGAAAGATTGAAAAACAAATTTTTATTCACATTTTTGTTTTGTTTTATGTGTTTGAGTGTTTTGCCTATATGTACGTACGTATACCACATGTGTGTCTGTGTCCAAAGAGGCCAGAAGAAGGCATTGGATCCCCTGGAACTTGAGTTCCAGATGGTGTGAGCCACCATGTTAGTGTTGGGAACTGAACCTGAGTCCTCTGTAAGAGCAACAAGTGCTCTCAACCACCGAGCCTTCTCTCCAGTCCCTAGAAAGATTTCTTTTAAAGATGTCAAAACATCAGAAAACTAAAGAAAATATCTACAGCAAACACTGGGATAGCTAAGAGGCAAGTAGAAAGTGCATGCTGTGACATATCCTATAGAGTACTAGAATGCTGCATTAGCTCCAGACAGTGTATCTTGGACAAGTCTACAAGCATGACCTGGACAAATGCTTCCCTCACAGCCCTGGGAATAAGGCAGACCTGCTGAAACCTTGTGTAGCCTCTACAACTGAGAGCAAATAGTTAACCTGTTGTTTAAGGCACTTAAACCAGTGTTTCTCAACCTGTGAGTCGTGACCCCAGGTGAATGACCCTTTCACAGGGGTCTCGGAAGACCATCGGAAAACACAGAGATTTACATTGTGATTCATAACAGTAGCAAAATTACAGTTATGAAGTAGCAACGAGAGTAATTTTATGGATGGGGGTCACCACAACATGAGGAACTTTGTTAAAGGGTCACAGTGTTAGGAAAATTGAGAACCACTGCCTCAAACCATCCTCATTTGTTATGGAAGAGCCCAAACAATCAACTTAGAAATAGCGGTGACACATGCTTTTTATCCCAGCACTCAGGAGGAAGAGCCAGGTGGATCTCTGTGAGTTCGAGGCCAGCCTGGTCTACAGAGTGAGGTCTAGGACAGGCACCAAAACTACACAGAGAAACCCTGTCTCAACTCCCCCCCTCTCCCTCCCAAAAAAGAGATAGCTTGGAAAGTTTAGAACTTTGCTGGGAGAATGATTGACATATGGCAGAGCATGACTTAGAGCCAAGTAAAGGCTAAGAGAATAAAAGCTATGGGTACTTAGACAAGGACCTCTGGTCCCTGTGAGGAGCTGTCTGTGAAGTAGGTGGAGCCTGAGTTGGAACTCATGATAGACATATATAGGTAGACCAGAGCGTATACATTAGCCAGGACAATGTGAGGCAATAGCCTCTTAGTGATTCACTTCCTTTGAGCCAGGGGCTGTTAGGGTCAAAGAGCTTTGTGAGCGCCGAGGGCTCGGGTCCCTGTGCTCGTGACGCACACTGCCCAAGATGCTGTAGAAAACAGGATGCCTTGAGACACTGCCATGTGACTGGAGTGGTCACACAGAGGTGGCTGAGAACTGACTGCAGCGTCAGGTTCTGTCTCCTGCCAGCCATGTTTGACAAAGCGCTCCCCTTTGTCCCATAATGAGTAACTCATCATTATTGCTCACTTTCAATGAACTGAGTTTCTTTCTGCATTCCTAAGATCGGGCAGAGCCTGAAATCTAAGCTGCCAGAAGATAGCTGTCCTGTGTCTCCTTCCTTATCGTCCCCATCTTGACTGGTGCCGAAGGCAGTGACCCACATCTCATATTCCTGGGCTGTCTCCATCATCTGGGCTGTCTCCATCTCTGCGACATAAACACGGGAGGAAGGGTCATCTGGTGACCTGCCTCTTACCACTCGCTCTCTGACGGTGACTTGCTCTGTTGCTTATGCAGGTGGTAACGCTGCCAGAATATTTGAGGAAGAGGTTTGGCAGCCTCCGGATCCAGTTCTTCTCAGTCTGCTTCTTTATCCTCTACATCTTCAGCAGGATCTCAGTGAGTTCTTGCACGTGGAGTAGAGACTGACCAGGCATGTCCTTGGAATGCCTCTCCAAAGAGGTGACCTTCCTCCTCCAAGGAAAGAGGGGGAGGGAGTGTCATCTAAGCAAAACTGGGCCGATGCATTCCAAGGCCCAGTTGTCTCTACTACGTGCCTCTGTTATTTTCTTATAGTGAGTACCACCATGTGAAATCAATTTATTGGTGTACTTGCTTAATTTGTGTCTTCTCTACTTCCAGTCAAGTGACCCGATACCGTGAGTCTTTTTTGGGGTGTTTACTACACTCCCCCTGAGCCTAGAACGTGTTTTGTACATGTGGCACTGCGCAGATGTTTTTCACTAACCAGATGAAGGGCATTTACCACAAGGCATGAAAGTGCCCATGTCTTTATTCAACAGAAGCTCAGTGATGGCAGAAGCTGGGTTTTGCAGTCTTAATGTCTTCTGAATAGTGCAGTGCCCACAGCATTGTAGGGCCGCAGTAACTGTTTGGGGGAATAAATGGTTGGATGAATCTCTGCCCATTTTATCCCTGACTTGGGGAGCAGAATAATAAAGCAGAAGGTCAGCCAGGTAAATGATGGACAGGTGCTTCAAGGTTAGTGTCAGCTCAGCCAGGGCTTGACAGATCTAGTCAGTTGGCCAGGCCAATGAATGGCCGCTTTGTACAGCCCTTGAGCTGAGACTGATTTTCATACTTAATTTAAAGGATTGTAAAAGCTAGAGGTAGTGTGGCGTACAGCCCTCAAAACCTATAATATTTATCATGTAGTCTTATGCAGAAAGTTTGCCAATTCCAGAGCTTGTTAAATATATGGGTCCAAGTGAATTTGGTAGTAATCTAAAAGTACATAGAACTGAAAGTCTCCAGTAATTGGAAAGATAATGCAAAGGGTGTTTTCCGGAACAAATGCTTACAGGAAAAAAAAAAAAAAGCCCATAGTCTTTTCCTAGCTGCAGAACCACATGCCACAACCACTCTGAGTATAATCCCCACTCCGAGGCTCTGGAGCGGAGTAGGCTAGGTTGTGTTAGCTGGACAGCTTGGGTTAGTTAATCCATACCCTGGAAGGTGCTAACTTTGGTTGAACTCAGAGGGCACAAAATTCGGGCAGATCTCTCTCAGGGCCCATTGGTGGTGGGGTGCTGCCCAAAGGCCACCTCTTTCGTGTGGCCTCCAAGACCCATTTCTCTCTGGGGTGGTTGTTGATTCTTCTGGAAAGGAAGGTTCAGCTACTAACCTTATGCCCATTTCAGATGGAGATCAGCTTTGGTGCCATGTACTTGAAAATGGTTTGGAACACAGATATTTACCAGACAGTGCTGCTTGTGGTGACCATTACTGGCCTTTATACCATCACAGGTGAGGTAGCTCTAACCACACATGAGTTTATACATACTGACTCAAACATGCAATAGAGTCCCAGGAGCTACTGAATTTTCCCAAAGTCTGTAGATCTCAGGAAGTATGATGGAAGGCAGAGGTACAACTAGGGATCATATTGGGTTGGAAAAATCTCTTTGAAGAGTGATTGATAAGTCAGCAGCAATCATGTTTATGGAACAATGGGGCGTGCTGCTGTGGGTTACCAGGTAACAGAGTGGGCGTACACAAAGTGGATGAGGGAAAATGAGGTAGGTCCCTGAGGAGGCCCCCTGGCCAAACCTTCAGATAGGATCTTTTAGAAAGGCAGTTCTCATGTATTCAGCCTCTGCTGAGGGTAGGAGCTCTCATCACTCACTCTCTTCAGCTTAGAGTGTGACCAGAGGTCAAGCAGAGAGAATCAGAGGGACAGAAAGTAGGCAATAAGTTGTTCCCAGTGGTGAGGAGTCTAAATTGGACTTTTCTTCCTGTGAATGTTTGGTGATGCTTGGAGACAATTTTGGTTGTTAAAACTGGGCAGGGACTTAGGGAAAGTCTGTCCAGCTGGTAGCTACCAGGGACAATACTAATGGTTGCTTCCAAACTGAGTTTCCGGGATGAAGGGTGTACGCATTTGATTAAGAAAATGGTCAGAAAAAGCATGGAGAGTAGAGAAAAATTGGGACATAGAAAGTCAAAACACTCCACTGCTTTGATGTGTCTTTTCTTGTTGTCTGAGGATGGCTAATATCATGTGAACATATAAAGAAGGAACAAACACACCTGAAATAAATGGACATGTATTAACATGTTAGCAATCCATAACTACACTTTTATGACATCTTAAAAGTATTTATAGGTATAGAACAATGTGTTTTCTTAAACAGTATCATGTTTATAACTTCAGAATTGATTTCATTGTTATTATTTAGAGTTTTATTGATTCAACAAAATTGGCAAAACTGAAAAAAAAGAATCCTATAAAAGTCCATGAGGAACGGTACAGAAAACAGGATGTGTTAGATAAAGCAGATGGAAATGGATGAGAAGTCAGAAAGGAGGTCAGGTGGGGGAAGGGCATACAGAGTAGGTGACTGTGGGGCTGGGGCATACAGAGAGGTTGCTGTAAGCAGAAGTAGATGTGGTTTCCATTTCTTTTCTTCTTCCTCTTCAGGTGGCCTGGCAACTGTGGCTTATGTTGAGACCTTACAAGCTGGTATTATGCTTTTGGGCTCAGCCTTGTTGGTGGCTTATGGTGAGTAAGTGGGCCACAGCGGTGGCATCTTTGAGTCTAGGGTGACATGGGGCCATCAGCTGCTTCATCTTACAGAGGAAGTGACTGATAACGGTCAGAGGTCATGTGGAAAGTTCTGAAGGCCACCTCACTGCAGGAGCAAGAGGAGTCAAGTGGTGAAAGACTCCAGGGCTGTGGTCCAGAGTGCTCCTCCCCAACCCATGTGCTGTTCTCGTTCTCCAATTGGAAACCCCTTCCATTTGCCCACTGGACTCTGCCTGTCAAGGTCAGCAGAAGATCCATTCCTAGAAGTGTGATGCTACATACTCAAATGGCCACCGCGCAGCAGTCCATGCTGTAACGTAGATCTCAATGATTGTTTCACCAATAAATCACACACACCCCATCCAAAAGTTCTGGCCCTCACACAAAGTGTCCTGTAGAGAAAGTGCAGCCTGAAGACTTAAATACTTACTAAATAAGAAGTGGAGATAATAGCTGGCCTGTAGGGTGCAGTAGACAGAAGAGGACAGGCATCTTGTCTTACCTCCAGCCTCAGAGAGAAGACATTGAACATTTCACTATTTAATATTAGCTGTAAGTTGTTTATAGATTCACAGCCTTTTGCAGGCTTTTTTGCTCCTACTTTGCTCATGCTGTTTATTGTAAGTGACCTTTGAGTTGTAACGAGTTTTTTTTCCCATACCTACAGAGATGATTTGTTGTAGAATATTGTTTTAAGGTGTGTTACTTTTGTTTATGTTGCATTTGTTGAACTCTGTGAAGCTGTGTTACTGTGCCTGTCTAAAACACCTGACTGGTCAAATAAAGAACTGAACGGCCAATAGCAAGGCAGGAGAGAGAAGTAGGCAGGACTGGCAGGCTGAGAGAAAATACAGAAGGAGAAATCTGGAGAAAGGAAGAATAAAAAAGATGGAGGAGTGAAGAAGGAAGTAGCCAGAGAAGGAGGAGGACTCCAGGAGCCAGCTGCCCGGCCACCCAGCCACCCAGCCACCCAGCCGCCCAGCCGCCCAGCTACACAGCCACCCAGATACACAGCAAGCCACGGAGTAAGAGTAAATTCACAGAAGAAAACAGAAAAGCCCAGAGGCAAAAGGTAGAAGGGATAAACCGGGTGGTGGTGGCGCACACCTTTAATCCTAGCACTCAGGAGGCAGAGGCAGGCAGATCTCTGTGAGTTCAAGGCCAGTTCTAGGACATCCAGGGCGACACAGAGAAATCCTGTCTCGGGGGAAAAAAAAGAAACCTCATCAAAAGGTACACGGAATAATTTAAGTTAAGGAAAGCTGTCAAGAGAAAAGCCAAGCCAAGGCCAGGCATTCATAATTAAGAATAAGCTTCCATGTGTGATTTATTTGGGAGCTGGGGGGGGGGGCGGGGGCAGAAGAGCCAATAAACAACCAACAACAACAATTGTATTAGTCTTCTCTGTTTTTCATATTAACATTGTGAATGGCACTGGTTTAGTTTAGAATGCTAGTTCAGCCTTACGTTCTTGAAATGACCACAGCTTAGATAAGATAGATAGTCCAAGTGTCCGTACTAACTTACAATCTCAGTGCTGTGTGTGACTGGATTTCTTAATCCTGCTCCAGCCAGTGAACGATGTTGAGGGTTTTGCTCATTTGATAGGCTAAAAAAGTGTCTCATTTCTCAGTGTTGTTTTACTTTTTAGTTTCTAGATATGGTAAGATTGAGCACTTTTCAGTTAATTTAGTTTCTTTCTTTCTTTTTAGTGAATTACTGGTTTGTTCTATTTCTTTTCAGAGCTTTCTTTTGTCCACTGATGTACAGGAGTGCTATAGGAATGAAGGGAATGTGTTCTTTCAAGTCTCTGGGTGGTATGTGTGCATGTGCGCATGTGCATGGGTGTGAGGAGAGGCTGGAGGGGGAATGGTTGTTGTTTTGCTCTCGCACTTTTGGCTCTTTTTCCTTGAGGTAGGATTCCCAACTCTAACTCCCCCGACCCTAGGCTGTCTAGACAGCAAGCCACAGAAATCCTCTCATCTACACACCGTATGGTGTTGGGGTCACATGGCCACACCTGGCTCTTGCAACTTTTATTTATTCTTTTGCTTTTGGAGAATTACATGTATGAGTACTGTATTTCATCATTTCTTTCTTCTTTCTCTCCCTCCAATTCCCACGGGGTCCCCTGCCATTCCTTCTCAAGTTCATGCCCTCTTATTCTTTGATTTTCATTCTTACATCTATGCACATGTAGATGTTAAGACGTTTGAGTGTTGTCAGATGCATATGTGTTTAAGGCTGACTGACTAGGATTGGATAGCCTATGGGGAGCTTGTGCTGGGAGCAGACTGGTTCTCCCCTCTCAGCATCCAATAATTGCCTGTAGCCCTTCATCTAGAGGTGGGACTTTGACCTTTGAAACTGAAAAATCAGACAAAATTGAGAAATGAGATTATCTTTTAGCCTATTAGATGAACAAACTTCTTAAAGTCTTAGAACATCGAGTACTGGCTGGAGCAGGGTTAGGAAGTAAATTTGTCTTATGTCCCACATCCTCATGGGCATGCCAACTGTGTTGCCATTGTGCAGGCCTTGTTTAGGTGGCCATACTGTTGAGATTTCATGGGTGGGTGCAGCTTCCTTGCATATATAGAAGACACTACGTCACAGAAGACATTTGGGTCTTTGGGCTCTTTCAATCTTTCTTCCCCTTCTTCTGAGATGTTCCTGGAGCCATAGGTTTAGGGAGCATAGATGAATGTCCTTGCACCCACAGATCTTCAGAGAAACCAGGGATATTAAGCACATAGGACTGTCTCTCCATTGGGAAAGACGAAAAACCTGTTCTTCCATCCAGAAAGCTGAGAACTGGGATCAATGAACAGTCTGGTGGTCTATGTTATCTGCTGGGCCAGGCCATATCAAGCTCCTACAAGCAGGACTGCAGGCGGCTAGTAATCTAAATGGCCCTTCTAGCCAGAGGCTCCCTGAAGCTCCCATAGGTGGCTAATAGCCCAAATGACGTCCGAGAGCAGGCCATAGCCTTCGGCCCTTAAGCTAGTTCAGGCAGCCTATCTCTAGAACCTGTCTTCTTGGAGAAAATGACATGTACCTGAGTTGGGTTTCAGTGTAATTCTTTTTTTTTTTCTTTTGTTTTTTTCCGAGAAAGAGTTTCTCTGTGTAGTTTTGGAGCCTGTCCTGGAACTAGCTCTGTACACCAGGCTGGCCTCGAACTCCCAGAGATCCGCCTGGCTCTGTCTCCTGAGTGCTGGGATCAAAGGTGTGTGCCACCACT
This sequence comes from Peromyscus eremicus, assembly GCF_949786415.1. Lineage (NCBI taxonomy): Eukaryota > Metazoa > Chordata > Mammalia > Rodentia > Cricetidae > Peromyscus > Peromyscus eremicus. Next base: position 11,042,290 of record NC_081432.1, on the reverse strand, counting down.
GCCCGGCTATAATTCTACTTTCTTGTGCACTGGAGATTGTATTGCACCAGTAAACATTTTCCCAAACTATATTGGGCTTAAATACATTGGGAATAAACCGCTTGTTATTAGACTCCCCAAGTCTGATCCATATCTGCACCAGGGTTTCCACCTTTCTCTTCGAGCTTCCTATGTGACACCTGCAGGGACCCCCACATGTATCAGTTGGAGCTAACCACCCTACATACTAGAAGGAGCCATACAAGCTGCCAAGGGACAAAAGTAATCAAAATTCCTACTTGTTGACTTTTCAGCCAATGTATGCAGATCTCATCTGCCAGACTTGGGACCTGAGGACCTGAGAGACCAGGGCGGACTACAGTCTAATGTTGTGGACAACCTAACTGAAGTTTCAGTGTGCTTCTATACAAGAATGGAACAAAGAGCCGGGCAGTGGTGGTGCACGCCTTTAATCCCAGCACTTGGGAGGCAGAGCCAGGCGGATCTCTGTGAGTTCGAGGCCAGCCTGGGCTACCAAGTGAGTTCCAGGAGAGGCGCAAAGCTACACAGAGAAACCCTGTCTCGAAAAACCAAAAAAAAAAAAAAAAATGGAACAAAGAAGCAATGGTCCAAGAACGGTTGTTTGAGTTCAGACAAACGTGATCGGAAAAACATGTAAATAAAGGTCAGTAAGCACATTTAACAGGGCAGCCCTTTCCAGAACTCTCTCAGAACAGATCAGTTTACACACAATTGTCTGGCACGTACTGTAGATTATATCTGGGGAAGCATGAAAGCAAGACAGAAGGCCAGATCCAGATTCCGGGTACACTGACCAGATTGGGGTCTATGGCTATGTTCTGATATCCAACAAGAATAAACATGTCCTATTAATTGAATGTAAATGTTTGTCACAGCCCAAGAGCAATCCGGAAACAAAATGCTGCTGAGGTAAAAGGCCCTCTGCCTTTCTTCCTGGAGCCTCTCACAGTTCCCCAAGGCATTGTTCACCATGAGTCATCATCCTTTTGACTGAGTTCTGACACTGCCAAGCTGTGTATGGGTCACAGCAATGACAAGAACGGCAAGATACCCCAAAAACTGCAATAGTGGCACTAATATCTTGAGGGGAACCAACAGAGACCTAATTGGACTTATGGCCCACCCAATGGGAGGGAAGTCATGCCAGTATTGTAAACCTAGCCCACGACCTGTGTCTGGGGAGGCCATGGACCCTAGAGAAGAACTTATTGCTGCCACTGCCTCAAAGCAGTATAATTTCTAACTATATTCTAAATACTTATCCTTCCACCCAGAGATAAGGATAGCTCTTATCCCTCATCAAAGCTGCTTTTTGAGGCAGATGGAAACCATCACAGAAAGCTACAACCGGTCAAAATGCAGAGAGGCACACAGTTGGCTTCTTACGTGGGTGCTGGGACTCTGCACCCAGGTCCTCACGCATGCTCAAGAAGCACCCTTATCCACTGAGCCGTCTCCTCAGCCCTCGGTCTAAGGAATTTTAATGTACTTTATAATGTAAATTTCAAACTTTGAGTTCAAATTTATCTCTTTCTATTTCTTCTTATACCCTGTTATAAATGTTTTTAAATTATCCAATGTTCATAAAGATGTTCTCGTGTTATAATTTTTGTATTTTATCTTTTGTTATTGGACATGAGTTTACTTTTTGTAAATGCCATAGTATGATATAGCTTTCATTAATTTTATATTCTTTCATTGACTAGTCTTATTTACAGATAGATCTTAATTCATATAAAAACTGAGTCTGTTTCAAGGGAGAATGTTTTTTTACATACGAAGATAAAATAAAACAGTTAAAACACAGTAGATATTTTAGTAGATATAAAATACTACTTTAATGTTAAGACTTTGTACTGCCTAGGATACTGGGAAGAATACCATAAGTTCTGAAAGAAAGTTTAATTAGAGTGTGTAACATTTTGTTGGCATCTAAAGAAGAATATTAATTCACTTTAAAAAAATCAAGATTCTTTAGATAATTTATGATAGAATTTTAGTTAAAAATTGGTATGAAATAAGTACTTTTAGCTTCTATGGATAAAAATTTTAGGAGCATATTACTTTCAGGCATGGCTGGATTGAGGGCTTTGAATGGACCAGGTAGACAAGAGACCTCCAAGACATTGCACTTAGAGGAGCCCAGTGGAAGGGAATAGTACTTCCAATGCTTTCTAGAACATATTCTGTACAGTTCAGGAGGGGGCTCATGTATATTCCTCACTTCTGGTTGTTGATCAGCAGACAAGGAATGTCAGTAAGCCAGGGTCCCCCAGAAGACTGGAAAGGGGATCATTTGACTCCTTCTACATAAAGCACACACACTTTGGAAAGAAGGGTTCTGAAACCAGATAATGGAGGTGGGGTTCCAGGCACCCAACTCAATGCGCACTGCATTTCTTCTCCCGAGAAGAGCTAGTCTTTTCTTGCACACATGAGGTACTGATTGTGTATGACTGTGTTGCATTTTATAGTGAGAGCCAGCAGGTCACACTGGGTCTTATTTCCAGTCTTCATTCTTTAGCTGTGTTGTTTACCCTTCAAGGAATTGATAAATATCATGGTTTTTGTTTGTTTTTTAAAGCCATTCAGGAAGTAGGAGGATATCAGGGGCTATTGAATAAGTACTTCCAAGCCATCCCAAATGTGACCCAACAGGGAAACTGGACTGCCAGGCCACAGTGCTACATGCCTCGTCAAGATGCTTTCCACATCTTCCGAAGCTGTGTCTCTGGAGACATCCCCTGGCTTGCACTCATCTTAGGTGCCACTACTGTCTCTCTGTTCTATGGGTGTGCTGATCAGGTAATTAAATGCAAGGTCAATGACATGATTATCCTTTAATGTCCCTGTAGACACAGGCCACTATGGCTTGCCTGCTTGTTCATGGTTTGTCTCCTAATTTATATTTGTTGCCTCAATAATGTAAGAAATAGTTTTTTTTCCAGTTGATATAAACAGTGAAATTTATCCTTATTTAAAAGTTTATAATACTTTAGCCCTGGTAATACCTTTTTGAACTATTCTGTAGCTTTTGTGATTTGGAGACTGTCCAGATCATGACCAATTCCTGGTATGAACATCTGTCTTAGTTAGGGTTTCTATTGCTGTGAAGAGACACCATGACCACAGCAACTCTTATAAAGGAAAACATTTAATTGGGGTGGCTTACAGTTCAGAGGTTCAGTCCATTATCATCATGGTAGGACATGGCAGTGTGCAGGCAGACATGGTGCTAGAGAGGTGGCTGAGAGTCCTATATCTTTTAGGCAACAGGAAGTGGTCTGTGACACTAGGTGGCATCTTGAGCATAGGAGACCTCAAAGCCCGCCCCCACAGTGATACACTTCCTCCAACAAGGCCACACCTCCTAATAGTGCCATTCTTTTGGGGGGCCATTTTCTTTCAAATCACTACAGAGACTTTAGATTTATATGAAATTTCCATGTATTTTAAAAATTGGGAGAATTTCTTTTTTTAATGGATTACTGATATCTTCCATGCCTAAATGTTTTTTTGAGAATTTTATACATGAGTACTGTATTTTACGTCATTTCCACCCCTCCCTGTCTCCTCTTCCCACTCTTCCTATGTCCCCCACCTCCCTCTCTTTTCATGACCTTTTCTTTAATTATTATTGTTATACATTTACATACACACATGCATACATACATACACATATGTATATATAAATATAATCTGCTGATTCCAATGTTGCTCACATGTGTGTGTCTTTTGTCTTGACCACTTGGGATTAGATAGCCTATTAAGACTGAAGAAGAATGATTCTCCTTCTCTCAAAAGCCATTGATTGCTTATGGCCCTTCATCTAGGGGTGAGGCCTTTTGCAATTTCCCCCACCCACAGTGGCATGTCATCTGGTGGATCATTCTACAGGCTAAGCTTAAGCTTAACTATATGGTTGAGGTTTTTGTGGGTGCAGCTTTCTTGCCATGTATAGAAGACACTACTTAAGCCAGGTGGTGGTGGTGCATGCCTTTAATCCCAGCACTCAGGAGGCAGAGGCAGGCGGATCTCTGTGAGTTTGAGGACAGCCTGGTCTACAGAGTGAGTTCCAGGACAGCCAAGGCTATACAGAGAAACCCTGTCTTGAAAAACAAAAACAAAACAAAAAACAAAAAACAAAAAAAGGCACTATTTAAAAGCAGAAGATGTGCTAATCCTCTGGCTCTTACAATATTTCTACTCTGTCTTCTCCAGTGTTCCCTGAGCCTTAGGTGCAGGAGTTGCATTGCAGATGGATCAGTTGGGGTTGGATATCTGTGGTGGTTTGAAGAAGAACGGCCCCAGAGGCTTGCATATTTGAATACTTAGTTATCAAGGAGTGACACTACTTGAGAAGGATCAGGAGGTGTGGGCTTATCGGAGGAAGTGTGTCACTAGGGGTAGGCTTTGAGATTTCGAAAGCCCAAACCAGGTCCCATATCTCTATCTTCCTGCTGCCTTTGGATCCACGTGTAGAACTCTCAGCCACTTCTCCAGCACCATGTCTGCCTGCATGCCACCATGCTCCTCACCATGATGATAATAGAGTAAACCCCAGAAACAGTAAGCTAGCCCCAATTAAATGCTTTCTCTCATAAGAATTGCCTTGCTCATGGTGTCTCTTCACAGCAATAGAACACTGACTAAGATAGGATTTGTAGTGGTCTCCATCTGCTGCAAAAAGGAGCTTCTTTGACTAGGGGTGGGAGCTACATTTATCTGTGGTTGTAAGAATGAGTAGCCTCTCCCAGGGATGAGCACTTTTACTCATTGTCCAATGCAGAGTAGTCAGCCTTGAAACCGTATATACACCAACAATAAAAATAGACTCAGCAGGCTGTATATACATATATTTGTGCATACACATAACACACATATGTATTTAACAACAATAAAGAAAAAGGCTATCAACTTGAGAGTAGAGGAGGACATGGGAGGGGCTAGAGTGAGGGTAGCTAGGGAGGGACTGGAAAGAGGAAAAGGAAGGGGAAGGTAATGTAATTCTTAGGAGGTACAGCTTAGAGAAAGCCTTAGAGGAACCAGAACTGTTAGACACACAGGCCTGTCTCCTACCAGAGAAGAAAATGGTTGATGCCAGGTCACCTGGAAGGCTGGGGTGGATGTTGTCTAACAACCTAGTGATCTTTCACTATTCTGTGGAGCCAGCCTTCCTGAATCCCCCCAAATACTGAACATTGTTTAGGCCCTTATCTTCAGTTTTGTCTCTCAGTGAATAGAACCCATCCTTATGAAAAAGGTCCCACATACTTTGCACCAATAAAATCTATTCCTATGCTTATTACAAATCCTCCCTCCCTAGACCCTTACCCTGCGCACTGTTTATCAGTCAACAAAACTCATTTTGACGGGGGCCAGGGGTTGGTGGTTGAGATAGAGTTTCTCTGTGTAGGCCTGGCTGTCCTGGAACTCACTCTGTAGACCAGGCTGGCCTGGAGCTCACAGAGATCCACCTGGCTCTGCCTCCCGAGTGCTGGGATTAAAGGCGTGCGCCGCCACTGCCCGGCATAGAACTCATTCTTATTGTCAAGGTCACAGGGGCTTTGCTATAGAGATGTACTTTGCAAGGAAGTTTCAATGTAACCATCCCTGAAGCTTGTTGTGATAATTGTCCTGTGGATGGAGACTTTCCCCAAAGTTTCACCGTGCTTAAATGTGTAAGGAAAATAAACTGTGAGGCCAGTCGCTGGGAGTCTTTGACCCAGCACCTGCTAAAGTGGTGCTGACCTGCGTTTCACTCTTCACCTTGCACGGATCACTTCCTTGCCAACTTTGACACTTGCAAGGACCCTGGCATAATTCTATTTTAATTAAAACACATAAAAATTTTAAAATGAGTAAGTATTTAGAATATAGTTAGAAATTAAAACTGGCTGGAGAGATGACTCAGAGATTAAGAGCACTTGCTGCTCTTCCAGAGGTCCTGAGTTCAATTCCTGGCAAGCACATGGTGGCTCACAACCATCTATAATGAAATCTGGTGTTCTTTTCTGGTGTGCTGATATACATGCAGGCAGAAACACTGTATACATAATGAATAAATAAATCTTAAAAAAACAAAAAGCTGACTCAGGAAAGTGGCAGGAGTAGGTTTCCTCTAGGGTCTGTGATCTCATCAGCCAGGGGTAGTTGGCTAGGTTTACAGTACCAGGCACAGATTCCTTCCAACTGAGTGGGCCTTGAGTGCAATTAGACAGCTGCTGTTTATCCCTGAGATACCGGTGCCACAATTGCACTGTGGAGGATATCTTGCTATGCTGGTTATTGCTGTGATGTCTAGGCTTTAGAGCTTGGTGTGGTGATATTGTGTCCCCCAATATATTGTGCACCTTAATAAACTATCTGGGGTCAGAGAACAGAACAGCCACTAGATAGACATAGAGGCCAGAAAATGGTGACACACACATCTTTAATCCTAGCATTCTGGAGGCAGAAATCCACCCAGATCTCTGTGAGTTCAGAGCCACACTGGAAACAGCCAGGCATGGTGATACATGCCTTTAATCCCAGGAAGTGATGGCAGAAAGCAGAAAGGTATTTAAGGCATGAAGACCAGGAACTAGCGTCTGTTAAGCTTTTAGGCTTTTGAGATCCATTTGGATGAGGACACAGAGGCTTCCAGTCTGAGGAAACGAGATCAGCTGAGGAATTGGCGAGGTGAGGTTAGCCGTGGCTGGTTCTGTCTCTCTGATCTTTCAGCGTTCACTCCAATACCTGACTCTGGGTTTGTTTGTTTTTTTTTTTATTAATAAGACCTGTTAAGATTTGTGTTACAGCTTGATAGAACTATTGATTGCTTTTCTCCCTTGGCAACTTGTATAACACCTTCTGGTCCCGTGCTTTTAGGTCAGTTCCAGGTCAGTTCCTCTGTCTGAAGTATGGGGTGTCTTCAGCAATAGTATCTTACCTTATGGGAGGGAACCAAGGACAATGGCCATAGCGTATATTGTTTTGGGAATCTCTTGGATTCCCCTGATGAAAAGCGTGAAGGGAGGTTTTTCATGCCTGGCACTGAAGATTTTATTAGATAGTTCTACTACTTTTTTGTTACCATAAAAACAAAACAAAGCACCATGGCCAAAATAAAAAGAAAAGAGCTTATTTTTTTGGCAGAGTTGCAGAGTGCTAACCGTTCACCCTGGCGGGGAAGAGGTATAGCAGCTAGAGGCAGACGTGGCAGGAGCTGAGAGCTCACATCTTCAAACACAAGCAGAGAGAGCAAACTGACATATGATGATGTTCTTCAGCAAGGGCACACATCCTAAACCTCCTCAAAGATCGCCACCAACCTGGGATCAAGTGTTCAGATATCTGAGCTGACGGGACAGAGGGGGGGGGGCCGGGGCCATTCTCATTCAAACCACTACCTTCCAGGCCTCCATAAGCTCACGGCTATTTTATAATTCAAAATGCATTCAGTCCAGGTTTAAAAGTCCCCAAGGTCTTTTCAACAGTTCCAAAGTCCAAAGTCTCTTTTGAGGCAATCTCTTCACTATAAACCTCTGTAAAATTAAAAAGCAAACTATGTACTTGCAATATACCATAAGCTGGAGTATACATTACCATTTCAAAAGAGAACATTGGGAGCATAGTGAGGAAACTCTGGACCAAAAGAAGACCAGGACCCAGCAGAGCAAACACCAAATCCTGTGACTTCCTGCGTCAAAGGGCTTAGATGTTTGTGCCTCACCAGCCTTGCAGCCTGCAAAGTACATCTCTCTTTGGGCTGGTTCAATCCCCGGATGGCTCAATCCCTGTATCTCTTTGGCAGATATCCCCTGGCTCTGGCGCCCCTAATACTCTGGCATCTTGGGCTCTTCACTGAAACCCGGGACTCACTTTCATAGTGTCCTGTAATGGCCTCTCAGGGCTGTACCATTAAGTTTCCAAGTGTTCTTTTTCCCCCTCTAAACTGCACATTTTTGTATTTATTTCTGCCCAACTTGCTCTTTTTCATTTTAAACCTGCACATGCATTACTAATAACAGCCATGCTACAGATCGAATGTTATGCTGTCTTGAAACTTCCTCCACCAAAGAAATGAGTCCATTACTTTTCAATTTAGCCTCAGGTAAATCATTAGAATATGGGAGGTTCTTTAACAGCCTCTAGTGCAGCACTAACGATTGATCCTGTCCAAGACTTCTTGTCCCAGGCCTCCACAGTCCACATTGCTCTCTGCACTACAATCTTTCGGGCTCCTACTAGAATGGTCCTGTAAATTATGTTTAGAGCTGGGGGTGGGAGCACATGCATTTAATCTCAGCACTCAGGAGGCAGAGGCAGGAGGTTCTCTTTCTTTGAGGCTAGCCCGGTTTACAGAGGGACTTCCAGGACAGCCAGGGCTACTCAGAGAAACCCTGTCCTAACCAAAATAACAACAACAACAACTAAACTCTACTTACAGCATTCAACTGTTTTTCTAATCCAAGGTTCTAAAGTCTTCCACATTCCTCCAAAGAATAACATGGCCAGATTCTCCACAGTAACAGCTCACGCTCTGTACCAACTTCCGTATTTGTTACTCTTACATGGCTTCGATAACATGACCCAAAGCAACCTATAGAAGAAAGAGGGCTGGGCGGTGGCACACGCCTTTAATCCTAGCACTTGGGAGGCAGAAGCAAGTGGATCTTTGAGAGTTCGAGGCCAGCCTGGTCTACAGAGCGAGATCCAGGAAAGGTGCAAAGCTACACAGAAAGAGGTTATATTGGCTCATGTTTTCAGAGGGATAAGAATCCAACAGGGTAGGGAGGAGGTCTGGTGGCTTCCTTATATGTTATGTATTTTGTTTTTCTTTTTGTTTTTCGAGACAGGGTTTCTCTGTGTAGCTCTGGCTGACCTGGAATGCACTCTATAGACCAGACCTTAAATTCAGAGATCTGCCTGCCTCTTCCTCCTGAGTACTGGGATGGAAGGTGTGTGCCACCATGCCCAGCTTTATTTTGAGATAATCATAAAATAATGTTTTCCCATGGCTTTTTCAAATATCCTAAGTGTTGTTGATCTCTCCTCCCTCCCTCTGCCTCTGTTTTTTCCATATTGACTTTATTTCATCCACATTATTGATTTTCACAATTTTTTAAGTTTTATTTTCTATGTTTTGACCTATCAAGCTAGCCAAAAACCAGCCAAAGTTCCTGTATGGATGAAGGAGGAACTCATGAGTCCCTATCCCTAACTGAGGAGCTATCTGCAGTTGCTAGATTCTGGGGGAGGGAGAATTATTGTTTGTGGAAGTGTGGCCACAGTAGGTTGCTCATGCTCCAGGGGGTGGCCTCATATTCATGTACACATAGGTGGCAATAACAGGACTTAGTGAATTATAACAAACAAACAAAAAAGATGACACAGACTTGGGAGGGAGATATGTTGGTGGATTCCACAGGAAGTTGAAGGGGGCCAATGTGGAATGGATATGATCATATTTTATTGCATACATGTGTGAAATTCTCAAAGATTATAAAAAGATCTTATCCAATAAAGCCAAGGGTCAGGGATGTAATTTAGCAATAGAATCTTCACTTAGCATTCAAGGTCCTGAATTTGGTCCCAAGCACTATAATCATCATCATTTTTGTCATCAACACCACCACCACCACCATCATCATCATCACCACCACCATCATCATCACCACCACCACCACCACCACCACCACCACCACCACCACTACCACCACCATCAACACCACCACCACCATCATCATCACCACCACCACCATCATCACCACCACCACCACCATCACCACCACCATCATCATCACCACCACCACCACCATCATCACCACCACTATCACCATCAACACCACCACCACCATCATCACCACCACCACCACCATCACCACCACTACCACCACCACCACCACCACCCATCATTAATACAACAAGATAAAACTGAAATAAATGACACCACAGATTGTAGTTAATCTGTCTAAAGACATTGAATTATGCAGAAGATGGGAGGGATATTAATTTACTTTATGTTGTTTCCATGTTGAAAAATATAAGGCTACTCATTAAAAGCACAGGAATAGAATCCATAACTGCCTAAATTGTGAAGGAAATTATTTAAGAAAAAACAAAAATGTGGTGCTGGGGTTGGAATCCAGGATCTTAGTGATGTAGGTATAACTCAGTGTTGTGAGTTATACCCCATGCTCTAATTGATTTTTTGTTTTGTTTTGTTTTTTGAGACAAGGTTTCTCCTTATAGCCTTGGCTGTCCTGGAACTTACTCTGTAGACCAGGTTGGCCTCAAACTCAGAGAGTCACTTACCTCTGCCACCTGAGTGCTGGGATTAAAGACATACACCACCACTGCCCAGAATTCTAATAAAAATTTTTAATTTTTATTAAAATTGAAAGGCAAACAGATTTCTGGGTTCAAGGCCAGCCTGGTCTACAGAGTGAGTTCCATGACAGCCAGGGCTACATAGAGAAACCCTGTCTCAAAACAAAACAAAAACAAACAAACACAAATTTAATTGGAAAAAAGTGACAGAAAACTGTAAACAGTTTGGCCCACCAGCATTTTAAAATGACTTTTCCCTCAGTTACAGTTGACAGTATGCTGATATGCTTAGGGCTCCCTGTGGACGGATTTAATGTGGTCACCCTCAGTACGGGATCATATTTCTACCCTTACGCTGTCACTCCGTAGGAGACCAGCTGTTCTGTGCCCTGTTCTGTTTAGGATTCACCATGACTGCTAGATCTGAAGATTCTTCCTACTTCAGGAATGATAATGTCTCAGCTCTTTTTCCTTTTGCATGCTACCCTCTTTCCTTCTGCAAATTCAAGACGATGAGCTGTAATTTCACTTATGGTTTCCATGTCAGGATTTCTTTTACACAATTTTAATTTCGGTACTTTCCATGGGAGACCAGCTGTTCTGTGGCCAGGAATGGTAGCCTGTGTTCCCTCCACATGCTCAACTTTGGCACCTCTCCACCCAGAGGCCAGAAGCAGCCGCCTGTAGATCTCTCAAGGGTCAGTTCCTGTCACATGGGACGGTATCACAATTCCATTCTTCCCCAATTATTAAACGAATGAACTTTGAAAATAAAGAAAATGTAAAGAAAGCAACAAACAACAAAAACCTTATCTGCTAATCCTTTTACTGCTAAATCACATTATCACACTGATTCATTCTTGTGGATTTCTTTTTTTCTAGACTCAATATCACAGTATATACACTATTTTGTATCCAGTGCCTTTAAGTCACCATGGGCATATTTTACCACTATTTGAATATTCTTTAAAAGCGTAACATTCAGTACATTATTCGGATGCATGTTGACCATCTAGTAAACCCACCAGAATGTATATCCTGCTGTCACTACAGATAGACACAAGTAGAGGGAGCTTGGCCCTAATATGCCACCGACTCCACCCATTACACCATCGACTCCACCCACTATACCACTGACTCCACCCACTACACCATTGACCCCACCCACTTGTCTTTCTCCGGCAGATTTCTGTCCAGAGGTTCCTGGCAGGAAGGAGTAAGCTTCATATGAAAGGCGGCTGCCTCTTGTATGGGTACCTGAAGCTACTGCCCATGTTCCTCATGGTGATGCCAGGGATGATCAGCCGCATCCTGTTCCCAGGTAAATTCTTGATCCTGACATGCTCTTAGAGGTCTCCCGTGGTATACTAGTTACTGAATTACCTCAAGTGCCTCTTTAGAATGTATTTGAGTAGAAACTCTTGAGGTGGACAACAGTATGGAAAGCCCAAAGTGATAAGAAAAGGAAGAACAGATCCAAGCACTTCCCCTAATGAGACAGTCATGTTCCCCCACACCTGACACCCAGACACAGCTTTGGGACAGTCTTCAGGAATTTGGATTGCTCTGTCACTTCACAGGCCTTATGCTGTGTGCATCAGGTGCTGTACTGGGATCTCTTTGATGTAGTGAGCATTTCTCACAGCCCTAGACTGAGCATTCCCAGCACTCACTGAACTCGTGAGACAATTTGGAAGAGGCTGATGTGGGTAGAAAGAAAGACTTGGAGAAAGACCCTCATTTTTTTGTTTTGTTTTTCAAGACAGGGTTTCTCTGTGTAGTTTTGGTTCCTGTCCTGGATCTTGCTCTATAGACCAGGCTGGCCTTGTGCTCACATAGATCCTCCTGGCTCTGCCTCTCAGTGCTGGGATTAAAGGCGTGTGCCACCGCTGCCTGGCTGGCCCTCCTTCTTGCTATTAAAAGCTATTAACAATTACCCACTTCTCCTAATGAGTGATCAGAATTCCATAATGTATTTCACCCCCAATATCAACTGAGTTTGGCTAGCTTGACCTGTCTCTCAGGCAATGTGAGTCTGCTTATTCACTATTAAGGGAACATTTACTAGCCTGTTAGGTATAGCTGCAAGAGTAGTGTCCTGGTTAAATTTTGTTGCTGTGATAAAACACCATAACTAAAAGTAACTTGGCGGAGGCGGGGGGGGGGGGGGGGGGGGGAGGAGGCGGGTTATTTATCTTATATTTTCAGATGACTGTCTATCACTGAGGGACATCAGGGCAGGGACTCAAGACAGGAATGTAGAGGCAGGATCTGAAGCAGAGGCCATGGAGGAAAGCTACTTACTGTTGCTCCTCATGGCTTGCTCAGCTTGCTTTCTTACATGACCCAGAACTCCCACCCCGTGCCCAGGGGTGGAACCACCCACAGTAAGCTAGGTTCTCTCCCATCAATCATTAATTAAGAAAATGCCTCCCAGATTTGCCTGCAGGCCAATCTGCCAATCTGATGGGGACATTTTCTTTTCTTTTCTTTCTTTTTTTTTTTTTTTTTTTTTTTTTTGAGACAGGATTTCTCTGTAGCTTTGGAGCCTGTCCTGGAACTCGCTCTGTAGAACAGGCTGGCCTCGAACTCACAGAGATCTACCTGCCTCTGCCTCCCGAGTGCTGGGATTACAGGCGTGCGCCACCACTGCCCGGCTAACATTTTCTTAATTGAGGTTCTCTCTTCCCAGATGGCCCTAGCTTGGGTTAAATTCACAAAAAACTAGCAGCCGGGGTAGAGCAAGTGACTTCTAGGACTGCATACTGCTAAGTGCTTTTGACAAGGCCAAAGGAATGCAGAACAATTTTTAGTGCTAAGTAACATGAGCAGTGGTCATCTCTCACTCTACCCCACCCTTCAGTCTGCCCCAGACATGCTTCTCTTCCTGTGCCCATTTTTCCCCAGCTTTAATAGAGAGGAGTCTCAACATTTCTCTATTTGTTCTTCAGTAATCAAGCAGTGTTGTTAGAGTTCATAGATGTTTCTTTTTGATAAATTAGAAAATTGGCCCCTCTGCTCTCCAAGACTTGGAGTCCAATTTATTATGGTGAATTATGCCCATCTTGAGGCAAAAGTGATGAGTTTCTGGGTGGTACCAACGTTAGTACATGGTGGGTGGTTCACAGATTTCCTTAACACTTCATTGAGATCTTTGAAAGCCTTGTAGAGGTCCCATGGCTTGCCCTTAGGTCAGTAGAAGGATCAGGTCATTTGACTTCTAGGATCCTGAGTCCCAGCTCTGTGTTCCAATGTGTAGAAGGATCATGAACTGGATAAATCTCCAATGGACCAGGAATCTGACATCTACCTTTATACATGTGGTTCCTAATCTGCTTCCCTTCCCCCAAGCTCAGATTTGAGAGCGATGTTTGTGTGACCATTCCTTCTCGCTGCAGATCAAGTGGCATGTGTTGTACCTTCAGAATGTCTGAAGTTCTGTGGCCAACGAACCGGTTGTAGTACCCTAGCTTATCCTGTGCTGGTGCTAGGAGTGATGCCTTCTGGTAAGAAGTGGGCCTTTCCACCAAGAGCTACATGACTCTCATTGGAGAGACAGGTAGGAGTGAAAATGCAGGAGTGGCTTCCTTACCAGCCAGCCCATCATTCTGCGTGTAGAGGCAGTCTGTGTATTGGGAGTGGTTAGCGCTGGAGCAAGCTTGTTTACTCAGGTAGGAGCATAGGCCCTTGCCTTCCTTCCAACACTGGAAGTGTGCATCCTCACGGAGGCACAACCTGCACACACCGGTTGTATTATTTATGCCACCTGCTCTTTTTTTTTTTTTCAGAAAATCTGTTCCTTGCAGTGTAAGGCATTGTCATAAGCCCCAGAGAACAAACACCAGCAAGAAGAGTGCTGTCCCCAAATTGCTTATTGTACAGTGGAATTAAAGAGCCAGGCAGTTACCTAGCAGTCAGATAATGCTCATTGTTAGGTGGACCATGAGCCTTTGCATTTATCTCCTTGTTTTGCAGATTCTGGTAAAACGATCAAATAAATATTTTTAAAGACAACATCTATGTCAGCTCTTGAGAGCAACATTTCCATAAAATTCAATACTGACCATGCTGCAGTCTAGGGAGGGAGCTATCTGACTCTGAATCTGAGCCTTGGGAAGTGTCCTGTGCTAGAGCAGCCAGGGCTTTGACTGGGAGTAGTGCTTGAAGGAGAGCCAATTCTAGAATCCCAGTCTGTGTCTTCCAGCCTTGAAGGGCCTATTAAAGTCAGTTATGGTACTGCTGTGTGGGGCTTCCAGGTGAGGTCCTGGTTATCTTCGGATATCTTTAGATATTGTGCTATCTCCTGATAGCACAAAGAAATTTTCAAACAGAGCCATCCCTGAAACACTATCCTAACTAGTCTTAGTCAAAACAAAAAGCAAAGGTTTTAACTAACATAGAAAAACTATTATACATTAAGTACAATAACTATATATATATATATATATATATATATATAGGCAATAATTACATTAACAATGTCTAATCCATTAGCATTTGACAAATTCAGAGAAAACACTCCATTGTCTATCCTATCTTGGTGAGTTCAAAGTGTTGTACCTAATTCACTTTCTATCCTAACTTGTATTACCACATTTCTATAACTCCCTTTTCTTTTTACCATGAGATCCCTGAATCTAATCTCCTTTGTTCAGCTTTTTCCTTGGCCATTACCAATAGCAACTTACACCCAACTCTTCTTAAATGATAATAAATATCCATAACCCATCTTTTGGGAATGTGGGTGTAGTTCTCTAGACTATGAGACCCTGGGAAAATTCAGGATTATGGTTAAGTCCTGACTGGAGAATTCTGTGGGGCTGATCATCTCAGCCAGCAGCCTTGAAGCTGTTCTGGATGTAGAACTCAGAAGAAACTGCAACAGAGGTGCTCTGAAACGTTGGATCATCTGGGCCATCTGCTCCCACTGGAGATTTTTCAGGGGGTCTTCCTTAATCAAACCTGATTTTTCTTAACCCAGAATGAATCCAGAGCCTCTCATTTCCTGTGGAAATAAAAGTAGAACCTCTTTTCCAAAGCATTATTATCTTTTGACTTAAAATTTGAAGTCAAGATATTTTTAAAATACATAGGTTGGTTTAATTTAGTAGCTTTCACAATCAAATGTCTCTCATCAGTTATTTTCCCATTAACAGTCAAAAATCCAAAGACAACACAATAAAATATAGAGTCCAGACTCTCTGTGTATTTTCCATCTTTACTTGGCTTATCATATATATATTGGTTTTTCGAGACAGGGTTTCTCTGTAGCTTTGGAGCCTGCCCTGGACTAGCTCTGTAGACCAGGCTAGCCTCGAACTCACAGAGATCCGCCTGGCTCTGCCTTCCGAGTGCTGGGATTAAAAGTGTGCACCACCACCACCAGGCAGCTTATCATATTTTTATTCTATTCCCTTTTTAAGGACTTTACTATTATTTTTTAAAATCTATGACTGTTTCTACCCTTTCTCTTCTCTCTCCCAAGTCTATGCACATTTTTCAAATAAACTGTAAACCATTTAGAGATTTTTTTTCCATCTGAATCTGTCTTTATTGCATATCTCTGTCTTTTTCTGACTACATGAACCTTGAAACTGCTAAGTGGTGAGGATAGGACCTCTACCTCTGCCCTGCCTGGTTCCCTAAGAGCTTCTAGGTCCATGCTGCCATTGAGTAGCCCATTGCTCACTGCTCACAAACCCCATCAAGTGTTTGGTAGCAGGTCCTCTTAAGAGAGCCATGCAGTTTTTGCTGATAGCACTGAGTCAGGAATCCGTCTCTTAAAGGAGCCATGCCTCTGCTTGCCACTAGCAAACAGAGCCTACCCAAGAAAAAGCAGTTATCAAGAAGCTGAGTTTTGACTCTGTTTTTGTGTGTTTAAAATCCTTTTTAAAGCCTTTTCAGGCTTTACATGGAAATTATTGCTGAACATTTGGGTGCCACATGAAGCACAATCCTAACTAGTCTTATTCAATAAAAACCTGGAGTCAGATGAAGGCTGAAAGATCAGAGAAGCAAAGGAGCAGCCACAGTCACTTCTTACCTCTACGAATCCTCTGACCAAATGGGGCCAAGATTCCTGTCTCCACTTTCCTAGTGCTGGAATTAAAGGTGTGAGCCACCACTGCCTGACCTCTATGGTTAACTAGTGGCTAGCTCCACCCTCTGATCTCCAGGAAAGCTCTATTTGTCAGAACACAAACAAAATATCACACAACATATCCCCCTCACCAGGCAGCCTCCCAGGTAGTGGTACCAAGTTGTTACATTTCTATAGTGTTGGGACAATTCTTTTTCTCTTTGGGCATTGTGTGAACTCACCTGCTTACTCTGTCTGTCCCTTAACAGCCTCATGGTAGGTACCATATGCCCACTTTAACGATGAAGAGTACAATATCTTATATAGCAAGGACTTCTCCAAGCTGGGGCACAAGCAATGGCGTCCATCACACAGGGCTGTAGTAAGGATGATAAAGCCTGACACAGACCAACCCTCCAAGAAAGAATGACTCCCACTGTTCTGTAACTCAGCAGGAACCAAGGATAGATGTAGCACAATGTCTTAGAGGGAATTCCACTCCGGGTAAAAGCTGCATGTTTTAAAGTTGGTTTGGAAGTGTTCCTTAGGAGGTCAAGGCCTTCTCTGGCCTGGTCAGAGAGCTGGCAGTCCAGGAAGTGTTTTTTCTTTCTTCCAGGCCTAAAAGGCTTTATGATGTCCACAGTCTGTGCCTCTATCATGTCCTCCCTGACGTCCATCTTCAACAGTTCCAGTGCCCTGTTCACCCTGAACATTTACACCAGGATTCGGCCCACAGCCACTGAAAAGGAGATCATGGTAGCTGGAAGGTGAAGTATTCTGGTCACATTAGTCAGTAATGTCAATGATTGCCTGAAAAATAGGCTGTAATAGAATTATCTTTTTTTTTTTGTCTTCATTGCTGGAGGGTTATTTTTTTATGAAGTTTTGCAATGATAATGTAATGCTTTATCACACAGAATACTGTTTCCACATGGTAAAAAGAAAAGAGAGCAATATTCATAATGATAATAAAAATGAGCATAGTTTGATGTACCTTTCCTAAATATTCCATCAAGGGATATTTATATAAGCTGACCCATTATCTCACTTGATCCTCATGAAAACTGTTAAAGGAAACTCACTTTTCTTTCTTTTTAATTGAAAAAAGGTTTTTCATTCATTATACATATTCTGATCACACTTTTATCCTCCTCCAACTCCTTCCAGATCCTCTCCATCTCCCTACCCACCCAACTCTGTGGCCTTTCTTTCTCTTTTTGAAAAAACAAGCAGATAAAAAAACCCAACCCAACCCAACCCAACCAAAAAACAAGAAACACAAACACACACACACAAAAAAAACCAAACAAAAAACCCCACAGAAACACAAAAAGGAAACAAAAATATACAAGCAAAAGAAAAATAAGACAAAAAATGCCCAAACAAGCAAAATGAGACAAAAAGTCTAAAAAATACCACTGAGTTCCTGTTGTGTTGGACATCTGCTGCTGGGTTGAGGGCTGACTCTAAATATAGTTAATATACCCAGTGAGACTCAATTGGAGAAAACTAGTTTTCCTTTGCAAGCAGGTGTCAAATGCAGAGAGCTTCTTGGTTAGGCATGGAAACCAATGTCTACTTTCCCCTCTCTGTGCTGGAACTCCATCTGGATTGAGCTTGTGTAGACCTTGTGCATATGGCCACAGTCTCTCTTCCTCCTCTTCCACATAGATCCCTGAACCCTGAGGGGAGGGATTGATGAAGGCATGCCATTCAGGACTGAGTGCTCTAAAATCTCCCACTCTTTCTATATTGTCCAGCTGTGGGTCTTGGTGAGTTAAAGCCCATTTCTCACCTTCAGTTCTATCAGATTCAGGGTATCTGGTCTCACATTTAGGTCCTCGATGCATTTGGAGTTGAGTTTTGTACAGGGTGATAAGTATGGATCTATTTGTATTCTTCTGCATATAGCATCTAGTCTGAGGAGAAACATTTGTTGGAGATGCTGTCTTTCCTACACTGTGTATTTCTGGCTTCTTTGTCAAAAATCAGGTGTTTTTGCATGTGTGTGTTTGCTCACACGCATGTGAGGCTGACACTATTAGTCTTTAGTCTCTCTTACTGTGGCTATTGATGCAGGAGCTCGCACGGAAGGAACACAGAGCTCACCCTTCTGGCTAGTCTGGTTAGTCGGTTTGATCCAGGAATTCCCCGCTCCTCACCCCCACACACTGGGATTACAGATGGGTTGCTTTGCCCATGACTTTTTTTTTTTGTGGGTTCTGGGAATCTCGACTCGAGCCTTCACACACCTGTGGCAAGTGCTTTACTCATGGAACCCTCTTCCCAGCCCAAGATTTCAGTTTTATGTGAGAACATAAGAAGGGGTTAAATGAGATTTAAGTGTCCTAAGGTTCTAGGCAGAGATATTAGAGCTATGATAAAAGTAAAACTTGGGCCAGAGTATATCAATAATGCATTTAGTCCTAAACTAAGCAATAAGAGAGTAGTTCAAGAATGTTTAGCAAGTTAATAGAAGGAAAATAGAGACTAATAAAATATGTGAGTAGTTCAAATTAAACCCCAAAAAGGATGAGAAGAAAACAGCAGATGGGCTAAGTTAAAAAATTAATGGGGTGGCACATATCAAACCAAATTTATAAAAGTTATTTTATGAATTGTACATAGACTAAATATTTGAGTTAAATAGCTAGGATTTTATGATTATAGACATTTATTTAAACCATTTGCATGTTCCTTAAAGTGATTTCCTTTTCAATATAAGACAAATGGTTTGGTAATTAAAAACCTCTCAGTACTTACCTGGAGCAACAGTGAGATGTTATTTTAAAAAGACTCCTATTGGGTTGGTGGATTGGAAGCCCTAGACTCTTTGTAAGCTACATCCTCAGGAAACCAAGAACAAGTTTCATGATACTAAGTGTTGCAACTTGGCCAGCAGAATTCCTTTAGACTGTGGGGAAGAAATGTTGAGTCTGAACCATGAAGCAGTTTATTCAGAGAGGTGAAAACTTGATCAAAACAGAGTTTGTGGGGGAAGATATACTCCAAGTAGTATACCTGCTCAGAGTTGTGACCCATCTATGACCTGACTCGTGAGTCTACTTATGGGACCAGCATCTCTGTGTGACAGGCATTTCTGAGAGCTCAAGGAGGAATACCAAGAGATGTGAGACTGGCACCAGCAAGCAGTATTCTATTCTCAGTGGAATACTGAGACCTTAGTTTGGTGCCTCCAGAGGAAAGTGACACCTCAATTGTACAATGATCTAGTCCTTCTTAAATACTGTAAACATTTATATTGAAAGAATACATGTGATTTAACTTTGTGACTTAGTTCCATATGCACAAGGATTAACATAAAAACATAAGAAACATGAAAAAGCAAGGCAATATGATTCCTCCAAAAAAATCACTAAGCCTCTGGTGAGCATGAATTAGATGAAATTCCAAACAAAGGATTCGAAAGAATGATTATAATTATGTTCAAAGAACTCAAAGAGGACACAAATTCTTGAATGAATTTCAGGAAAACACAAATAGCTGAATGAAATCAGGAAGTCAATCCTCCCCATGTTGTTTTATAGTTAAAACACAAAATATAGGACAAAGACAGTATATTGAAAGTTGTAAGACAGAAACACCAAGTCACATACAAAGGCAGACACTTCAGAATAACAGCACACTTATCAACAGAATCTTTAAAAACAACGAGGGCTTGGAATGAGGTATTTCAAGTTCTGAAAGACAAAACTACCAACCTAGACCACTATATCCAACAAAACTACCTGCTATAATTGAAGGAGAAAGAAAAACCTCCCCATAATAAAAACGGGTTACAGGAATTTATGACTATTAATCCAGCTCTATAGAAGATATTTGAAGGAATCTTTTGGACTGAAGAGAAAGAAAAACACATCTGCGAGGTTATAAGGAAGAATAAAGCATATTAGAACATCAGGTAAGCACATGAGAAATAATAAAATATGATACACTATAGCTCAGTAAAGGGACAGCAATCAGTACTTAACATTTCAACAATAACTCTAAACGTTAATGGTATTGATTCTGTAATAGAGAGACACAGACTGGTAGATTGGTGTGTGTGTGTGTGTGTGTGTGTGTGTGTGTGTGTGTGCGCGCCAGTCTGTGGGAGGCAAGAAGGAAGTCTGTTCAACATGACTCAGTAGCCAGTGTTGGTTCAAACTCCTTCAGTCTAACACTAGGCAGTATGTTTTACACGTGTTTAAGTACAGCACAATTTTGAGAAAAAAAATTTCCTGGTGACAACTCAATTATGTATGCACAATAAAGCTCATGGCATGACTGCATCAAAACTTTTTGCAAAGTACATGTGACCTCTTCCATAAAGATGGGTGTCTTAGGGTTTCTATTGCTATGATGAAACACCATGACCAAAAACAAGTTGGGAAGGAAAGGGTTTATCTGGCTTACACTTCCCTATCACAGTTCATCACGGAAGGAAGTCAGGACAAGAACTCAAGTAGGGCAGGATCCTGGAGGCAGGAGCTGGTGCAAAGGCCATGGAGGGATGCTGCTTACTGGCTTGCTCAGTATACTTTCTTATAGAATCCAGGACCACCAGCCCAGGAAAGGCACCACCCACCATGGGCTGCCCTCCCCCCACATTGATCACTAATTGAGAAAATGCCTTACAACTGGATCTCATGGAGGCATTTCCTCAGCTGAGGCTCCTTCCTCTCTGACAGCTCTAGTTTGTGTCAAGTTGAGACACAAAACCAGCCAGCACAATGTGTTCTATAGATTGACTACCTATGGCATCGTAAGGGTCTGGGGGAGGATCTGGTGTGGTCTTGGTAATACAGATAGTGCAAAAGTCACCAGGCTGTTAACCACCTCCACTCCCATTTGTAGAGTACATGTGATATCTCCCATATAGATGTGTTCTATTGACCGAGAAATGATGTTCAAGAAGAGTCTAGGGAGGTTGTCTGAGATAAGCAGAAGAGTCTGGGGGAGCCAAGTGTGGCCTGGCCCTACAGACAGCACAGAGGTCACCAGGCTATTAACCACACCCATTCCCAGCCTTCTGGGCAGAAGACAGGCTACATATCTCTTCCTTTGAAGAGGCAACCCTGTGTGCTTAATATTCCTGGGTTCCCTAGTGTTTATCTGTGGGAACAAGGACCTAGTGCCTTCAACAGATTGAGTTAAAAATCTCAATGGGACCCATCTTTTTATTGCCTCAAAAATGTATTTTTACCACCAAAATGGATACCAGGTTATGTGAAAGGCTGGGAAAAGGCATTCCGAGCAATTGGAACTAGAAAATAAGAAGGTCTTACTATTCAAACAAAATAGACTTGAAATCAAAATTAATCCAAAGGGATGATGAGGGTCATTTCATCAAGAGATGAATGCTGCTGAGCTCAACTTCATAAAACAAACACCACTAGATGTAAAGAAACAGACTAGTCCCAACTTAAAAGTGTGGGTGATGCCGGGTGGTGGTGGTGCATGCCTACAGTGGTATTTTATTTGTACTGAAATGTGATTTTAATTGTATCTTAATAAATAAAGTTGCCCCGGGGGTCAAAGCTATTAGAGCCATAGCAAAAGCCCCGCGGTGGTGGCACACGCCTTTAATCCCAGCACTTGGTAGGCAGAGCTAGGTAGATCTCTGTGTGGTCAAGGATATAGCCAACAGAACAGTGACGAGGCAGTCATGTGGTTGGTTTTACAACCAATGAGAAGGCAGAACAGAAAGTCTATATAAAGACAAACAGACAGGAAGTAGCTCTCTTTTGGAGAGGTCTCTTGGCTGAAGAGGATAGCTGCAGCAGGCGGTAAGGCTCTTAGCTTTGATCTCTTGGCTTTCTTCTTTGCATTGGTTCTGTGTTTCTTATTTAATAAGACGGTTGGTTACATTTACACACACCTTTAATCCCAGCACTCAGGAGGCAGAGGCAGGCGGATCTCTGTGAGTTCGAGGCCAGCCTGGGCTACAGAGCGAGTTCCAGGACAGGCTCCAAAGCTACACAGAGAAACTCTGTCTCAGAAAAAAAAAACAGGGTTGGGGATTTAGCTCAGTGGTAGAGCACTTGGCTAGCAAGCACAAGGCCCTGGGTTCAGTCCTCAGCTCTGGAAAAATTAAAAAAAAAGTGTGGGTGACTTCAATAGTCCAGTCTCTCCACAGATAGTTCATTCTAACAAAAAATAAACTGAGAAACATCTGATTTAAATGACATCATAGATCAAATAGGTCTACTAGACACTTATAGTACATTTCTTCCAAACACTGAAAAATATAAATTCTCAGCAGGTCATGAAACTTTCCCTAAAATAGACCATAATTACAACAATAGTAGTAATAATAATAAACATAAGCAACTAAGGGAAAGCTACTGGTTAGGATTTGTAGGTATTTTTGCAGGAGAGAAATCTTCAAATTATCAGTGAGTGTTGGTTTCATTCACAGGTTTTTTGTTATAATCTTACTTGCTGTCACCATTGTCTGGATCCCCACTATGGAAATGGCATCCAGTGAGGCGCTGTTTGAGTACATGCTGGTTTTTAAGAGCTGCCTGACACCGAGTGTGACTGCCGTCTTTCTGCTGGCTGTATTTTGCAAGAGAGTCAACGAGCAGGTGAGTACTCATGTGGAAGGGTGTGAGGGGCTGTCTTCACAATGTGGATGTCTTTAGAAGGACTGCCTTAGGGAGGTCTCTTAGGTATCAAGGGTTCACTTGAGGACATCACTTGGTTAAAGGGAAGGCTTTTAATATAGATATGAGAGAGAACAGCCAGAGAGAGAGAGAGAGAGAGAGAGAGAGAGAGAGAGAGAGAGAGAAGAAGAAGGAGGAGGAGGAGGAGGAGGAGGAGGAGGAGGAGGAGGAGGAGGAGGGGAAGAGAGGAGAGGAGAGGAGAGAGGAGGAGAGGAGAGGAGAGAGGAGGAGAGGAGAGGAGAGAAGAGAAGAGAAGAGAAGAGAAGAGAAGAGAAGAGAAGAGAAGAGAAGAGACAGGAAACATTGTAAGAATAGCAGGGTTATAAAGAGAATGAGTAGCTAGGGGAAGGAAGCCCATGAACTGGGGGGAGTTCAGGGTAAGGAAGGAGGTGAGAAGGGCTAACATGCTAGCCTGGACTCTGGAAGTGTAACAGGTACTTGTGATACCGAGGGAGTCTGGAGACCAGTGTGAGCTTTGACAAGTAGCCAGCCATATGCCCTTTCAGCCAGCCATAAGGGAAATAACTCCTTTTGAAAAAAAAGCATCCTTTTGGGAGAGGGGAATCAGCTTTACAAGTTCCTGAGTAAATGAAAAAAAAAAAAAAGAAATACAAAGTAAAGGACATGACTGTTCCTAGATATGGTGGAGGAGAAAGTTTATTGTAGATAAAAGGGGGAGCACAGGCAGCTGGGAGAGACCAGAGTGGGCATGACCAGATTGAGCTGGGCCATGTGAGGAGAGGGAGAAAGGGAACGGAGAGAGGGGAACCAGGTGCAGCAGCCAGCAGAACCAAAGAAGAGGGGTAAACAACACGGCTGGATTATATAGGGAAGGGCAGCCCAGCCCCTGGACTGGAGAGTTCAGGATAGGGAACAGGATATGCTAGTCATACCCTGTAACAGGAGGGGACTGAGGGATGCTGGGAGAACCTGACTGCCAGGTCTGATTTGATATGTTAAATAGGCACCTCAGCCATTTGTCCTGGGTTTGAGACTTCATACTGAGGAATGCTGTCTTTTATCTAACTGCCAGAAATCCTCCTACAGTCTAGGTTGAGTTCATTTCTGGATATTTAGACTACCTTTGGGGGTGTGGGGAATTGGACCTGACACTTTGAAGGCATAATTAGCTGAATTCTCATGTTTTTTTATTGTCTTTAAAATTTTTTGAATCATGTCTTAAACTTTCTTGTTACCCTGGACAGAAATGAGTAGCGTGGCCTTGCACAAATTCCCATGCACATACCCAAGGCCATTTGTGATCTGGCCCTATGCACTTGTCAGACCCTGCCCATTCCATGCACAGCCCACAGGTCCCAGGCTGCTCCAAAATGGTGATTGCCGAAGTATCTTCTACCCGCTTCATGGACTGCTTCGCCAGGAATATATTTTGGCTGCTCCATCTGGCTGAGACTTTCTCTAAGGCTCATCTCAGGTGCTCAGTCCCTTAGACTACATGCCAGTGCTCCCAGTGCACCTAGCTCACAAAGACTTAATTTAGTGGCATCAACGTCAGAGGAGTAACTTGGTCCCCAGAGTTGCTTCACTTTGCTCTCCTTGGAAAAGGATGGGCAGGGAAGGGAGACAGTCACAGAAGTTTGCCCCTTTCTGATGACAATGACCTGGGGGTATTGGGACATCCCCAAAGCTCTCCTGCTCAAGAGATTCTGGCTCAAGGTTGCAGGTATACTGCATATACTTCCAATACCTCTATTAACCTAAAGCATTTTTCCAGGCCCTGCCTTACATCCACCCCAGCTTGAAACAGACTCTAGATACAACTCTCGAGCCAAGACCTAGTCCTTACTCTTATAAAGTGGACAGTCTAACTGGGGGAGACAGATGACACCAAAGGAGCAGATAAATCTTTGTGATGATAACACAGAGTATTTAAAAGAATGTGAGGTGGGGTGGGGTAGGGTGGGGTGAGAGAGATAGCTTCACTTGTTAAGAGCATTTGTATTGTTCGATGTTGGTCCCTGCAGTAGAGAGAGAAAATCCCCAAGATGCTAGCCTTCACTTTCCGAAGGAGCAGAGAGGTTCAACCTTCTTAGAAAAGACTGACACCCAACTAGCTCACTCCAGGTACTTTATTCAAACATATACATGGTTAATAGGGGCTGGGAAAGGTTCCAACTACCAAAGTTATCTTTCTCTTGCTGTCTGTGAGAGCAGACAACCCACACAAATCTCAATCCCTTCTGATTATGGCCATAACCAAAAGTAAGAACTCCAGGTTTGCAGGAGCATCTTAGGACCAAGGTCATTGCAGCTGCAAGATCTCACATAGCACCAAGTGCAGATTCTCCAGAGAAACAACATTTCTTCAAGGCTCAAACAGTCAAAAACAATTTCTCAGCCTCTACTGATTAACCCAAACATAGCAAAGGTTGCTGAAACATTTCTCTCAAAGCCAGACACAAAGGCCTTACTATACACTTCCCTTAAAGCTAGACATAAAGACTTTACTTTACATCACTACACATTTACTAATTTTATGCCAACTTAACAGGACCTAGAGTCATCAGAGAGGAGGGAGCCTCAATTGAAAAAATGCCTCCATAAGACTGGGCTGTAGGCAGACCTGTAGGGCATTTTCTTAATTAGTGATCGATGGAGGAGGGCCCAGATCGTTGTGGGTGGGAGCTACACATGGGCTGGTGGTCCTGGGCTGTACAAGAAAGCATGCTGAACAAGTCATGACGAGCAAGCCAGTAAGCAGTACCCCATCCATGGCCTCTGCATCAGCTCCGCCTCCAAGTTCCTGCCCTGAGTTCCTGTCCTGCCTTCCTTTAATGATGGACTATGATGTGGAAGTGTAAGCCAAACAAACCCTTTCCTCCCCAACTTGCTTTGGGTCATGGTGTTCCATCATAGCAATAGTAACCCCTGAATAAGACAGACACATACACATAATTAAAAGTAATAAAAATAAATATTTTAAAAAGAAGATTGGACAGATGGCTTAGTGGGTAAGAGCACTGGCTGCTTTTCCGGAGGTCCTGAATTTAATTCCCAGCAATCACATGGTGGCTCACAGCCATCTAAAATGGCATCTGATACACTCTTCTGGCATGCAGGTATATATATACATAAAATACATAAATAAATAATCTTAAATATTTTTAAAAGAATGATAAAAGATCAAGGAGGTTGCAGGGTGGACTGTGAGTGTGTGACAAACAGGGACACAGCTCAGCAGGAGAAGACCTCTGCTAAGGAAGTGACCTGGAATTAAAGCCAGAAACACCAATATGTTGGGGGGGGGGGAATTCTAAGCAGAAAAAAGGGCAAGTGTAAGAACTCAAGCCAGAAGCAAAGTGGGCAGCTTGTGGAGGCAGAAGCAGGCCAAGAAGGAAGGAGTGGAGTGACTAAGTGAAGAGCAAAGGAGCTAGGTGAAATCAGCCATGATGCAGGGGTGAGGCTTGATCCTGATGGCAGGAGCTGAGGGACCAAATGGAGGGTAGTGGAGCTAGGTGAGGTCATCCATGATGCAGGGGTGAGGCTTGATCCTGATGGCAGGTGCTGAGGGACCAAATGGAGGGTAGTGGAGCTAGGTGAGGTCATCCATGATGCAGGGGTGAGGCTTGATCCTGATGGCAGGAGCTGAGAAGTCACTGGAGGGTCCAGGAAAAGGCTTGGCATTCTCTAGTAAAAGATCCTGCAGAGCCAGTGGACAGTTAGGAACAAGATGGAGCCCCGGCCCCACCCCTCACCCCCCAGTGAGACAAGATGGGGATGAGGATCATGGTAAGGGACCCGATTCTGGACATGTGGAAGCAGAGGCCAACAGGATTTGCTGAGGGATAATGGTAGAACAACATGGAAGGGAAGAGCTGGAGGTGGCTCCTGGGTTTGACTTGAGCTTCTTGGAGTTGGGCTCCCACTTAGGGAAACAAGGAAGATGAAGCTCTTTTTAGGACACAGTTTGCAATGTCTATTCATGGTCTCAGTTAAAAGTGTTTCCAGTAGGGCGGTGGTGGCGCACATCTTTAATCCCAGTACTCGGGAGGTAGAGGCAGGTAGGTCTCTGTGAGTTTGAGGTCAACCTGGTCTACAATGAGAGTTCCAGGACAACCAGTGCTACACAGAGAAACCCTGTCTCAAACAAACAAACAAACAAACAAACAAACAAAAACAAACAAACAAACAAACAAACGGTGTTTCGATTTTTCCTAAGTCCCCTGTTTGATGTAAGAGAGTGCCAGGGTCTGGCATTCCCTCCCTTGCTCAGATGCTCTACTGTAAGGTATCAGTGCCCTCATTATAACAAATTTAACTCTAGGACCCAGCTCATCAGCAAGGGGAGGAGGATGCCACTTTGTCTTATCTTCTTCTGCCCATGTAACTCTTGTCTGGCTTCTTTGGCAGGGTGCCTTCTGGGGGCTGACTTTGGGAACTACAATTGGTGTCTTTCGACTGCTGGCTGAGTTTTTCTATGGACCCTCAACCTGTGAGGGAGGCCGCAAGTGCCCCAAATTCATCTGTGGCCTTCATTACCTCTATTTTGGCTTTCTCCTTTTCCTCATCACTATTCTCATCATACTGGCCATCTCCTTAGCCACAAAACCAATTAAGGATGAACATGTAAGTGCTACTGTTAGGATGCTCTGGGAAGATGCCCCGGCCAGCGGGGTCTCAACGGGGGGTGGGGGGTGGGGGGGGGGATGGGGGGCGACCCACCTGCGGGAGAGAATGAAAGGGACGGGAAACACAAAGGAAGACAGCAAGACAGGGTTCTGATCAAGCTGCAAATTTTATTCTCCTCAGCAAGGCTTATATAGCATGGGGAGGGGGCAGGAAGGAGGGAAGGGGGTGCAGGACATGCAGGACGTACAGCTGAGGAGGACGTGCAGGTCGTGAGGCTGCAGGATGTTGTGCTAGGTGATAAGGTCACTGGTCAGGGCCCATTGTTCTGTTGCTATGCTACCTGACCATGGAATGTTCTTTATCTTTGAGGGCATCTGGTTTAGGGCCTGTGGCTTGTTCTCTGGCCTAGCTAGTACTTTTCCATGGTTCATGTTTGGTCCCTGACAGGAAGAGTCCCAGGGAATGGTAAATCACAGTTAAGATAGATTCCTGGAAACGGGAGGACTGTGGGTGGAGTGGATAGAAATAGGCAAAGTACCGCACAAAGGATCCTGCCTTAAAAACATGATAGGCGCCCCAGGCTGGTGGTGGCATAAGCCTTTAATCCTAGCACTTGGGAGGCAGAGCCAGGAGGATCTCTGTGAGTTCAAGGCCAGCCTGGGCTACAGAGTGAGATCCAGGACAGGCACCAAAACTACACAGAGAAACCCTGTCTCAAAGAACTAAAAAAGGGGCTGGAGAGATGGCTTAGCAGTTAAGAGCACTGGCTGCTTTTCCAGGGGACCCAGGTTCAATTCCCAGCACCTACATGGCAGCTCATAACTGTCTGTAACTCCAGTTCCAGGGGCTATGATGCTAATGCACATAAAATAAAAGAAAGAGAGAGAGAGAGGGGGGGGGAGAGAGGAGAGAGGAGAGAGAGGAGAGAGAGGCTGGAGTTGAGGAGAGGCTGGGGTTGCGTGCTTGCTTACAGTCCCCTAGCACCACAAAAATAATAATAATAAGCAAAAGCTGTTCAGTGATCCATCAGCTACAAACTCACTTAGTTTGAGAGTTAGACTTACAAAAGGCTTGTTTTTCTTGGAACATTGTGTTCACTCATCTCAATATAGATGCCAGGGCGGTCCACACAGAAGGGTAGGGGACAGGATTACAGGCCCCAGAAACACCTCTTAACCCTTCCCCTCACAAGCCATTTTCTACTTCCCAGGAGGCATGTGTCAGTCATCTGTTTTATATATTTATTAGAAAGCTTGGACTCAGCAAAGTAAAAAACTTGTCCAAGGTAATGACACTATTAAGTGTCCTTATGAGGCTCTAAAGCCTGAACTGGCTCCATGTCGTCACCTACTTCATTTGGCACCCTCGCACAACAAGGAGCTGGTGTTGGCAGGAGTGGGGGTCCCGGGCATCTGTCTGACAATCAAGAGGGAGCATCACAGATCGGGGTGGGGATGCAAGACCAACGACCTTGCTCGCAGCGTTCCCTAGTCTGGACAAAAGGGTGAAGTCTGTTATCAAAAGCTGGGTTAGAGATGACAGAGGCAGAGGCCCCCCCCCCCCCCAAGTTTAGGTCAGCTGAGTGGGTAGCAAATTCCAAGGCAGCCTAGGCTGCTTAGGCAAAACCCATTAAAAACAAAAACAACAAAGAATCATAAGAACAACAAGAACAAAGCCGAGCCTATTTGGAATGCTGCAAGCCTCAGGTACCCCCAGTCTGTCCGGCCACTCTTTCATTTTATTTACTTCTCTCTTCCTCCGCACATGTGGGAAGGTCAGGATGCTCACATCCCTGGACCATCAGTGACCCAGCATGGGAGACCCCTGCTCCTAGTGCCTCAGGTGACTGTTTCCTATGGCCCAGGCTTTTCATCCTTCATCTTGTTGTTGGCATTCTTTTCTGTCCTCTTCCTTCCGACCCACATCCATTCCCCAGTTTGTCAGTATGTTCTGAGTGCCTCTCCTATCTGCCTCACAGGCTTACTGAACTCTGTTAAAGACAAAGGAGCCGTCTAGTGGGGAGAGAGCTGAGAGGGTCAGTGAGGATGGGGCCGGCTTTGGCCTGAACCCTCCCAACACAGTACCTCTAATCATATAACCTGGAGAGATGACACGATCCCTCAACTCACACAAGCTCAGGAGCCCAAAGATACTGCACAGTATTGAACACAAGCCTCCACACATCCAGACCCTCATTCACGAGAGGGGAGGTAAAATATGCATATACGGTGTCATCAGGTCACCGTGCCAAATTTTTATGTGGTGCTGGGGATCAAACCCAGGGCTTTGGGCATTAACAACAGAGCTACCCCTCTAGCTCACCAAAAATATTCTTCGGAGAAATGGTTAGGAAAGGGGAGGGAGTGCCCCCTGGGCTTGTGAAGACCTTGTACTAACCGTGTGAGCAGGTGAGCTGTTCCTGCGGCCAGGCAGGGGACTCCACCTAGCCTAGCTTGTGTTACTGCTCTCTAATGTCCCATGGAGGACGTCTGGGATGATAGCAGCTCTGATCTTTTATGATGCCCTGCTCAGCAAGGTGCCAGCGCTCCCCCAACACACACACACAACACCGTTAGAAGAGTTAGACCAGAAGTGGTGGGTAGCTTTTATCCTGCAAGGGGTGTGAGAAATGCATGTTCCTGGCCTCTCCAAACAGGAAGAGCCCTGAACTCAATGTCTCCAACCTTTGGCTTTAGGTTGAAGGCTGACAGGTTGTGCTATCATGCTAAGGCCATACAATCACATGTGACCTGAGCCAAAGCATAAACCCAGGTTTCCCGATTCCTTTATCTCCCGTCTCCCCTAAACTCCACCTTCTGTTAATATCTAACAAGCCATCTCCCTCCACAGCCTACTGGGACATGGCTCCTACCCTGTAGGCTGTGGTGATATATGGCTGCAGGCTAAAGGTCCCATGGTGACACCCTCCCACCCTGCTCTCTCCCAACCCAGCTCCATGGTCTCTGCTGGAGTTTACGTAACAGCCGACAGAGGAGGTTGTCTTTAAACAAAGAGATGAAGTGGAAGGTCTTCCCCAGCTCCACATCCCAGCAAGGTAATGAAGAACATCCACAGCCTTGGGAAGCAGTCCCGTGTGGACCCTGAAGCTGGGTCAGCTACCCTTAGCACCTCCTACCCCACCATTCTTACCCTCGGAAACATTCTTTCAGGCAGAATGCTTGCTTTCTTCCCCCTAAAATGCTTCCTGGGGTTGTTAGCACACGTGAGCCTGTGAGGCCCGGTGGGTCCTATAGGGAAAAGAAGAGATTAGGCCACAGTGGTGGGAAGGCCAGGTGATGAGGGGGCATAAGCAAGGGGGAAGGAATCCGAGGATGTCTGGTGTTCTAGAACATTCCACTGCAAGGGCTGATGGGTGTAGGTGAAGCCCAGGACCGTGGCGTACCTCCAACAGAGCAAATAGGCATGTGGTGCTGAGAGGGGAGTAAGCCTGTGTAAAAGGAGGGCAATAGTACAGGATTCCAAACCAGAGGCTCCTGAGAAGGGACAGGGAGGGAGGGGGGGAAGGGTGGGAGGGAGGGGGCACTTCCCCCACCTGGATACAGACCTGGGGTGGGGAGAGAACTAAGTTTCCGTCCCAGGAAGAAGGGAGAGAGTGTCCCTGGTAGGGAGAGAGGGTGTTAAGGCCTGGGAGAGAGACTTCCAGCAAATAGCATGAGAAAAAGGCTACAGATCCACAGGATCCAGGGAGTGAGTGTGATGATTAGAACTTCTTGAAGCCCCTGCCACAAATAGGGATGACGGTGTGATGAGGTTAGTCTTGAGTTTGGGGCAGAGACTGGCTACAGGCTATGAGCTTGGGGGAGTGAAGGAAGAAGATGCGGGTCTGGCTGGGAGGAGGCAGAGTTCTCTGGTTCTCTGCACATTCCTGCTGGGGGCTGCAGAGTCCTGAGAGGCCTGGTGTGTCCTCCCAATCCTTGCAAGATGTGCACCCTGGTAGGGAGGGCCTACCCTTCTGTGGGGTGGCAGTCAGTTGTCCTAGGCACAGGGCCCTGTGTTCCAAGATCCTCCCCCTCCTGCTGATGGCTTTTCTTTTCTTTTTGTCTTTGTTGTTTTTGTTTTTGTTTTTTTCAAGACAGGGTTTCTCTGTGTAGCTTTGCGCCTTTCCTGGAACTCGCTTTGGAGACCAGGCTGGCCTCGAACTCAGGCTTTTCTTTTCTTAAGGGGCTGAAACTGGCCTCAGTGCCAGATTTCATCAAAATACATTTATATGGGGTAGGTGTACTTATCATCCCTGTTGTAACCAACTCCAGCTGTCCACTTGATGCAACCCAGAGCCACCTGGGAAGAGAGAGCCTCAACTGAGGAATTTCCTAGATCAGATTGGCCTAAGTGCATGTCTATGGGGGCAGTTTTTGGATTACTGATTGATATGGGAAGGTCAAAGTCATTGTTGGGTAGCATCACTCCTGGGCTGGTGGTCCTGGATTGGGTAAGGTAGCTGAATATGAGCCTGGGAGCAAACAAGTAGGCAGCATTCCTCTACAGTCCCTGATTGATGCTCCTGCCTTGAATTGCTTCCTTGACTCCCCTCAATAAGGGACTGTAACCTATAAGCTGGAGTAAACCCTTTCCTCCCCCAAGTTTCTTTTTCTTTCTTTCTTTCTTTCTTTCTTTCTTTCTTTCTTTCTTTCTTTCTTTCTTTCTTTCTTTCTTTCTTTCTTTCTTTCTTTTGGTTTTTTGAGACAGGGTTTCTCCATGTAGTTTTGGTGCCTGTCCTGGAGCTCGCTCTGTAGACCAGCCTGGCCTCGAACTCACAGAGATCCGCCTGGCTCTGCCTCCCGAGTGCTGGGATTAAAGGCATGCACCACCACTGCCCAGCCACCCCCAAGTTTCTATTGGTCAGTATTTTATCATAGCAACAGAGAAAGCAAACTAGAATAAACCCCATTTTAGAACTAGAGAGAGATGTCACTTAGCAGTCAGGAAACCAGTCAGTGAGAGCCAGGATGCACACTGCCTCAAAATGTGCACTCTCACACTCTCAGCCCCTGAGAGCGGATGCTTGCCATCCAGCCTCACCTGTTAGGTACCTTGGGCTGTGGTTGAATCACTAGTTAGTTGACTTTTCCACACGTCTCTCTCTGCAGCCTGTGTGCTCCTGAACACTGTATGATGGAGTAACACCGTGGGCATTTAAGAGCAGACGCCACAGCAGGGCTGATGATCAGGACTCTCCGCCACTGTATGAGATAACCATGTCACTGACTGGTCCTCCCTGGCTACAAGTGTCCTTCACCTTGTAATGGAGGCCACTCTGTCTCTCGCTGACAGTTCCACCATCCCTGAGGCTTCTCCAGCCTCAGCTGCAGGGACAGGAGGCAGGGGACATGGGCGACTCGGAGACTGTTTGATGGATGAAACATCAGATGTCACAGCTGTGACTGAAATGGAGCTGCCCTGTCTCCGGGAGTGGCTGGGAGGTCACATTCTAGGCAGATGGTGGGCCCACAGTAGTGGGATACAGCTTAACATGGTGCTGATCCTGGTCAGCACAGGCTCTGAGGGGCCAGCCTGCACCATCAGTGCAGACAGATGCTGGGGTCATAATGTACAGCTCCGGTTAGGAGTCTTAGACAAAGGAATGCAGCCTTCTGAAGTTACTGGGCTCCCCTTCTGGACAGCATAGGATGTTCCTCCCAGGGCCCAGGTATCTGCAGATGCTCTGCTGGCCAAGCAGAGGACTAGAGCTTCCTGGAGAAGCCATGCCCCAGGCGTTACTGAAGAAAACAATGTGTGTCCAGGACTCATGGGGTTTCCTCTGTCCTCCAAAACATAATGACCTCATGGGGTACGGGGGTGGGGGCTGGGGGGTGCACACAGAGGAGTAGCTACCACTTGCCCTAGACCTGCAGCAGTGGAGAATGGCATCATATGTATCATGGGGAGTTACTTTTCTGTAACACTTACTGGGGCTGCCTAATCAAGAGGATCTGGGCACAACGCTGAGCTTTCAGCCCCCTCAACACTTCCTCAGCCCCTTTCTCACCCTCTGTCTGTTTTAGTTGTTTCCTCTGAGAACTTTCCCTGGATAGGCTGACAATGGGCTTTCATATAAAAGGCCCACGGAACTTCATTCTGCTGAGACGGACCTCCCTTCCAAGTCCTCCCTTCTGAATTAAAGCCTGCTTGTCCCCTGACCTTCTGCTCCCTCTCTTCCAGGTATGTTTGGGGAGGCCTCTACCTGCTTCTGGAAGCTCTGGGACTTGTTTTGTGGCCTTGACACACAGTCAGGTTCTGAGATAGGCCCCGGGAATAGCACCGAGGAGAAGATAAAGGCCCTCTGGGAGCAGATGGAGTCCAGTGACACGTCAGCAGGCTTGGCGGCTCTGGCCAGGAGAATGGCAGCCAGAAAGGAAGAGGAACACAGAGAGAGGATGAAGGACTGGAGCGACGTGTCAGAGAGCCCCTTCTGGAAGAGAGTCGTGAATGTTAGCGGGACCCTTTTGTTTGTGCTGCTGATTGCTGCTCATATCTTCTACGCTTGATGATTCAGGGGTTGCTGACTTTCCCCAGACTGCCTCATCATGAAGGGATAAAGTGTTTCCTTTAAAGAGACCCAACAGTATGGGGCCAAAGAGCACACCAATGAAAACACTCTCCCAGTGTATGCCTCAGGCACTAACAGCTGCGGTGCCTGCATGGACCAGAGACAGGGGACGGATGTCCCTGTGCTGACGCACTATGCGTCAGAGGACATCTGTTCCTCCCAGAGGCGAATCCTTTTCTCCAAATGACTGCACTGTCTAAGCACTGGATTTCCTTTTAAACTTAATGTTTTAAAGTTTAAACTTTTATCTCTGATATTTTTGGGTTTTAATACACACACACACACACACACACACACACACTTTGCTTGTGTCAAACTCTCAGCACCTCTTTCCTGTCCCCACTCAGTATCACTTTACGGTCGACTCATCTTGAAGGCATGGCCCTGCTGAAATGACGCCAGTGGCGTAAGTCCAGCCCCACCCTTGCCCGTGAGCATTCGACCACAGGTGTTGGGCCAATGCTGATGACCCCTCAGGCCAGGGAGCAACAGCTGCCTCCTTTAGCTGGTCAAGGGCTGCTCTAAAAGAATTGGTCTCATACCGTTTACCACCAAATGGCTTCTGCTGCGCTGAGCCCTAGAGGGCAGGGGGAGGGCACACTCCTTCCCTATGAGCTCTTCCTAGCCACACCCCAAGTCTGACAGTAAAAGAGGGGCCTATGGGTAAGATTATTTTTATTTATTTATTTTTTGATTTTTCGAGACAGGGTTTCTCTGTGTAGCTTTGCGCCTTTCCTAAGATTATTTTTAACCAACAGGTCCAGACGCTTCTGGGCTATGTCGCTATGGGAATTTCCTATACCTCTCTTTCCTCTTCCTTCTTATTGGACCATAATAAATAATCTGTGTCTTTAGCCAAACTTTCAGGTGTCTTGAAGTGACCTGGGGGAGGCCCACTCAGAATTGTGAAAATAACACACTCTGAAGGTATATGCACGCACCCCGTCCCTCATTTCTTAATTCTTCAGTTGACAGTTCTGAATGCTAGTTATGATCCCCAATATGTTGTGTCCTGTTAGAAATAGGCATGGGGTCCCATGAAAATGACCACACAACCTGAAGTATCTCCACAAGGCAAAAGTTTTATTTCTCAGGGTTGGGAATTTAGCTCAGTGGTAGAGCACTTGCCTAACAAGCACAAGGCCCTGGGTTTGGTCCTCAGCAAGAAGGCCACCGAGCAGGGGTCCTGTGCTACACTCTGAGTGGTCAGAACCTGGCCTCACATTCGTTATGTAATTGACTAATTCAAAACAGCAGAGCTGATCAGCAAAGTGCAACTTTTGAGAGTATGATTCACCATCGAGCACATGCTTTGATTAAAAAAAAAATATGGAAACTCGGAGGGATTTTTTGCTAGCTGGTGTCTTTGCAAACTTCTTTAAAGAGAGATCTTCCTTTGTCTACATTTAATCCTTTGGTAGAAAATATAGTACATTTCATTACCATTTCCCATAATGTCCCCTTTATAACATAATTCAATTGTTTTTAAATTTTATTTTGTATTTTAAGAAACATCTCTTCAGGGGCCGGAGAGATGACTTAGCAGTTAAAAATCACTGACTGCTCTTCCAGAGGACCTGGGTTCAATTCCCAGCACCCACATGGCAAGTAACAACTGCCTGTTACTTCAGGATATGCCAGAACACCCTCAGACATATATGCAGGCAAATAACCAATACACATAAAATAAAAATAAGCAAATTAAAAAAAAAAGATTGGCAAAAAAAATCTAAAAAAAAAAAAAAGGAAATACCTCTTCATTTATTAGTTCCCTGAGAATTTCATGAAATATTTTGAGCTAACTATGATATATTCACCTAACTCCTCCAATCCTCTAACTCCTTCTAGATTCACTACAGTTTCCCTACCCACACAACTTTGTATCCTCATTTTAGCTTTTAAAACCATCAAGTCCAATATGTACTGCTTATATAGTCTTGGATGTGGGTGGTCAACTCACCAGGAGACCTAACCGTAAGCATTACATCTCGGATGGAAAGGGATCCTGGCAGTCGGGAGCCAA
This sequence comes from Peromyscus eremicus, assembly GCF_949786415.1. NCBI lineage: Eukaryota > Metazoa > Chordata > Mammalia > Rodentia > Cricetidae > Peromyscus > Peromyscus eremicus. Next base: position 11,006,027 of record NC_081432.1, on the reverse strand, counting down.
GGAATAACACAAAGTCACCGTAAGCCTAGCAGCTTACAGCCCTGGTCCAGGGACAGGTTTCCCCAAGGCACCCTTTCCCAGTGAGGTTGTTACAGCGCTGCTCAGGTCCCCCTTGGAGTGTAACAACGCTGTCTGGCTAGGGGAAGGAAGGCTTACCCAGCCCAAGGGTTAAGATTCTACTGGCTTTTCTCTCCGGCTACCGAGAAAAGTTGTTACTTCTCTGCTCCGCTCCATTCCTGTGAAAGGTCTCATCCAAACCTCATTCAAGAGATTTATTCCAAGGGAAGAATCCAGGAGTGTGGCTGCCTCTTCCAGGGTGGAAAAAGGCAGCTCCCAACTGAACAGGTACAGGACTTATATAGGGCTTCTTAGGGGTGGAGGTTTTCTAGGGTGAAGATTTTCAGGGTGAGAATTGGTCAGATTTCAATCCCTGAGACTGGACAAGTTCAGAGATTGGCTGGATTTCGTGCTCAGGAATTGGTTGTTTTCCCTACTCAGGGATTGGTGGTTTTGTTTGTTTGTTTGAGTTGGTCGGGGCAAAGTGTGTTTCTTTGGCTCTGGTTTCAGGGCCAGGGTGTGTTTCTTTCACTGGCTCTGGTTTCAGGGCCCAAGTGTGTTTCTTGGCCCTGGTTTCAGGGACAGCGTATGTTTCTTTGGCTGGCCTGTTTACCCTACAACAACCTTAAAGAAAATTGACTCTTCTTCTCCCAGAAACCATTAATTGCCAATAGCTCCTCAGCTAGGGGTGGGATTCTGTACCCATTTCCTCCCTCCATGCTAGGATTTTGTCTGGCTTGAGGTTGTACAGGTCTTGTACATATTGTCACAACTTCCATAATTACATGTGTTCAACTGTCCTGAAAATAATATTTCGTGCTAGTTATCACTGCGTCTGGCTCTTAGAATTTTTCCACTCCCTCTTCTACAATGATTCCTGAGCCTTGGAAGGAGAGGGTATGATGTAGATGTCCCACTTAGAGTGAGGCATCCTGTAGGGTCTTATTCTTCTACAATGATCCCTGAGCCTTGGAAGGAGAGGGTATGATGTAGATGTCCCACTTAGAGTGAGGCATCCTGTAGGGTCTTATTCTTCTACAATGATCCCTGAGCCTTGGAAGGAGAGGGTATGATGTAGATGTCCCACTTAGAGTGAGGCATCCTGTAGGGTCTTATTCTCTGCACCTCAACCAGCTGGTCTCTATGTTAATCATCATCTATTGCAAAAAAAAAAAAAGCTGCTTTGATGAGGGTTAAGAGATGCAATCAATAAGTGTTTACCATTCTAGGGGTATTGGGATCTGGGAGAATGGAGCCTAAAAATGAGGAAGACTAAAGTCTCATGCAATAGTCAACTTTATTCAGAGCATCAGACAATTTAACCTCTGAGGGTTAAGAGGGGCCATGTGAGTAATGTGTACAATCACAAGGACAAGCCAAATATGGCAAAAACATGTTTTTCCATAGAGGCATATAAACAAATAACAATAGACAGTTGTAATAAATAATCTAAAGTAAACTCACTCTTATCTGCTACACCTGGGAGGGGCATGAAAACACATTCCAAGAATAATTTCATGTTTTTGAAGAAACTAAGGCCATAAGACTCATGTCTTGTTTCCTTAGAATTTCCTCACAAGCACTCCAGAATTCTCACACTCCAGAATTCTCACACTACTTCCTTCTCCAACATATGGGTATAGTTGGCAAATCATTAGGAGTCAGTTGAATAGTATGTCCATTTAGCAGCATAATAATGGCAGGTATCCCTTATGGCCATCCATCTTGGAGTTGTATATCCTATCCATAGTTTCTTAGCCTGATAATGATGCCAGGTATGGGTTTCATCTTGTAAAGCAGGACTTAACTCAGAAAATGGCTGGTTGTGCCCATGATGTTTGTGCCATGATTGCGCCAGTGAACGTATCTTGTCAGACCAGTCAGTATGATGGCTCTCAGGGCTCACAGATGGATAGGACTGATGATTACTTTTTCCTCTTCTAGCTGGCCTAGCACCTTAGAGCACCATGAAGGCTAGCCAGTAGGGATGAAGTTTCCAGACCAGCACAAGGTGATTTCTCCATGTTCTCTGACTCAAGTGTGGTATCTTTAGCAATCGGGTCTTACTGTCAAGTTCTGGAAGATAATCCAAAGCATTGGCAACAGCCTGTCATGTTGAGGGTCTGTGGGACCTCACTAGACAATAACTCCAAAAGAGGTACCCCATCCCTGGCCATGGCGTTTAGTCTGAATATTGTTACCCATTATAGGGTAACTCCATTTAAATTGCTTTTATATGCATCTGTGTGTATTTTTTAGGAAGCTTCTATAGTAGTAGGTTTCCATGTGACTTTTTCTAAAGGTCTTTAGTTATTGTTACCCCTCTCCATATTCCCTCTTCTACAACTTCATTCCTTTTTCTCAGATTCACTTAACATTGAGTTTCCTGTCCTGAGGTCTGTATCAGTAATATCTTATGATAAAATGTAGGAATTTTACCAAGGTTTGTAAGGCCATTATGTGAACTTTTTGTACCTCAGGATTTGTGAGTTTATTGGGTACAGTTAAAAATCTGCAATAAAAAGTTAACTTAAATCTTGTAACATGGGGGGGTGTTGATAATTAAAAATCTCAACATAGGTAATCTTAAAGGAACTTTGTGGCATGGCACCATCTTAGCTGATGATCCCATCAGGATGTAAGCAACATGGCTTGCCACCAATCTTAGCTGATGGCCCCCATTGGGATGGATGCAAACACATGACTAGCAGCCATCTTTACTAAGGTTATAGAGGATAAATGCCATGTGACTTCACCACCATCTTGATTAAAGATGACTACATGGTGTAAACCAACCAAAGAGGCAACAACAGGTGTGGTGATATTTTTGTGTTCTAACAAATAAAACTTGCCTGGAGATCAGAGTTCGGAACTAGCCACTAGAGGCCAGGCAGTGTTGGTACACACCTTTAATCCCAGCACTTGGTATCTCATGCCTTTAATCCCAGCACTGGGGAGGAGGAAACAGGAAGTGATATGGCTTGGCAGAGAGAAGAAGTGATAAGGCAGGGTAGAGATAGGAGCTTGGCCCTTTCAGTCTGAGGATTCCTAGAGTTAAGAAGTCTTTCTAGTGGCTGGCTACTCTGCTTCTCTGATCTTTCAGCTTTCACCCTGATATCTGACTCCAGGTTTTTATTATTAAGACCAATTAGAACTGGTGCTACAAACAGGTCTCCAAGATATTTTGGATTAGGATGGATTTTTGTATGGTAATTCTTGTCCTGAAAACAAAGTCATAAGAATAAGGTTTCTAGAAGATGGGATTTAAAGACAGTGCTTGTTCAATAAGGTGCTGGCAGCTGAACATTGTAATGCAAGGGTCGCCCGGGTGGTACTGGTTTTAAAGGCATGAAGGGGGGTCATGGAGAACAGCTGAAGCTTGGCACTGTGTGACAGGGCTAGAGTTCCTAAATCAAGCTCAGGAGAGGCTATTGGTGAAAATGCATAGTTGCAATGGAAGAATCCCAGCAGTTTTGGAGATGCTGGTGCCGTATGACGGCCACCAGGAAGAACAGCTCCAATGAAAGGGAGCCAGCTGGAGCCTAGAAGACAGACTGTATGTACCGCCAAGTGTAGCAGGAATCTTAAAGGTTCTTATTAATAAAATCAAACCTGAGGCCAGTTATTGAGGTGAATGCTGGAAGATCAGAGAAGCAGAACAAGCCACAGCTACCTCACCTTGCCAGTTCCTCAGCTGATCCTGTTTCCTCAGACTGGAAGCCTCTGTGTCCTCATCCATATGGGTCTCAGCTGAACTGTGCTGCTCAAAGCCTAAAAGCTTAACCAGCCAAATGCTGCTAGTTTCTGATCTTCACGCCTTATATATCTTTCTGCTTCCTGCCATCACTCCCTGGGATTAAAGGTGTGAGTCACCATGCGTGGCTGTTTCCAATGTGGCCTTGAACTCACAGAGATCCATGCCTCCAGAAGGCTAGGATTAAAGGCATGTGTGCCACCATTTTCTGGCCTCTGTATCTAGTGGCTGTTCTGGTCTCTGACCCCAGATAAGTTTATTAGGGTGCACAATATTTTTGGGAACACAATACCACCACAGCCAAGGGCAGAACCAGAGAGGTGACCGGTGACCCTTGGGGAAACCAAGAGAATTGTGAACAAATCTCAGCTATTAAACACTGAGTTGTTTGCACTGTTGGAGTTTGATTTTTCCCTTATCCAAATTGTGGTTGTGCTCTGTTTCTTCCCTCTTGAAGTTAAAAAAAAATTCTTAATTTATTTTTTGATATTGTAGGAGCCCCACAGTTCAGATTTTAAACCTTTTTTAAAAGGAAATTTTAGAGTTTTAAAAACCTGGATATCTTCTTTAAATATTTAAATTTATAAGGCTATGGGACATTTAAAGTTTATAAAAAGTTCTATACCATGATGTCTTCATTAATATGTAGTCTTAAAAAAAGTAAATAAAAAGCTAGAGTCGGGGCCATAGCTACGAGCACCAAACACTAGAAATGGGATATTCCTACCTTATGATGTAGCAAGACAATGACCTAAGCAGTCTGGCGAAGGGTCTCTCCTCACCTAAGGTCTATTCAGGCTAACAGAGGCCGACTTAAGAATGTTTGTCTAGCCTCCTTGTCTTCAAGGCTAAACCTAACAGGGATAAAAATGCAAATCCTGCGGGGCGGTGGTGGCTCACGCCTTTAATCCCAGCACTTGGGAGGCAGAGCCAGGTGGATCTCTGTGAGTTCGAGGCCAGCCTGGTCTACAGAGCGAGATACAGGGCAGGCACCAAAATTACACAGAGAAACCCTGTCCTGGGGGAAAAAAAAGCAAATCCTAATCTTATAAAAGCATTTTATTGCCAGGTGTGGTGTGAATGCCTTTAATCCCAGCACACTGAAGGCAGAGACAGGTGGATCTCTGTAAGTTCAAGGCCAGTCTGGTCTACAGAGTGCATTCCAGGACAGCCAGGGCTATTCCACAGAGAAGCTTGGTCTCAAAAAACAAAACAACACAACAATAACAAACAAACAAACAAAAGAAAGCAACTTATTGTAAACTATTAAAGATGATTAAGACATGAAAGTTAATGGCCAGTCACCTTATAAATGAAACAAATTCTTTTTTTTTTTTTTTAAAGATTAATTGACTTATACAGTGTTCTACCTGCATGTATGCCTACATGCCAGAAGAGGACACCAGATCTTATTATAGATGGTTGTGCGTCACCATGTGGTGGCTTGGAATTGAACTCAGGACCTCTGAAAGAGCAGCCAGTGCTCTTAACCTCTGAACCATCTCTGCAGCCCCCAAATTCATTAATGTATTCAATGTGGGGCCCAGGGCAGCTTGGCTATACTGCTGCCACGACATGCTCAATATAAACCAGCTAGAGAACAGGCCTAAGTTTCGGTTTACTCTAAGGCAACACCCGGTTCCAGGAAAAGCCATTAACTGGCACCAGCCCAGAATGGGCCAATCAGCATCTAAGGGGTAAATACCTAACATTACTATCCTGGGAAAAATGCCTAACATCCCAACCAGGTGTCTCTTAACCCAGCACACACCTATCCCCTTTTGTCAAGATATCCCTAGACAAATGTCAGCCAGTCAGGGTCCTGAACCCTGGAAATCCCCTCACACCAACCTCTGCTGTGATAAAAACCCTACCCTGACTGTGCTCAGGGCTCTCAGCTCTCACCATTGCGTTGGACAGAGGGAGAGACCAAGCTCGAGCTTGAATAAAGTTTTTTTGCTTTGCATATGCATTTGGTCTAGGTCTCCATGGTTGTCTTTGAGGGGTCTCCACAATCTGGGCGTAACATTCAAAACTGTCCTTGTCGTCATGCTAAGTACAAATGTAATTAATTATGGGAATAAGCTTTATTTAGCTTCCTGTACATGTTTAATTATTTGCCTAAAGCAAATAATTAAAAACAAGTAAAATTTGGGGGCTGGAGAGATGGCTCAGAGGTTAAGAGCAGTGGCTGTTCTTCCAGAGGTCCTGAGTTCAATTCCCAGCAACCACATGGTGGCTCACAACCATAGATAATGAGATCTGGTGGCTCCTCTGGCCTGCAGGCAACATGCAGGAGGAAGATTGTATACATAATAAATAAATAAATAAATAAATAAATAAATAAACAAATCTTTAAAAAAAGTAAAATTTATTTAAAATCAGGTATACTTAATAGATGGCTCTCAAAACTTTTCAGAGATCTATTGATTATGGCATTTAAAATGTTTAATGGAAAAACCTTCCTGTGATAGACAGAAATGCCAGCTCCTGGCAATGACCCTAAGGTCTCCAAAGAAGATACATGGGGCCCAGACCTGGATTGTGGTGATGCTAACCACTGGGAAAAACTGCCCCTACCTCATCTGCTGCCAGGGCCCTGCACAAACTGTGGACACTGTTGGGTTGACTGCCCTACTCTGCCTAAGTCAAGGTAGGCCAATTTTCCCAAGTTCCTCATCCATAGGAAAATCAGACCTTCCGGGTCTGGCAACTGAAGGCCTGTGCTGTCCTTTTGTGATGGCCAAAGACAATGACTGCTATGCCCAGATAGTGGGGACCCCCAAAAGACCACCACGGAGACCAAATCACGTATGTAAAAGCAAAGAGCCTTTATTTTCAAGTTCAGAGCTTGGACTTTCTGTCTGGATGAAGCTGTGAGAGCAGAAAGCCCAGAGCCCAGGCAGGGTGGGGTTTTTAATCACAACAGAGGTTGGGATGAGGGGAATTCCAGGGTTTGGGACCCTCATTGGCTGACATTTGTCTAGGGAATGTTTGAAGTGTCAGGTATTTCTCCTTAGATGCAGGCCCTCCCTGGGTGGGGTCAGCTTATGGCTTTTCCTAGGTTCAGGTATTGCCTGCCAGAAGCTGTGTCTGGGCTTCTAAGCCTGTCATGGCAGCTGTGTGGTCAAGCTGTTTTGCACACACAACACACACAACATCTGTCCCCCAAATGAAGCCATCGAGAGCACAGGAGCCAACTAGGGTAACCGTCCAGCTAGCTGGTCTCTGTCATTTTAACTGATGCAGAGGCCATTGGATTTATACTTTCTGCTATAATTTATCCTCAGAAATCTGATGGTGTTGATGGTCAGCTTGGCAGCAGCAGGCACCCAGCTCCTTCCCCAAGGCTGCCGCCGCCTTCTTAGTTCATTTCATATATAAACATCAGGTCTTGCTTTTTCTAGAGCTACTAGGTGTCCTGCTGAGAAAGGCAGACAGGCTTCCTGAAGATAAGCAGGTTTCAGATTTAATGTTTTACTATTCCTAATTTAAAGGAATTTGATTGGCAATGGCTACTGTCAGTTACCAACCACATGTGTCTTATGGCAAATGATTAGGTAGAAAGAAAAGGTTTAAAGCTTATATAAGTTACAATGGTCTAAGGAAGTGATTGAAGGTATGCGGAAAAAACGAGAATGTTTCAGATTTCTTTCCCCTTCTCTACTCTTGTATATAAGATTTCAAAGGTTCAGAGTTTTAACATTGATTAATGGAGTTCGGATAAGCTGGCAAGGTACAGATTACTATTATCAGTCATAAACTCAAGATCTTAAATGTCCTTTGGTTGTCTTCTAAGTATAGACCTAAAAGTGATTATCGTTGTTCTATAAATAGCTCTATCCAGTCCTTTGAGCAGAAAAAGGAATGTTCATGTTTTTTAACCCAAAGCCATAGTTTTTGCTATGACTCAAAGGGGTGCATCTACTCCAGCTGTTTTACAGATATCTGTTACCCACTTTTTCTACAATGTGGATTTTAGTATAAATTACAAAAAGTGGTGTGATGTTTATTGTTGGTTGTCAACTTGACTCTATCTGAATGAGCTACAGCCCAGAAATGGAGGGCACATTTGTATCTGGATCTTGAGGCTGGAAGACACACACCTTTAATCCACATCTTGAGGCTGGGAAGACATATCTTTTTTTTTTTTTTCTGTTTTTTTGAGACAGGGTTTCTCTGTGTAGCTTTGTGCCTTTTTCCTGGAACTCACTTGGTAGCTCAGGCTGGCCTGAACTCACAGAGATCCACCTGGCTCTGCCTCCTGAGTGCTGGGATTAAAGGTGTGCGCCACCACCTCCGGGCGGGAAGACATATCTTTAATCTGGGCCACACCTTCTGCTAGAAGCCTATATAAGGACAATGGAGAATGACAGGTATGTTCTTTGCCTGCTTGCCCTCACCTCACTAGAACATCTGTTGGAGCCTACTTCTTTGGGATTCCAGCATATACAGAAGACCAGCTGAGACACCCAGCCTTGTGAGACTGAGCAACTACTAGATTCTTGGACTTTCCATTCACAGCTGGCCATTGTTGGATTACTTGGACTGCAGCCTGTGAGTCATTTCAATAAATCTAGATGTATAAAACAAAAATGCTCTAACCTGTAAGCCCTACTTGCCCAAGGACAGATAACTTCCTGGAATGGTGGAGGCTTTGCATGTAAGATAAGTCTTTATTTTAAAAAACTTCTGTAAACAATCTTGGTTGTCCCAACTGCACAGGATGTGTTTTATCACACATAGGCTGGAGGTACTTAGGCAGGACGTACCTCAGGATGTATGCTTGCCCCCAATTGGACAGAGATGGGAAGTACCTAGCATTGTGGGTTTTGCATTTATAAGCTCCTGACTAATATAATTTGGGCACCATGCTCTAGGAATCCCAGGTATGGACCTGGTCAGTGTTTTAAAGCTTGCTTCAAATTTGACTAAAAAATTATGGTAGTGGTTTTATTCTCACCCAGTGGATTAATAGTATCTGGTTTGTTTGCTCTGAAAGCATTTTGGTCTGTACATTTGCTCTTCCTTTCTTTCTTTCTTTCCTTCTTTCTTTTTCTTCCTTCCTTCCTTCCTTCCTTCCTTCCTTCCTTCCTTCCTTCCTTCTTCTTTCCTTCTTCCCTTCCTCTCCCCTCCCCTCCCTTCCTCTTTCTTTCTTTCCTTCTTTCTTTCTTTCTTTCTTTCTTTCTTTCTTTCTTTCTTTCTTTCTTTCTTTCTTTCTTTCAGATCTTTAGGCAGTTAGATTCTGGCTGTTTAGCTTGTTATCAGTATTTTGTTATTTTTTTGAACCCTGAAGACATTTCTGTTTTTGTTTTGTCTTGGTTTTCATTGTCCTAAACTGGGCATGGTGGCTCACACCTTTAATCCCAGCATTTGGGAAGCAGAGGCAGGCAGATCTCTGTGAGTTCTCTAGCTAGCACAGACAGGCAACTTTTCAGGAGAAACAAATTTGTTTCAGGAGAAGCAAATATATATATGGGAAACAAAATTTCCAAAAGGAAGAAATGTTTAGAGATAACTGCCCTGGGTAGTCTATTGGCTTTATGTGTAATAATCATTAACCTGTACTCTAGCTGGCTTTGTGTGTGATAATCATTAACCTGTACTCTAGCTAGCTTTGTGTGTGATAATCATTAACCTGTACTCTAGCTGGCTTTATGTGTGATATTCATTAACTTGTTTGGGAAAAACCAGGGAGATCTAGATATAACCATCTCCAAACTTGTTTGTCCTGAGTGCTTAATGAAGTCCTAGGCAATAAAGTTTTTTTTTTTTCTCTTAATTCACAGACAGCTTGCTTTAATTAAAATGTAAAGTATCTGTGGAAAAACAAGCACAAACTGATAAAATTGGTAATGCATAATAAAAAGCTCTTCAACCTGGCAGTGGTGGGCGGTGGTGGCACACACCTTTAATCCTAGCACTGGGAGGCAGAGCCAGGTGGATCTCTGTGAGTTCAAGGCTAGCCTGGTCTACAGAATGAGTTCCAGGAAAGGCACCAAAACTACACAGAGAAACCCTGTCTTGAAAAACCAAAAATAAATAAATTAATTAAAAAAAAAGCTCTTCAAAAAACTATATGTGAGTTAAATTGGAGGCTAAACTAAAACACTAATTTTAGAGTTTATCAACCCAAGGTAAAGTCTAAAATACCTCCCAACTCTTCTCTTTCTCTCATCTTCTTTATCTTTGATTTTTAGTTTTCCTTGGGCAGGTGTTTTTCTTCTGACTGTTGTTATTTATTTATGGTGCTTTTTACCATGTGAGAGAAGACACAAGGTACAATAAAATCCACTCTAAGAATTTTTATTAGGGGAGGGTAAAGAGGGCTTGTACAACACAATAGGCCTACTAGAAAAGAATGGTGTGGAAAAGGGGGCGGGGGGAAATGGGTGGAATCTGCTTTTATAGGTCCCCGAGCATTCACATATCGGCTTACTACGTAACCATGCCACGCATGCTCATAGATTACATGATTGCACCATGGCACATTACATGATCACATAACACACGGATTATCCGGGACATAAGGTCCTGGAATAATTAAGCATTCTGCCTGACTGATGGTCAGCACATGCGTGGTCATGTAGCTGAGGTGGCTGGGAATTATAATAACTGTGCTTAAGGTAAAATGTCTTTGTTATACAAGCTAGTCATAAAATTCCTTTTGGTCTTAAAGAAAAAAAAAGTGGGGAGAGAGAGAGAGAGAGAGAGAGAGAGAGAGAGAGAGAGAGAGAGAGAGATATCTCAGCTTGACCTGCATTTACATTCCTAAGGTTTAAGGGAACTTCTGCAAACTGTTAAAGATAATCAAATGAAGCTAAGTCTGTGTCCTCAACTCCCCACATTCCTAGGATTTTTGCTGAGATCCATCTTCAAGCAGTTAAGCTATTTATGTAGCTAGAGTCAGGGCAAATCTCTCTCACCTGCCAGTCCCACAGCCACTCAGACCCGACCAAGTAAACACAGAGACTTATATTGCTTTCAAACTGTATGGCCGTGGCAGGCTTCTTGCTAACTGTTCTTATAGCTTAAATTAATTCATTTCCATAAATCTATCCCTTGCCACATGGCTCGTGGCTTACCAGGATCTTCACATGCTGTTTCTCATCGTGGTGGCTGGCAGTGTCTCTCTGAATCAGCCTTCCACTTCCCAGCTTTATTCTCCTCCTTGCCCCGCCTATACTTCCTGCCTAGCCAACGGCCAATCAGTGTTTTATTGATTAATTAGCAACACATTTGCCATACATCCCACAGCATATTTAACTCTTCCTTTGTTACTGTTGTTACCCTTCCACCACCACCACCACCACCACACACACCAACAAGAAGCCCACTAATGCTTTAGTAACAATAACATCAATAAAAAAAAAATAAACATTTTCCTAGACCCATCCATAGTCTGCTCTTGGGTCATCTATATTAACATATTGTTATGGGGAACCCACCAGAGATGATCATTCAGACACTATTTATAGCCAACTGAAAGTCTTTATTCCAGCTGGCTGGGACCACACTCAAGCATTAGGGACCTAAGTGTAGCCCTGGATGTCCACAGCACAGGGATTTTGAAGCAGAAACCATGTTCTGACCTCTCACTTGGCAGCTACAGGTTTTGCAATCAAGCAGTTCGACAGAAGCTAAGATGAGCAGTTAGCTGGAGGGGGTTCTGCACAAGCTAGCCGTTAACAGAATCTAGGGAATTTGACTTTGGAATCTGTGGTGGTTTGAATGAAAATGGCCCTGTAGACCCATAGGGAGTGGCACTATTAGGAGGTGTGGACTTTTGGAGTAGGTTTGGCTTTGTTGGAGGAGGTATGTCACTAGGGGGTGGACTTTGAGGTCTCAGAAGCTCAAGCCTGGCCAGTGTGTTACTGTCACTTCCCGCTGCCGGTGGATCTAGATGTAGAACTCTCAGCTATGTTTCCATGCTCTTTCCCACCATGATAATAATGACTAAACCTCTGAACAGTAAGCCAGCCCCAAGTAAGTGTTTTCCTTTATAAGAGTTCCCTTGGTCATGGTGTCTCTTCACAGCAATAGAATCCTAAGACAGGATCCTAGAATAGAGTTGAGTAATTTTTCATAGGATTTTTCATCAAGGAGATCAAACTCTAGTTAAACCTGAAATGGCCTCAGCAAGTACACATGATGGAAGAACCTCTGCACTGCCTTTCCCTGTCACAGTGGGCAGGAAGACTGTTCACCATTTGCCTTCTTGGCCTTTCCTCTTTCCAGAGTTGATTTACCCTGTTTTTGCTGCTGCTGATTCTTATGGTAATATAAACCCCAGCAATTTCAGGCTTCCATCATTGACTAAGGGCCAGCAGCTCTCAAGAACCCTCCAGGTTTTCAGTACTCTATTGGAACTGCTTAGTAACCAGCCTCATGGATGGAGAAACATATATATATATATATATATATATATATATATATATATATATATATACATATGTGTGTGTGTGTGTGTGTGTGTGTGTGTGTGTATGTGTGTGTGTAGTTGGAGTTTTCTCCAGTCCTACCTGGCCCACGTTCAGGACAAATTTCTCTCCCCTGCCAGTCCTGCAGCCGCTCAGACCCAAGTAAACACACAGAGACTTATATTTCTCATAAACTGTATGGCCGTGGCAGGCTTCTTGTTATCTAGTTCTTCTATCTTAAATCAACCCATTTCTATTAATCTATAAGTTGCCACATGGCTTGTGGCTTACTGGTATCTTTACATGTTGCTTGTCATGGCAGTGGCTGGCAGTATCTCCTCTGACCCAGCCTTCCACTTCCCAGAATTCTCCTCTCTCCTTGTCCCGCCTATACTTCCTGCCTGGCTACTGGCCAATCAGTGTTTTATTTATTAACCAATCAGAGCAACACATTTAACATAGAGCCCATCCCACAGCATACATGTTGTGAGGTCACCAGAGAAGACTGCTCAGACATGAGTTTAAGCCAGTAGAAAGTCTTCAGTAGTTGGCCAGCAACTATACTGTGTAGCCCCAAGCCTTTCTCAGAATGAACTTCTAAGCATTAAAACCGTGTTCTGGGTTGACATACTTCAGTTAACATCAACAGTTAGCCAGAAGTGGAACTACAGAAGCCAAAAAGCAAGGTAAGTACATTTAGAGACATTCCCAGAACTATAGACTTTGATGGATTAGGTTTTTATTTTCATTATGTGCTGAGTTTTATGGCCTGAATGGTACTTCCATCATGAAGTCAGTCGTGTTAAGGCCTGGGGCCCTACTACATGTATTCATTCTATCAGTTCAGTTCTGTTCCTCTAGAGAACCCTGATTAATACAGAAATCATCTCTGAACTTGGTTGGCAGATTTTTTTTGCTTCTGTGAATCAAAGTTCTCAGAAAAACAGCCACAAGTCCTACTTGGAGGATTCTCCAAGGCTGACTGACTGATTAGAAGGTCTGTGATTGTGGAGAGCTGGAATGTTACCTTCATCTGTCTTTAGCATCATAATAGTCATTCATTGTTGGGACTCTGGGCTTGACCTAACAGTCATCCTTACGGCTACTAATAACACTTTTGGATTGAGCAAACAAAGCCCTATCTTCCACCAGCCCAAAGGCAAATGATACCTCAACTAACATCTGAGGCCTGTAAAAGAAACTTGTTCATTTTGCTCTAATGCTTCTATCAGTTTAATTTCAAAATACCCGACTTATGACTTTGTTTGCTCTGTTACTATAGAAAATTCATTCAACTGTTACTGTATTGGAACATGATCTTTGGGCTAGCTTGAATCTGTGCTCTCAGGCTATGTTCACCCTTATTCAGCTCCAGAACACAACATTTCTTACTACCTTTGAGATGAGAGTTGTGTTTTTGCATTAAGACTTCAAAATTTTTGGGAGAGAAATAGTGTTTACATTTTCAAGTTGCGTGTGATATTTTGTTTGTACTCTAACAAATGAAGCTTGTTTGGAGATTAGAGTGTGGAGCTAGCCACTAGTTAACCATAGAGGCCAGACAGTGGTAGCACACACCTTTAATCCTAGCACTTGGGATCTCAGGCCTTTGATCCCAGTACTTGGGAGGCACACGCCTTTAATCCCTGCACTAGGGATGTCTGAGACAGGAAGTGATATGGCTGGGTAGAGAAAGCAATATAAGGCCAGAGGAGATAGGAACTGGCTCTCTTTCAGCTGAGGAGTTGTTGGAGGTGAGAAGTTGCTGTGGCTTTTTCCTTTGTTTCTCTGGTTTTTCAATATTTACCATGATATCTGGCTCTGTGTTTTTATTAAAACCAATTAGAATATGTGCTACAATTGTGTTTAGTCCAGTGATCAGAAAAGTCAAACTTAATTTGTGTTGATGACATCTCTAATCAGACACACAGGAGTGAGAAAGGCCTTGTGGTTTTTTGTTTGTTTGTTTGTTTTTGTTTTAATGTGGTTTTTGTTCTTTGTTTCTTGATATTTTCAGTTCCGGGCCAGCCTGGAACTGAAAATCCACCTGTCTTTCAAGTGCTTGAAGTCCAGGCCTATACCACCACACCTGGTTAACATCTGCCCTAGATATCCATGGAAAAGGGAGTTTGGAAATCATGTTTGTGTTAAGGCCTTTTTTCTCAGCCTGATCTCTTGCTTAGGAACTATCTGGCTTTCTGAACATGAAGAGGATACCTACCCTGTGGTGGTTTGAATGAGAATGACCCCCACAGGCTCATGTATTTGAATATTTGGTCCCTAGTTGGGAAGGATTTGGAGATATGGCTTTGTTGGACAAGGTGTGTCACTGGGATAGGCTTTGACATTTCAAAAACCCATGCCATTCTTAGTGTCTACCTACCTTTCTGACTCCTGCTTGTGGATCAGAGTTAAGTTCTCAATTACTGCTCTAGTGCTATGCCTGCCTGCCCGCCCGCCCGCCCGCCCGCTGTCATGCGTACTGCCGTGATGGTCATGGACTCACTCTCTGAAACTGTAAGCTCCAATAAACTCTTCTATAAATTGCCTTAGTCATGGTGTCTGTTATAGCAAATGAAAAGTAACCAACCCACTCCCTTAAACAGAAGGTTGTCTAGCACACTGTTAGCACAGACTCACACATTCAACTTCTGTGTATTTATCTCCCTCGTTTCAAGATGCCAATGACACCACAGCTCTCACCTCTCAGATGTCAGGTCTCTGAGCCTATCAGAGCTGTTTGCTTTAAGATGAGCAGATTTATCCACTGTCACCTGACCCCTCCTCAGTCCACATTTCTACATTTTATTATCTCGAGTGAATTTCTCTCTGAATCTCAGTTCTTTGGCAAGAAAAATCTTTTACCCCCAGGGAGAGGGAAGACTGAATTGCCAGGTGATTCTTCTACCAGGTGTCTTCTTGAGCCAATCCCTTCCTCCCCGCGCTTTTCTGGGACAGGTTGTTTTGTTGCTGTTTGGTTGAGCTCTGGTGACTGAACCTAGGGCCTCGTGCATGCTGGGCAAATGTTCTACCTCTGAGAGCTATATCCCAAGCTCTTAAGTTTCCTTTTGTTTGTTTAAAATTGTGAATCAATGTCCACCAAATTGCCCAGGCTGCCATTTAACTCTTAACCCCAGCAGGCCTGAATTTTTAATCCCCTTACTTCATCTTCCTGAGTAGGTGGGATTACAGGCTGGTGCCATCAGGGTCAGCTAAAGACATAGTTTTGATATTCAGCCCAGGCTAGTCTCATACTCCTAAACTCAAGGAATCCTCCAGCCTCAGCTCCCAGACTTATGCTTTCATTTTGTAATTTCTCAAGTCCATTTTGGCCAAAGTCTTTGGATTATACCAAACAAAATAATTCAGCTTGAGTTGCCTAACCCACTTATCTCATTCCAAAGGCCTAGACTTCCCCTGCCCAACACCACTCTTAGTTCTGACCAACACACAGTTGTAATTTTAACTCATCTTAGAAGCTCTGATTTTCAACTTCTAGAAGATGGACCACCCCTTATTTGGACTTCTCTCTCTAAATTAATAGAGATGAATCATTTTCTTGGTTAGAACACATAAATCATAAGTCACAATGCAATACTTTCAGACTTTCTTTGTTTTTACTCCCATTTATGACAACATGAGGCTGAGCCAGGATCAGGAGGTAGACAGTAGTCTAGGCTACTTAGTGAGACCTTCTCTCAAATAATCCACACCACTCGAATCCCATCGAAGTTCATCATATAATTGTCTAACATTTTTATCAGATATGCTAACTTCTACATTGAAGTAGTTTACCAAAGGCACTGTATAGATAAGGTGTGGGACCGTTTTGCCTACCCTGTCTTAACCTGGGCACACTGACATTTTAGGCTGGGTGATTTCTTGTGGGAAGCAACTGTCTTGTGCCTTTTAGGATGTTTTATAAAATCTTTTGCCTTCTGCCCGCTAGTTGCTAGTGTGACAAATGATGACAAGATAATCAAAATTACCTCCATCCATTTCTAATATAATATCTCCTGGGAGCAAAATTGAGAATATCTAATAAGTTAAAGTGTTGCATGAATCCTAATTGGTGTTGGAATAAAAACCTGGAGCCAGATATTGGGGTAAATACTGAAAGATCAGAGAGACAAAGGAACAAGCCACTAGAGAAACTTCTCACCATTCTCGAATCCTCAGGATGATAGAAAGGTGAGATCCTGCCTCCACAAATCCTCTGACTGAAAGCCTCTGAGTCCTCAGCTGCATGTCTAGTTTCTGTCTCCTCACACCTTGTATGCCTTTTTCTGCCCAGCCATTTTACTTCCTTCCTAGTGCTGGGATTAAAGGCGTGTGACTCCCAAGTACTGGGATTAAAGGTGTGTGCCACCACTGCCTTGGCTCTGTTTCTCTCCTAGACTGAATCAATCTCATGAAGTCCAGGATGGCTTTGAACTCACAGAGATCCAGATGGAACTCTGCCTCCTGAGTGCTAGGATTAAAGGTGTGGCCACCACTGCCTGGCTTCTATGTTTAATCTAGTGGCTGGCTCTGTCCTCTGATCCTCAGGCAAGCTTTATTTGATACACAATGTATCACCACAACAAAGTTCAGCCTCAATTCCATTCATGATTTCATTTGTTCTAAATGAAAATGCTGAGAAACATAAAAGTCCATGGGAACAGTGTTTTGCTAGAGTAATATTGCTCATACTTTTGGGTTCCTGTGAGACTGATGCCAAAAATAATAATGGTTATTGTTCAGCCACTTGAGGTGCATTCCTGGTCTCAATATCTTTCAAATATCTGTTTAGTGCCCCTGGTATACCCTGGGCCGTGCACTGAGAAAAGAGCTTGAAAATGGAAAAAGGAAAGACCTTCTCCTGTCAAAGGAAGTGAGTAGAGGAACTGTAATCTAAACCACTAGCCCTTTCTCAGTTGGAAGCTATATGGCCATTTAGACTCTGGAAAGATGGAGTGAACTGGCTACTGGTGTCTCTAAAACTCCCAGGGTAATTCTAAAGTATAGCAGGAGAAGAGCCACAGTCTAAAACCTGTTACAGTAGAGATTTTCCAGATATATTCCACAAAAATCATATGCAATTATCTCTGCTGGAACCACGGGGAACTGGTTTCAGTTGTTCCTTGAGGACATCAGAATCCATTGATACTTTCTTATTTTGGTTTTTTGAGACGGGGTTTCTGTGCAGCTTTTGGAGCCAGTCCTGAAACTTGTACTGTAGACCAGGCTGGCCTTGAACTCACAGAGATTCACCCGCCTCTGCCTCCTAGTGCTGAGATTAAAGGTATGCATCACCACCACCACCTGGCCTAAGAGAACTCAAAAATTGTGATAAGGACACTGAAGTGTAGCTCTCCAGAACTGATGGCTTCTGGGGTGGGAGGTGCACATGGAGAAGGACTCAGCTTTCCTTATAGGGCTGACCACTGGGAGTTTGACCATGCTCCAGTGGGCAACACAAATTGGACTTGCTTCTTCTTCTTCTTCTTCTTCTTCTTCTTCTTCTTCTTCTTCTTCTTCTTTTTTTTCTTCTTCCTCTTCCTCTTCTCCTTCTCCTTCTTCTTCTTTTAGTGTGTGGGATTCACAAGGGGTAGACCTGGGAGGACTGAGAAGTGATTGTGCTCGGGGTTCATGATGTGAAATTCCCAAATAATCAATAAAAATATTATGAAAAATAAAAAAAGAAGAAAGGTCTCTGGTAATTAATAAAATTTTCTGTTGTAGTAAGAAAACAAGCACAGGCAATAAGAAAAAAAAAATGAGGAACTAGAGAGATAGCTCAGCAGTTCAGAACATTGGCATCTCCTCCCGAGGCCCTGAGTTCAATTCTCAGCAACCACACGGTGGTATACAACTATCTATAGTGGGATCTGATGCCCTCTTCTGACATGCAGGCATACATGTAGATAGAGCACTGTATGCATAAAATAAATCTTTAAAAAAAGGAAAAGAATGAGCATGTTGTGTTCTAAAACTTTATGAATACTGAAATTTGAATTTCATATAATTTTTGCATGTTACTAAAAGACATTCATCTTTTGATCCCCCCCATCAGTTTAAAAAAAAAAGGACATCTGTTTTGAGTTTGCTTCCAGTTGGATTAAAACAGTGGCAGGCTTAGCTGGAGTGGTCCCAGAGGCAGCTTTAAGGGGATGGGTTTCAAGCTCAGTAGCTGGGTCATTCTCTAAGTGTGAGAGCCAGGGAGTGTGTTTATGCAAAAGGTACGCAGTTGAAGAGTGTCATACGTGTATTACAGGTGGCAAACTATTTCCTAATGGACTGGGAGGCACCTCTGGCCCTGGGCCCTGGTTGGCTGTAGTTATATATATTTTTTCTTTCTCTCTCATCCATTCCCCGCCCCCAACCCCCATTTCTTTTTTGAGACAGGATCTCACTATGCAGCCATGTCTAATTTTCAATCCTCCTGCCTCAGCCTCCTAAGTGCTGGAATGAAAGAGCCGGCTTTGGCTTTCAAATCTTGCAGGGTGTCT
Organism: Peromyscus eremicus; assembly: GCF_949786415.1. Classification (NCBI taxonomy): domain Eukaryota; kingdom Metazoa; phylum Chordata; class Mammalia; order Rodentia; family Cricetidae; genus Peromyscus; species Peromyscus eremicus. The sequence goes on along the minus strand of NC_081432.1, from coordinate 10,987,305 downwards.
CATCTCTGCCTTGTTCATCTCACTTTGGCTCCTTCGCCGGCTGTAGCCACTAGGGGTGCCAGAGTGGGAGAACGCTCCCAGGAGCCTTGGGACCAATCAGATCGGCGCTAGGCCCGGAGCCCAGCGACTGACCTCGCGTCCTCCCTTGGCAGCCAATCACAGGTCGCCGTGGGCGAGTGTGCGAGCCAGGCGAAGCGGCCTGGGCTTTGCGGGCGGTGCGGCGGGCCCGGCAGGTCGGGGTGCGGGGCTTCCCGCGCAGCGCCTCGCGGGCCAAGGCGTTCCGGGGGGCTCAGGTATGCGGGGGAGGTCAGGGCAGGGGTGTGGTCCTGCTGATCTCTGCGGGGGGCGACCGGCAGGGACCGGCCACCAGATCGCGGGGTGGGAGGACGGGTGAGGGCCTTCTGCGAGTCCCGGGGGAAGGAAGCGCCGGTAGGCCGGGCTCTGGGGATCCCGCCTGGTAGCCCCCGGCACACACGTGCGTTCCCCCTCCTGCGGCCTCCCCCGACCCCCATCGAGGGCTGGGCCTGCTCCCCCTAAATGCCGTCCCCATCGCTGAGGGCCCTGGTGGCGCTCACGGTACCTAAAGTCCTGAAGCCTGGAGACCTGCTGCTGGGCGCGGTGGCGCCCGCCTGTAATCCCGGCCACTAGGGAGGCGGTGGAAGGACCACCTAGTGAGACCTATTCACAAAACAAAGTGTAAGCCAGTTTTGTAAATTGAACCCCACTCCCAATTTGGAGATCCACAGGCCCTTCCTTTGAGGCTTTTAAAGCATTTTAAAATCCATGTATTTGTCTTTCCGCATACAGCACTGTCTTGTTTGTGGATTCTGTTGACTACGTGCCTCCTTGAACTCCAGGGCAGCTCTCGGGGCTCCTAATCTATTCTCCTAGATAGCTAATTTTGATTGAGCAGGGCCCAAATGAGATTTTTTTGTGTATGGAGGTATGGTATTTTGGATGGTAGCCTGTAAGATGCTTATAAAAAAACCATCCAGGGGTGGGGGTGGGGTAGCCTAGTTGCTAGAGCGCTTGCCTAGGATGGACAAAGCCCTGGGCTGGATTTCCACCCAGTACTTGGCAAAGTGGTTGTGAGGGTCTCACCCAGTACTTAGCAAGTGGAGCCAGGAGGATCAGACATGTTTTGTATCAAAGCAAACAAAAGGAAACAAAATAAATATATAAACAATTGGTAGGTAGTGGAGTAAAATCTTTTAACATATAAAATGTATCTTTTTTTTTGTTTTTGTTTTTCTGATTACCTCAGGCATGTGACTTTCACCCTTTGGACTCTCAAGGTATTAAAAGTTACAGTGTGTATCTGAGGTAAGAAGGGTCTTTTCTCTTTCATGTTCTGTCTCCTAGTCGCCCCTTTGATAAAAGAAAACATGACCGCCAGGTGGTACAAGCCTTTAATCCCAGCACTCGGGAGGCAGAGGCAGGCGGATCTCTCTCTGAGTTTGAAGACAGCCAGCACTAGATAGTGAGACCCTGTCTCAAAAAACAAACAAATTATTACAAACAAACAAATTATTGTGTAGAATTTCCTGAGGGAATTTGAGTGGGTCTGATAAATTGAGGCCAAGCATTTGATGTCAATAATTCTGGAACCTTCTAAGTTGCGTCCTCAAACAGGAAGAAGTGGCAGACGTGCTCCTTTCACCCGAAATCCTGAAAAAGAAAAAGAAAGTAAACACTATGGCTGTTCTGTGAAGCGACTGGTTTTTATCATAGTAGGAGGCAAAGTGAGTTGATACAAATAGTTTAAGATTCATTTAATGCAGTAAAATGTTAAATTGGATTAGTCTCTACCCTGGTTTTTTGAGAAAGGGTCTCACATATCCTAGACTGGTTTATGTAGCTGAGAATTGCCTTCAGCTCCTGATTTTAGTCTTCCCTTCCCAAGGGTTATGGTTATAGGTATGCACAAGCCTGACTTCTGGATTTTTTTTTTTGAGGGCCCCTCCACCCCCAGGAATTCTAAGGCATCAATATTACCTTAGGGTCAGTTTGATATATCAAGAAATAATAGCAGGAAGCAAAGTGGCTTGCTTTTAAATTTATTTCTGCAATATTTCTTTTTTAAAATAATTTTTTATTTTTATTTTTATTTATTTATTTATTTTTTTTGGTTTTTCGAGACAGGGTTTCTCTGTGTAGCTTTGCGCCGCCTTTCCTGAAACTCACTTGGTAGCCCAGGCTGGCCTCGAACTCACAGAGATTCGCCTGCCTCTGCCTCCCAAGTGCTGGGATTAAAGGCGTGAGCCACCACCGCCCGGCAATTTTTTATTTTTTGAGATTACAATATAATTATGTCATTTCCTCCTCCTCCCTCTCTCCAAGCCCTCCCCTGTACCTCCCTTGCTCTCTTTCAAAATTCATGACCTCTTTTTGTTGTTTCATATATGTATATATTACACACACACACACACACACACACACACAGAGACACACCTAAATATATAAATACAACCTGCTTAGTCTGTGTAATGCTACATATATGTATGTTTTCAGGTCTGACCATTTGGTGTTCTTCTCTGCGGAAGATTTCTCTCATTCTCAGTATTCTTTAGTTGACTGTAGTTCTTTGTGTAGGTTTTTAATGCCTCAAGGAGCTTTCCCTCTTTTTTTTTTTTTCCTCAGTATGTCTTTTAGTGTTGTCCTTGTTGAAATCATGTTGAAGTGGTTAGGGAGCCATATTGGTGAGACTTCATGGATGTTTGAGTAATATTGCCATTAATTCTTTGAAAATCTGGTTAAAAAAAAAAAAGAAAGAAAGAAAGAAAAGAAAGTCTGGTAGAGGTCTGCATTGAACCGTTCTAGGCCTGGACTTTTTTTTTTTTTTGATTGGGAGACTTTTAGTTTCTATTTCTCTGGGGTTAATCTATCTATGTACAAGATTTTCTTTTTCTTTTTCTTTTTTTTTTTTTTTTTGGTTTTTCAAGATGGTTTCTGTATAGCTTTGTGTCTTTACTAGAACTCACTCTGTAGCCCAGGTTGGCCTCGAACTCACAGAGATCTGCCTCTGCCTGCCTCTGCCTCTGGAGTGTGGGGATTAAAGGCATGTGCCACCACCAACCGGCTTACAGTATTTTCTTTCTTTCTTTCTTTCTTTTTTTTTTTTTTTAAATGTATACAGTGTTGTTCTGCCTGCATGCCTGAAGAGGGCACCAGCATGTGGTAGCTGGGAGTTGAACTCAGGACCTCTGGAAGAGCAGCCAGTGCTCTTAACCTCTGAGCCATCTCTCCAGCCCCTGGCTTACAGTATTTTCATTATCCATTTATCACTTGAAGGACATGACTGAGCAAGTATCTGTGAAGTAGGCTGTCCTTTGGGCATATGCCAAAGAGTGGTATATCTGGGTCACATGGTAGGTTTATTCTTAGCTTTTTGAGAGTTCTCCACACTGATTTCCAGAGTGGCTCAGTCAGTTTCCAGTCCCACCAACAGTGAATGAGGGTTCCCTTTTCCCCACATACTCTCCAGAAGGTGTTGTTGGCTCTTTGGTGATCTTTACCACTTGACTGTGATAAAACGAAATTCCACAGTTGTTTTTGTTTGCAGTTTCCTAGTAACTAAGGACAGTGAACATTTTTCTTTTTTTGGAGACATTTCTTAGCTGTTTGTATGTTGTTGAGAATGCTCTGTTCAGGTCCTAAGCCCATTTTTTGAATGGTTTATTTATTTATTTTTGACTTAATGCTTTTTGAGTTCTTTATATATTCTGAATGAGTCCTCTGCCAGATATATAGCTGGTGGCAAAGATTCTGCCCTGTTGTGTGGGCTTCTTCTTCATCTGATTGTTTCTTTAGCTGTGCAAAAGCTTCTTAGTTTTCCCACTTGTCAATTATTGGCTTTGTTCTGGAATGTCCTTTCCGACACCTGGATCATGTAGGTTACTGCCTGTTTTTTCCTAGCGGTTTCAGTGTTTCATATTTAGAGCTTTGTCTATTTGAAGTCCACAGGAGTTAGTTTTTGTGCCGGGGTTTAGATATGGATCTAATTTCTTTCTCTGCCTATGGATATCCAATTTCCCAAGCTCCGTTTGTTCAAGTTGCTTGCTTTTCTTCAGCTTATGTTTTTGTCAGATATTAAGTGGCTGAAGTTACATATACTCATTTGGATATTCAATTTTGTTCCACTGGTCTGTGTGTCTGTTTTTGTGCCAATACCATATTGTTTTCATTGATTGCTATGGCTTTATAATATATATATATATATTTTGAGACAGGGTCTCTATATAGTCCTGGCTGTCCTAGAACTCCTAGGATAGGCTCACAGAGATCCACCTGCCTCTGCCTCCTGAGTGCTGGGATTAAAGGCGTGCACTGCCATGCCTGACATGTGATATTTCTTAAGATCCTGTATAGTAATCTCTCCAGCACTGTTCTCTTTATTCAGGATTGTTTTGGCTATCTGGTGTCTTTTGTGGTTCCATATTAATTTTAGAATAGTTTTTCTATTTTTGTGAAGAATGAAATGGGAATTTTGAGATTGCATTGACTATAAATGGCTTTGGCAGAATAGTCATTTTCAGGATATTAATTCTAAATTGTTAATCCATGAACATGGGGTGGGATGTCTTTCCATTCTGTTTTCTAGCGTTCTTATCTCATTTTTCAGAGGTTTAAATTTTCCATTGCATGTGTCTTTCATTTCCTTGTTTAGGTTTATTCCTAGGTATTTTATTTTCTTTGAGCCTATCATTGATGGGAGTGTACCCATGATGTGACAGGGCAGGACAGTGCAGAGGTTCCTTCATCTTGTGTTCTTGCTGAGGCCATTTTAGATTTGACTAGAATTTGATCTCCCCAATGGAAAGCTTTGTGTAAAATTATCCAACTTTGTTCTAGGAAGCCAAGGTCAAGATGCCCCAGCTAATTTACCTTGACTTCTGTTAAACTGCCTGCTTGTATAAAATCTCCCCTTTAGCTAACTGCTTATCTTAGCTTTTGTTAAATGCTTGCTTGCACAAAACCTACCCCTGCAGCTGTGGACAGATAACAGAATATTGTTTTTTGCCTTTAAAAGCCCCTTACTCTAAAAGTTCAGTGCTCTACTTGGGTCCCAAATACATGAGTGTAGTCCCAGCTGGCAGGAATAAAGACTTTCAATTGGCTATAAACTGTTTGAGTGGTCCTCTGTGGTGGGCTCCCTGTAACAATCTCCTCTCTGTTTGTTGCTGGTTATTAAAAAAGTATTGATTTTTAGCCAGGTGGTGGTGGCGGCGGCGGTGGCGGCGGCGGTGGCGGTGGCGGCGGCACACGCCTTTAATCCCAGCACTTGGGAGGCAGAGGCATGCGGATGGATCTCTTTGAGTTTGAGGCTAGCCTGGTCTACAGAGCAAGATCCAGGACAGGCACCAAAGCTACACAGAGAAACCCTGTCTGGAAAAACAAAAAACAACAACAACAAAAAAGTATTGATTTTTTTTTTCTTTACAAGTTAATTCTGCATCTTGTCACAGTGCTGAAATTGTTTATTGCTTCTGGCGTTTTCTAGAATTTTTGGGACTTTTTATGTGTAATATTATGTTATCTACTAAGAGCAATTGTTTAACTGCAGGGCGTTTACCCGCCAACCCCACAGTTCCCCAGAGTTTTCTTAAGTGAGAGCAGCAGGAAATATTAGATAGCTAAGGATTTAGATTGTGGAGATAAATAGATAGAAAATACAGGATAGCCTTGAGAGGGCCTGGAACCTATTCCAACTGGCCCTGACTGTCTCTGCCCCAGGGTATTTATAGAAATGACAAGGGGTGGAGCAAAAGATCTCCCCCCAGCACAGCCAAGTGCACTCAGGCCTGTGGCCCAGTCATCCTGTCTATGTAGACCTGCTGGGTAAAACTACTAGGAACCTGAAAACAGGTCCCCCTCTCTTAATATATAAAAAATAACTCATTATTAAGAGCTCACAGCAATCTCCATAGCTGTTACATCTCCCAGTATGGAAGAAGAGGATGATAAAGATGGCATTTCTTTTTTGGATTGTGTCCAAGGTGACCACAGCAGTCTTTAGCTGCATCCAGCCCTTCCTAAACCAATAAACTCTTAATGCAATTGCAAACCTAAAGAATCCCTTAGCTTCATCATTCCCATTAACAGGATAACATAAAGATTGCTATACATAGTCACAGTTCTCTCAATCTTACATCTCAAAGCAAACTCTTAACAGAACCATTTGAATTAACATAAATGGTGCTATATGTAGTTAACAATTTTCTCACTCTTACAACTTTAACTCTTAGTGGAACCATTTGAATTTTCTTGCTAACAACATAGGAAAAACTTCCGATGTATTCACATCAAACTTAAATATTTCCTCAACTTCACAAAACCATGGTGCATTAATATCAATAGGTTAACAATTTCTGCAAACATACATTTAACTTTAATTCACTCATAACCCCTCCTTTTCTTTATAATTTTTTAAACAAAATCTCAAACCTAATTAGAAAAACCCAAACTTACACAATTCCTACAAACCCATATTGAAAAGCAATGTTCTCAATCTAATCATTAACACTTTGAAAACTTTTAGTAAAACATTCAAAAGCAATTTTTTAATAAAACTCTTTACACTTTAAAGTAATCTCTTACTATACCCATTTACATTTCTTACGAATCATAACATTAATCCACTCAAATAACGAGGAAATATTTTTTAAATTAAATATTCTAAGGAATATTACTCCCCCCCTTTTTTGGGGGGAGGTTTCAAGACAGGGTTTCTCTTTGTAGCTTTGTGCCTTTCCTGGAACTCACTCTGTACCCCAGGCTGGCCTCAAACTCACAGAGATCCGCCTGGCTCTGCCTCCGAGTGCTGGGATTAAAGGCGTGAGCCACCACCACCGCCAGGCTCTCCCTTTTCTTTATAAATATTTTTTTAAACAATATCTCATTCCTAGTTAGAAAACCCAAACTTTTCCATCTAAGCAGTTCCATTTGTAGCACAAAACCAGTTCTATAAGTAATTACATTTTTACATAAACAGTTCCATAAAACAATTCATTTTTAACATATAACAATTTATGAATCACCAGTTAATAAAGCATATATGCATACACAAAACTGCATTTTGAGTCTTAAGTAGAAACAATAACTATCTTCATTTAAACAGTTCCATTTTTAACACAAGTAATTCCAGAAAACAGTTCCTAAGTTATCACCATAAGTAAATTCAGAATTGTCCCGTTGCAATGAAATCACTATTGTTCATTTCATTTCTTAAGTCTCAAAATTCAGATAATAAATTTTAATACTAGCCTTCCAAATATGAAGAAATCCATAACAAAAACCTTTTTGTAGTTTTATCTCATTTTTTTTAATTTCAAAAAGTTCAAAAAAAGTATATTTTGGTATTAGAATTTCACTTCCAAATATGAAGAAGTGTTTTGATTGTTTTTTTTAATTAATTAATTAATTTATTTATTATGTATACACTGTTCTGCCTGCATGGCAGAAGAGGGCACCAGATCTCATTACAGATGTTTGTGAGCCATCATGTGGTTGCTGGGAATTGAACTCAGGACCTTTGGAAGAGCAGCCAGTGCTCTTAACCACTGAGCCATCTCTCCAGCCCAAGAAGTGTTTTATAATCAAAAAATTTTTGCAGTTAACAATTTTAGTTCAAACAAGCATGTGGTGGTATTGTGTTCCCCAAAATATTGTGTACCCCAATAAACTTATCTGGGGTCAGAGAACAGAAAAGCCACTAGATACTTAGGATAGGCAGTGGTAGCACATGCCTTTAATCCTAGCATTCCAGAGGCAGAAATCCACTTGTTCAAGGATACAGCCAAGCATGGTGACTCACGCCTTTAATCCCAGAAAGTGAGCCTTTAATCTCAGGGAGTGGTGGTAGAAAGCAGAAAGGTATATAAGGCGTGAGGACCAGAAACTAGAAGCATTTAGCTGGTTAAGCATTCAGGCTTTCGAACAGCAGTTCAACTGAGAGCCATTCTGATATGAGGACACAGAAGCTTCCAGTCTGAGGAAACAAGACCAGCTGAGAAGTTGACCAGGTGAGGTTAGCTGTGGCTTGTTCTGTGTCTCTGACCTTCCAGCATTCACCCCAATAACTGGCCCCAGGTTTGTTCTGATTAATAAGACTCTTTAAGATTCATGCTACACAAGCATCTCTGCAGCTTTCATTCTCAAGCCAGAGACATTTTTTAGTTACAGCCACATTTTAAATTGCACCATTTTTGCTGTTAGCTCAGGTTTTTTTGTGTTGTGTTGATTTTCCATGGATCTCAGCTGCGGATGCCTTGTTGTGCTGGTTCTGGCGTCCGCCATTCTTAGCTTCTTAGTGGCTTCTGGAGCTTTTAAAATCACTCAGACTGACTGCATAGACTGACACTCAACATTTACACTTTTTTTTTTTTTTTTTTTTTTTACAAACTCACATATAACATATACTTATTTATATACTTCTTATTTACTTATATCCTTAAGGAAACTCTCTAAGACTACCATAGCAAATATATTTCTTATTTACTTCTTATATTCATCTTATATTCTTCTTATTTAAACTTACATTTACAACTAGCATCTTTACTTCTTACAAGCTTATTATTAAATGTCTTAGGGCTACCCTAGATACTTCTTGCAAGCTTATATTCTTAAAGTAACTCTATAGATCTATTTTACAAACTTATATAGGGCTACCATTACCATATATCTAACTTAGCAAACACCTTTAACATTTTCTAGCAAGACAACAGTTTTCTACTTTTTTTTTTTCAGGACAGCATTTCTCTGTAGCTTTGTGCCATCCTGGAACTCACTCTGTAGCCCAGGCTAGCCTCGAACTCACAGAGATCTGCCTGCCTCTGCCTCCTGAGTGCTGGGACTAAAGGTGTGCGCCGACACCACTTGGCAATTTTCTACTTCTTAATCTTAATTATCATCACTATCTCTATTAGAAAGATTCTCTTAACTAGACAGGAAGTACATAAATCATTTCTAAAGTTCAGAGCTTATCATTCTGAAAGTTCTTGAGAAACAAGAGTTTAATTCTTTAATGGCTCTCTCTTTTTTATTTTTTTTGTTTGTTTTTCGAGACAGGGTTTCTCCGTGTAGCTTTGCACCTTTCCTGGAACTCACTTGGTAGCCCAGGCTGGCCTCGAACTCACAGAGATCCGCCTGGCTCTGCCTCCGAGTGCTGGGATTAAAGGCGTGCACCACCACCGCCTGGCTTAAATGGCTCTCTCTTAACTCTGGGACTTAGTGACTTCTGTTGCTATACATTTCAGATGTTTTATAACAACTCTATTATTAAGAGCTATGTCAGTTACAGCAAACCCAAAAGAAAGAAAAGAGAAGAGAAAAATCTTGTAAGAAATATTCTGTTTCTGAATTGCTTAGCTGGCAACTCAGACAATTTTCCACCAGGAGAAGATAATTGTCTAAGTTGGAGTGAGGTTCCAGACCTGCAGCTTTCAGCAGGCCTAAAAACATTGCTGAAACTTACAATTGTCTCAAACTCCTTAGCAGTCTGGAAGCCTCTTTATACTCCTACTATCCCCAGATTGCAGGATGGAACCTTAATATCAAGAAAGTTGATTTAGCTGCTTTTCATACTCATCACCAAACTCTGATACAATTTTCCTCCTTCTTAATTTTTTTAAAGCTGTATTTGCCATGAGTTCTTCTAACCATGCTGATGTTTCTGATAGATTTTTATTTATTTATTTATTTTATTTTATTTTATTTTTCTGGAGCTGAGGACCGAATCCAGGGCCTTGCGCTTGCTAGGCAAGCGCTCTACCACTAAGCTAACTCCCCAACCCCTCTGATAGATTTTTAATAGCCCAATATTTTCAACAAAACTGCTATTAAAAGGAGTCAAGAACATAGATGTTCTTTCATAAAACATGTCCTTCATTATCTTACTCAGAAGAAGAGCATTTTCATGATTTAATATTTTCACTTCATTAGTTTTAACCCCTGATGTTATTGTTAGCAGCTGTGATATTTAGCATTGATTTCTTATAAGGAACTTTCAGGTGAAGCAACTATTTTGTAAGACGGCTAGATTTTTCTGAAGTTTGATTCCCATCTATAAAGCAGTCATTTCTTTTTGAATACCCATTTCCTTGTCCTCTTATTAGATTTACAAAGGAATCATTCATTGTAGGTTGTTTGTTCAAAAGGCAAAGAACTTTTTAAATTTCCCATATATTTCTTCTAAAACAGTGTTCAGTGTATGGACTGCTTTCCCTTGCTTTATTAAGGATTTTAAAATGGCTTGTTGATAAATGGTTTCTAGTTAGAGGCTGTCCCTTTACCCAAATTCATAACAGCTTCTCTGTGACATAATTCAAATTTTTCTGATGTAGCAGAACTTTCAGTTTGCTCTACAAAAAGCTTCACATTGAACTACTGTAAAGCTCTTAGCAAAATTCTTGCACAGCTATCAGGGAAAATAAGGTATTCTACCAAAGGAGCCAAACACTGCGGAGCTCTGAGTTCCATATTCTTAAAATTTTTCCTCAGAACTAACATTGAACCAACTCTGAGACTATTTTCTTCCTTGTTCTTTTAAAAACTAATTTTTTTTTATTATTATGTATACAGTATTCTGTCTGCATGTGTCCTTGCACGCCAGAAGAGGGCACCAGATCTCATTGCAGGTAGTTATGAGCCACCATGTGGTTGCTGGGAATTGAACTCAGGACCTCTGGAAGAGCAGTCAGTGCTCTTAACCACTGAGCCATCTCTCCAGCCCTAAAAACCGTATTTTAAGTTTACTATAAATGTCCTTTTGAGCTGAAAAGTCTTTTGGGGTAATCTCGCAGAAAAACTTTAGCAGAAAAACTTTAGCAGAAAAACTACCTTTCCCAGAATGCATTTCTCTTATATCAGTCCGTTGCTATAGGCTAGTTTTGGACTTCATTTCCCATAGTTCTTTTCAGGTCTGAAAGTCAACTTCTAGTTCCCCTTTACCAGGCCTTGCTTTCAAAGTTCTTGCCTGGGAGGTTTGAACCAAGTTTTTCGCGTTTTCAACTATGGGAGATGGGGAGATTTCTGCTCTCTTTTACCGGCCCTGCTTTCAAAATTTTTGCATAGGAGGTTTGAATTAAGCATTTTGTGTTTTTAATTACGAGACAGTGGGAGATTTCTGTTCTGAACTGGCTTCAACAGGTGTCTCTCCTTCATCTGACACTGGCCCTGGATCAGAACCGCACCTGCCTCGTTAGCATGCATTTGAGGTGGGCATTTCTGATAGCAGCTTTTCTTGGGGCTTGTGTTTGCCTTAGCCAGTCAGTGAAAAACAAAAGCAATTACAACAGCTTTTCCATAGCTCCTTCAGAGAGATTTTCTTCCACCGATAGATCTTTATCTCATTTTGCTTGTTCCCCCCACCCCCACCCCTCAGATGCAGAGCTTCAGATACCTCAGGCTGGGGCTCTCTTCCTCTGCTAGCTGCCTTTGGAGATAGGGGCTTATTACCCCCCCCCCCAAATCTGCCTCAAACTCTAGCAGCTTTCATTTTCTGGGGAGGAATTTGTCCCTTCTCTGTTTCTTCAGAGAGTCTTTCTCCCTGACAGTTCCCAGTTTGGTCTCAATTTATTGCCTCTGCCCCAGTAATATTTCCCAGTGCCACAGTGGGAGCTTTTCTGCTTCTGAAGGTAGGGGCTTTAGTCCATCTCTATTTTCAGGGTCTGTGTGGTTTGCGTACAGACTGACAATCAAGCTTCTGCTTTTCTAACAAGGGAGTTTTTTGCCATCTCTAAGCTCACATTAGGATAGGTGTACTTCCCTAATCAGGCCCTGAGCTGGCCCAATTCTCCAGTGGATTACTTTTGTTTGTCCAAGAACTCTGACAGAGCTTATCACCAGAGGCAATTCACCTCTCAGGGCTACACTCCCTCACCTCACTGGAATCAGTCGAAACAAAGCTTTCCTCAAAAAGATGCTTTCTGGTAGAAAAGAACTTTACTCCTTGTTAGTTCTCCGTTCTGCCTTGGCTGGGCTCTTTCCCCAGACAGCGTTCCTGACTCGGCAGCCCAACTGCAGACACAGATTGGCTTTACTGCTTTCCCAGGAAGGTGCTTTCCCTGATAGGAAAGCTTTTCTCAGCGAGATTTCTTTTTGCAGCTGTGGACACTGAGCAGCCCCACCTAACAACCCGGGACTTGCAGGGAAGCGGGTAACTGTGCCTTTAAGCCAGCTTTAGCTCTGTTCATTAGCAGTTTTCCCCTGGGTCCTGCATCTTCCTGCCTCAGCTCTACGCTCCAAGAAGTTGTTCACAACTGCAGGAACTTTAGTATCCTGTAATGTACTCAAACTCGGAGGTACTGGGTAGTTGCTTCTCAGTTGTTGGTTAGAAGCTAAGATAAAACACTTAACAGAGAGAGTTTCAGCTCATTGCTTCGGGGGAACTTTGCATTAGGGCGTTTAGGAGCACCCTTTCATTCCAACAAGTGCTCACTCAAACAAAACCCTTGATGCCTCAGCTCAGCTGTAACTGAAAAACGTGGCTTTTTGCTTTTCCCACGTAAATGATTTCCTGCCCTATTGGGCTCTTTACCCACACTCACCCAAGTGTTTCCCTCAGGGGACTCTGACCCTTCAAGCTAGTCTTTTACTAGCTTGAAGAGACAGAGCTTAGAGGTTTTTAGGAACTCAATCCCTGCCTCCTGCATTGCAGGGAGGATTTTTAAAGCTTGAAAGAAAGAACTTAGAGAAGTTTGTTGTTTTCCCGTAGAGCAAATCACAGGTGATTCCCATATTAATATCTTCAGGTGATTCTAATTTTTGTCCTTCTGAGAAAGTTCTGAAAGGTTTTAGTTTTTAAGTTTTTTTTTTTTAAGGAGAACTTTTAGTTTTGAGAAAGATTAAGGCTTTTTAGAGAGAAATTTTACCAAGTTTTCCAAGAAAAGCTTTTAGTTTAAGAGAAAGATTTTCTTTTCCCCAAGAAAGAAAGACCAACTTTTCCCAAAACTTCTGAACTGTAAACTTTTTGGCTTCTTACACTCAAATTTTTGCCTCAGAAGAAATCACTTTCTCCTGCCACTTGGAATTAGTATTTTAGGTGTCCCCAGGCCAAAAGCTACCATAGGAATATTTTTTCTGCCCAATAAGCTCAAAAAGTTTTTTTTCTACCCGTAAAACTCAGATTTTTTACCCCCAGTTTGCGTTCATAGCCCCCCAAGTTAGATTGAAGACTTAGTTTTTCTATCTAGTTGCCTAACTTATCTTAAGTAAATTTTCTACACTACTTTACACTTCTTAGTTTTTCCTACAGTATATTACTACACTATACCTTATACTTACATTTCACAGATAGAAATTGCGAAAG